>NW_023270773.1:1360498-1542579 GCF_011800145.1 Mirounga leonina | reverse complement strand
CCCCCCCCCCCCCCCCCGCACCCCACCCCCCCCCCCCCCCCCCCCCCCCCCCCCCCCCCCGCCAGTATCCTCCTGTCACTTCCTGGTCATTGTCACGAATATGCACACAACAGCCACCAGGCCTGGAGGTGATGCCCCTTGACGTCCCCTTCACCCTTTAGACTCACACAGCCCAGGGCTTGCCTCCCTACCTGCCCTCACCCCCATGACCAGTGCCTGTGCAGGGACCCTTCTGTCCCCTCTGTCCCCTCAGCAGGCAAGGAGCTTCCAAGAGGCAGGTAGGTCCCAGTTTGCCTTTCCCCTGTGTTCCCAGCAATGATACAGGGTTGAGACAGCTGGGACTGGGGGTTTATAGAGTCAGTGGATGTTACCCATCCAGGCAGGAGGCCTGGAAGGGCGGGGCCAGCCCAGGAGTGACTGCAGCGCAAGCCACCACACTTTCTTTCCTGCTCTCAGGACAGCCACTCACTGGTGGAAGGCCTCAGGTGTGGAGGCCCGGAGTCTGCTCAAGCTCTATGGGATCCGCTTCGACATCCTTGTCACTGGGCAGGTAGGAGGTGCTAGGTGAAGGCAATGGGGGGTGGGGGTGGGAGGGGGAGATAGTCACAGCCCCAGAGGCTCAGTCCAGGTCGGTCTCAGGCAGGGAAGTTCGGGCTCATCCCTACGATCATCACTCTGGGCACTGGAGCAGCTTGGCTGGGTGTGGTGAGTCTGGCCAATGTGGGCTCCCTCTGGCTACAGCGACTGTATCCAGGCCGGCCCAAGTGCACACCGAGCACCCCGACCCCCACCGTGCATGATGTTGAGTCTGGGGGTGAGAGCTGGGGAGGTGGCCGAAGGGCAGCCTGAAGGCCAAGACACAGGTCTGCCCCGCCTCTCCCAGATCACTTTCTTCTGTGACCTGCTACTGTTGTATGTGGATGAAGAAGCCCATTTCTACTGGAGTACCAAGTATGAGGAGGTGAGCTGCGGGCCTGTCCGGGCCCTGGGCTCGGCTACACTTTGGAGGATACTGACCAGAGCCCTGATCTGATGTTCTCATCTGCAGGCAAAGGCCCCGAAGGTGACCACCAACTCTGAGCAGACAGAGCCAGCTTCTACACCCCCGCATGTGGCTGCCCAGGTGTCTTAGAGGGGGCCCAGTCTGGGAATCAGACACCAACACCAGAGTGGCCCATGCCCAGGCTCCGGGCCCCACTCACTGGCCTGTTCCTGAGGCTGTTTCCTGCTGGTTGCCGGGTGGGGACCCCGTCTTGGGGACCTGCTGGATAAAGCCCCAGCCGGACCAGGGTGGGAGGTTGGGGGAGAATTCCACCCTTCCACTCCCAGACAGACTGACCCTCTCCTGACTCCAGCTTCAGCAGGGTGCTGCCTGGGGGGGGTCAGAGAAGCCAGTTTTGTATAGAGACCCACAGCAGAACAGGAGCCGCGGAGAAGGGGAGACCCTGGGGCACCCACGTGGCAGGGTAGTGGGCCAGTGGGGCTCTTCCTGTGTCTAGGTCTAGAGAACTCTCTCCTAGTCTCCGTCAGCAGTGTTCCCGGCAGTGGCCTGCTCACCAGCTGTCAGCACCGGCCCTCCCACTGGCTGTGGCAGACTCCAGCCCTCCTCCATCTGCCAGCACCCCTATTGTAGGTAGAGCCCCTCCCTCTCAGCTGCGCTGCTCTGGGGGCCATGCAACCAGAGTCTGAAGCAAGGTAGAAAGAAGCCTGACAAGAGGGATCAGGCTGCTCTGGCGTTGGGTTGCCTGGGGCAGGTTCCTACCCAACTCTGAATGAAGAGTGGGTAGGCAGATAATCCAACCCCTAGGGACCCCCAGGCAAGGACACAGGTACCCTTTGGTCTCACACCGGCCCAGTTAATGAGCATCAGCCCCTCCCTGGTGGTGGCCCTCAGGCTATGGGGTTTGGGATAGGGAGGAGAGGGGGGAGGGCCTGAGATGGTGGTCACTGGGTCCTTTGGGATCTTCTATACGGCTCCTCATTAACCAACCCCCTCCCCAGCCCAACCCCTAGAACCTGCTCACTGGAGCCCTGGGGGTAGGGAGGCTGTACATCTGGAATTCACTGCTACCCAAGGTCATAGCCAAGAACCTGTCAGGGCATCTGCTTATGCCAGACTGAGGCAACTGCATGCAGGAGACCTTGAATATAACCCCAGGTAGAGCCCAGTGGCTGGAAGGAATGTCCCTCACAAAGGACACAAAGGGGCCCTGCAGGCTGGCTTGGCATCTTTCTGGAGTCTGATTCCTGACTGCTGGAGAATTTCCCCTGCCCCAGAGTCCCACAGTCAGGAGGGGAGGAACAGGGGCTGCAAGAGCCAAACTCCCTGTGGTCCCAGGGCAGAGGCAGGAATTTGGGAGTACCCACCCAAGGGAGGCAAGGGGCTTCTCTCTCATGGGTCCCTGGTGACCAGGAGTGAGCTGGCAGCTTGGCGGCAGAGCCACAAAGACCAGTTGGGGAGGGCCAGGGCTGGGGGCTCAGGCTGGGCTAGCATCTGGAATCATCTGGCACTTGGGGTCTCTGCTGCTTCTTAATCCCCAGAGCCGTGGGGTCTCTGCTGCTTCTCAATCCCCAGAGCCGTGTTCATGGGGAGGCAGGTTCAGGAGAGCCAAGGTGAGAGAACATGGCTCTGAGGCCTGGTTATTGGAGTGGGGTCACATGTACCTGGTTGTGCTCAGGGCTCAGAGAAAGCGGTCATAGCTGCAGAAAGTCAAGGAGTAAAGCCTGCTCAAACCAGCAGCTTCCTGTGTAGTCCTTATAGGCAAGAACGGGGAGTTGAAAGCATCTATGATGGACATAGCGTGGCTTTAGGGAGACCAGTGGGGAATGGGGAAGTGTGGGCCTGGGGACCCCCCAAGGACTGGGGCCTCACAGCCACCAGCTGGGCTCGGCGGTACTTGGAGCAGGCCCAGGCCTTGTGCATCCGTACGCAGGAGTGTATACCATACATGTGTGTAATATCCTGAGCCTTTATTGCAAAGCCCTTGAGGGAAGGGGGAGAGTACCAGCTGTGACAGCCAGACAGCTGTGGCCAGGGCCTGAGGCTGGAAGCAGCTGTTGCCTCAGTCTGCATGTGGGTGTGCATCGTCAAGGTAGCCATGCAGGCCATGCGGGCACATGCCCCAGAGGAGCCCTGGGCAGGCTTCGGGGACATGCTATGCTTTCTGGGAGCCTTGGGAACCCAGGAGGAACCTGCAACTCCACTGCCCTTTCTTTCTTTTTTTTTTTTTTAAGATTTTATTTATTTATTTGACAGAGAGAGACAGCGAGAGAGGGAACACAAGCAGGGGGAGTGGGAGAGGAAGAAGCAGGCTTCCCGCCGAGCAGGGAGCCCGATGCGGGGCTCGATCCCAGGACCCTGAGATCATGACCTGAGCCGAAGGCAGACGCTTAACGACTGAGCCACCCAGGCACCCCTCCACTGCCCTTTCTAGGCGACCTTTTTGGGGCCCAGGTTCTGCTCTCTGGATCTGCCCCCTCCAAGGGACATGTGGGGAGCCTGTGGTGGGGGGAGCCTGACTCTGCCCTTTTCGTGGACCCCTCCTCTCCTGGTGTGTGTAGGGGTGTATATAGCTCCCCTCTGAGCTGGGCAGAGGGCATCAGCCTGAGGGCAGGACTCCAGGACCCAGGCCGGGTGGTGTCTCCGATTCAGGGTTGTCCCAGAGCTGGTACCTCCCTCTTGCCAAACCTCGGCATCTTTGCTGTGGTTTGGGGACAATCCCCTGGTTCTTGGGGTGGGGGGCAGGAAAGCACTCAGCTCCACAAGGAATGAAATGGTGGACACAGCAGCAGGGCACGTGGCTGGCCAAGACGTTATTATTGTGGATATCTGGGGGCTGCGGGCCTCTCCCCCGCCCACCCTCACCCACCCCAGCCCACCCCACCTGCCCAAATAGCTGGAGTTGCTCATGAACAGGAAGGCGCTGGACAAAATATTCACCCACCACCAGCACTGGCCATGGCCCACTCCCCCAAACCCAAAACTAGGCACTTGGGCTAAGGCCCCCAGGTCTCGAGGACCCCTCAGCATGAGCAGTCCTGCAAACCTGAGCTGGCTCAGATAGAAGGGACTCCCAGCCCCTCTGGGCTCCTGAGGACGTGGGGGAGGGCAGAAGGCGCATGGACAGGCCTCCAGCTCGATTCATGGACTGGCGGGCTGCTCTGTGGGGCTGGGCTCCCGGGCGGGCACCTGGCTGGTGGGCTGCACCGTTTGTACCGCCTCCTCCAGGCTGGTGCTGGGGAACACCACGTAGCGTGTGGTGGTCAGCTCTGGCGCCTCCCGCTGGTTCTCTTTGCTGTGCCAGATGCCATAGCCAAAATACACGGCAAGGCCTGCAGGAGTTGCGAGAGACTGAGGGCCAGGTCCCAGCCCTGCTTGCCCTCCTTGCTTGCCTTCTTCCTGTGGCCCACCCAGGGCCCCAAGCCTGGCCCCCACTCACCGATCAGCAGCCAGATGGAGAAGCGCAGCCAAGTCAGGTAGCTTAGCTTCAGCATGAGGCAGATGTTGAGGAGGATGCTCAGGGCTGGAGTCAGGGGCACCATGGGGATCTGAGGGGGCAAGAATGGGGGCTGGGCTGGGCTGCAGGCAAGGTCTGCTGGCTCAGGGTCTGATTTCTCAAGAGTCCACAGAGCCTTTCTCCATCTCTGGAGATTTGGGAAACAAGAGCCCACTTGCCATGCAGAAAGAGAGAGATGGGTGTATGGGCCTCCCCCCACCCTATGAACCCTGGTTCATCCTGGCACAGCAGAGGAGGAAAGGGCAAAGAGAGCTAGCTGGGCTGAGAGCCAGGGGGCACTGGCTGGGGGAGGTACCTGGAAGGTGTCTTGCTGGGGTTGTTGCTGGTGGGCCCCCAGGACGAGGAGGCTGAGCAGAAATGCGACGGAGCTGAGCAGAAGCAGCAGGATGTAGCCCCAGTATGGGAGGTGCAGGGCCGAGTCCCCGAAGACCAGTACACAGGCCAGGGTGATGGCCGAGGCCACCAGGATGCTTAGTGCCCAAGCCACAGCAGCTCCAGGGCTGCCCCTACCTAGGAAGCCCAGGTAGGGCCTCAGAGCTGGCCGCAGCTGCCCGGGCTCAGGGCCTGAGGCCTGCTCGGTGCCCACCAGCTGTATGTGGTCTGAGAAAGAGTGGTACTCTTTGACCCTGGAGCCAGGGCTGGCTGGGCCTGGGGAACTGGATGCAGGGGCCTTCTGGAAGCGTAGCACAAGAATACTGGTGGCCACGAAAGTGTAGGCCAGCAGCGTGCCAATGGACAGGAACTGGACCAGTGCCTCGAGGTCCAGCAGCAGCGCCAGTAAACTCATGAGCCCCCCGAACACAACGATGCCCGCCAAGGGCACCTGCGTCCGGGGGTGCACTCGGGCAAACACCTGGAAGAAGAGCCCATCGACGGCCATGGCATAGACGATGCGTGGCAGGGAGAAGAGGCTGCTGAGCAGGACAGTGTTCATGGCTGTGGCAGAGGGTGGGGACTGGTCAGCATGGTGGAGAGGCCCATCAGGGGCCCCTGCTGGGAGCCAGGGCATGCACAACCCCTTGGGAACACGGGCATGAGTTTGTCTGGGATCTCAGAGTGAGCCTGAGTGTATGTGGGGTGTTGGATTGTTACTCCACCACTCCCACCCCCGCCACCAGGAATGGGACGCCCTAGTTTAGGTGACAGGCCCATCAGAGAATCTGATGAGGGCTGAGTCCTTCTCCCAGGAAAGGACCTGGAAGTGCACGCTCAGAACTGACATTTCAGGTACCATTGGGAGGGGGCAGTGAGTAGGGCCCTTCCAACAAGCCTGGGTGGAGAGTCAAATGATTAGCACCTCCCTGGACCCATTATGCAACTGGTAACAGATCCAGATGGAGACGTGTTCCCCGGGAAGCTTAGGGCAGGGCCCCGCTGCCCTGTTCACTCCCACCACGCGTGAAAGGCCCCTTACCGCAGATGGAGCCGGCCGCCACGATGAAGCCAGCCCAGCTGTAGCCCCGCCGGTAGAAGGCGTCGGCAAGTGCGGAGTCAGGGTTCAGGCTGTGCCACGGCACCATGAGGGTGAGCACGGTGGAGACGAGGATGTAGGCACCAGCCGCCAGGCCGAGCGAGATGGAAATGGCTATCGGCACAGCCCGCTTCGGGTTCCTGGCCTCCTCGCTGGAGGCGGCAATGACGTCAAAGCCCACGAAGGCGTAGAAGCAGGTGGCAGTGCCAGCCATGATGCCGGAGAGGCCAAAAGGCGCGAAGCCCCCCTCCTCGGCACTCCAGTTGTGCGGGCGGGCCAGGATAAAACCCAGGATGATGATGAAGAGGATGAGGACCAGGCTGACCACGGAGAACGTGTGGTTGAGCCAGGAGGAAACTCGGGCTCCGCAGGAGATGAAGGCAGAGGCCAGAAGTATGATCCCAGCAGCCAGGAAGTCTGGGTAGTGGGCCAGCAGCGGCACCTGCCAGGTTCCAATGTGGGCCTGGGTGAAGTTGTGGATGCGGTGGTTGAACATGGAGTCCAGGTAGCCACTCCAGGCACGGGCCACAGCTGCACCACCAATGAGGTACTCGAGCAGCACGTTCCAGCCGATGAGGAAGGCCCACAGCTCACCCATGGACACATAGGTGAACAGGTAGGCAGAGCCCGTGCGGGGCAACCGGGCCCCAAACTCTGCATAGCACAGGGCTGACAGCAGGGAGGCCACGGCGGCCACCGCGAAGGACAAGAGCACCGCAGGGCCGGCCATCTCCTTTGCCACAGTGCCTGTGAGCACATAGAGGCCGGAACCCACCATGCCACCCACGCCCAGCAGGGTCAGGTCCAGCGTGGACAGGCAGCGCCGCAGTGAGGTCTCCATGGTAGACTCCTCCAGTGGCTTCAGCCGGTTCAGCCTCTGGCAGAAGCGTGCCAGGCTGGCAGGGCTGGGCAGCCCCCTGACCATGATGGGCAGCTGAGAGGAGCACCACGCCAGCTGCCAGCACCTACCGGGGCCGGAGGGGAATGACAGGTTGCCCAACCAGGTATTGACCAGGCTTCAGTCTGCTCTGTTTATCCCCCTGGGGACCCAAGTGCCTGCATAGCTAGCTTTGCCTGAGGGCTGGGATCAGTCAGGAGTGGGCAGGAGGTCACAGGGAAGAATGGGAATCCTGTTTGCCTCTGGGCAGGTGAGGGAGCCTTGTGCAGCTGGACCTGGGCGCTTCTGGGGAAGGGGGGGTGGTAGCTGAGGGTGAAAAGGGTGCAGCTCCAGGAAGCGCGGTTGGGAAATGCTCCTTGATCTGGCATCCAAGAGCAAGGTGGAAACCCCAGGCTTCCCGGGAGCTGGGCCAGGCCTCCAGGACCCGGAACAGGAGGGGCTCTGCTGTCCTGGGCGTGAACCAGGTGGCCACCTGGCCTCAGACAGTGGCACTCACCACACACACACACACACACACACACACACACACACACACACACACGCGCACACATGCACACACCGCCCCAGGGACTTGGGTATCTGCGTACCCGGCGGCCAGGAGGCGGGGCGCTCTTGGCCCGGCACCCCGAAGCCAAAGCTCCGTGCCCTGCCCCCGCCCCGACAGGCCACCGCCGCCACCGTCACCGCCACCCTCCGGCCGGGGATCCGAGGCTTTGCCTCCTCTCCGGCTGGAGCATGCCCCTGCAGGAGTCGCTGAGACTCACCTGCTGTCACTGCGGCCGCCGCTGCGCACGCTGTGGCTGCGCTGCCTGGCTGACGCCGCCCGCGCGCAGAGCCCGCCCCCAGCCCTTCTGCGCCGGAGCCAGCGCGAGGCCCCACCCACCTCGCTGTCACACAAGCACCCAGATCGCCCACCGTACCCATACCTCACACGACGGAGACCTGAACGTTTCCCAGATCTAGGGAAATGCTGTTACTGTGTCTGGTTCACAGATGAGGAAGCCCAGGCCACCAGGTAGGTGACTAATCCAGATCACCGAGGTGGCCTTGGGAGGCAGGCAAGTTTAAGGACGGGGTCTGGAGGGATCTGGAACCCACCCGCTTGCCACTGCTGCAGTAACCCTCCTTGATTCTTCACCTCCGCACAGCTGGTCACCATCCAAGTTCCCCTCCCCCAACATTGGGGCGTTTGGGGGGCTGCAGGGAGTCAGGCAAACCTCTGGTAAGATGAGAGTGGGGGTCTGGCTGAGAGGCCCCAGGCAATCCGTGACCTGTCCTGTACAGGTGGCGGTAGGCCACTCTCATACATTGGTGAGGGAGTGCAGAGCTTTTGGGAGTGTTCTGTGAGTTGGAAAAATTCATACTGGCTGCTCTGAGCCTTGTCCTAAAAGGCGGCAATCCAAAGCCTTCCAGCTCAGGGCACCCCTGGGGCCCTTCAGATGCCAGTGACAGCCCCTCCTGGCCTAGAAGCTCCTGTCAGGCTTAGAGAACCCTGGGGGACCCCAACAGCAGCTTCCCACTTGTGGGTATCCATGAGAGGTCATATGCTGAGCACCTACTCCATGCCACTCCCCACACCACAGACAGTCCCCGTGTCCCATCATATAGCCATTGCAAATTCCCCTCAGGCTTACTTATTCCTGGGGCTGAGGGGTCTTTGTCCTTCTGCTCTTTCTACTTTTTGAAAGTGAAAAAGTTGGTGTGACATGGTGTTAACTTGTTAGCAAAATGATGACAATCCATGCAAGCAAAGCAAAACCAAAACAGATTTTAGGGGTACCTGCAGCCACTCTGGATCAATGAGCTAGCGACAGGATGGTGGACTCCCAGACAAGATGGTCCCACTTGGAACACTCTGCCTTGGCCAGCCCCCTTGATCCCTTCTGATATTCGGCTGATGTTATCTTGAAGAGCTTCAGATGGGCTCCCACTTCCTACAGGGATGATATCTCCCTTACCTTGCTCCCCCTTGGCCTGAACATAACCGAGCAGATGTTTCTTGTCCTGAGATGCCTCCACAAAAATCTAGAAAAATGCATTTCAACCCAAGAGACTGGGGCAGGTTTGTAACAGAAGCACCCCCAAGGCCTTGAGGGAGGCCTGAGAGCTGGTATGAAGTGTTTCAGAGAACTGACTTTTAATCCATCCAGAGAAGGCTCTTGCCACATATATGAGTACATATTTGAGGGCAGACATGATTGACACAGTGAATTGTAACTTTCGGGGATATGACTGGGCCAAGTTCTGGGACCCCATTGAACAAGGCAGTTACAAAGAGCAACCTGATGAAGATGCAGTGAGCTAAAGCACCAAAAAGAAAAAAGAAGGAAGAGGAGGAGGAGGGGGAGCACAGGAGGGAATACCTCCTAACTTATTCTACAAAGCCAAAGGCATCACAAGAAAGAAGAACTACAGACTACTACCTGTTATATATATAGATGCAGACTTTCTCAACAAAATACTAGCAGATTGAATCCAGCAACATATAAAAAGGGCCAGTGGAATTTATCCCAGGAATGCAAGTTAACCTAGGAAAATCAAGCAATGTAACATGCCATACTAATAGAATAAAGAACCAAAGCACATGATCATCTTAACATATACAGAAAAAAAGCACTCAACACATGAGGAATAAAAGGGAACATCCACAGCCTGCTATGAAAAACCTTTGGCGGGGCGCCTGGGTGGCTCAGTCGTTAAGTGTCTGCCTTCGGCTGGGGTCATGATCCCAGGGTCCTGGGATCGAGCCCCTCATAGGGCTCCCTGCTCGGCGGGAAGCCTGCTTCTCCCTCTCCCACTCCCCCTGCTTGTGTTCCCTCTCTTGCTGTGTCTCTCTCTGTCAAATAAATAAAATCTTAAAAATATATATATATTTATAAAGACATTTAGAATAATATGTCAATTATATCTCAAAAAAACTGGGAAAAAGGATGCTTAGAATAAATTTAACAAAAGAAATGCAAGACTTGGACACTGAGAACTACTAAATGTCATTGAAAGAAAGTAAAGAAGACCTAAATAAGTGGAAAGACATCCCATGTTCATAGACTGGAAGATAGTATATATATTTCTTTTTCTTTTTTTTTTTTTTTTAAGATTTTACTTATTTGACAGAGACACAGCGAGAGAGGGAACACAAGCAGGGGGAGTGGGAGAGGGAGAAGCAGGCTTCCTGCTGAGCAGGGAGCCTGATGCGGGGCTCGATCCCAGGACCCTGGGATCATGACCTGAGCTGAAGGCAGTTGCTTAATGACTGAGCCACCCAGGTGCCCCAATATATATATATTTTTAAAGATTTTATTTATTCATTTGAGAGAGAGAGCACAAGCAGGGGGAGAGGCAGAGGGAGAGGGAGAAGCAAACCCCCTGCCGAGCTGGGAGCCCGACATGGGGCTCAATTCCAGGACCTGGAGACCATGACCCAAGCCAAAGACAGATGCCCAACCATCTGAGCCACCCAGGTGCCCCTGGAAGACAGTATTGTTAAGGTGACAGTACTCCCCAAATCTGTCTGCAGATGCAATGTAATGCCTATCAAAAGCCCAACTGCCTGTTTTGCAGAAATTATCAAGCTGATCCTAAAATTTATATGGAAATGCAAGGGACCCAGAATAGCCAAAACAATTCTGAAAAAGAACAAAGTTGGAGGGGCGTTTGGCTGGTTCAGTTTGTGGGGCATGTGACTCTTAATCTCAGGGTTGTGAATTGAAGCCCCATGTTGGGTGGAGAGATCACTTAAAAAAATAAAACAATCTGGGGCACCTGGGTGGCTCATTTGGTTAAGTGTCTGCCTTCTGCTCAGGTCATGATCTCAGGGTCCTGGGATCGAGCCCCGAATTTGACTCCCTGCTCAGTGGGGAACCTGTTTCTCCCTTTCCCCCTGCCTGCCCCTCCCCCTGCTTGTACTCTCTTTCTGTCAAATAAATAAAATCTAAAAAATAATAAAATAATCTTTATAAAAGAGAACAAAGTTGGAGTTCTCACACTTCTTGATTTCTAAACTGACTACAAAGCTACAGTATTCAATAGTGTATTACAGAAAAAAGGGTAGACCTATGAATCAAAGGAATACGATTGAGAATCCAGAAACACGACTAATTAATTTTTAAAAATTTCTGTCCAATTTAAATCTATGGCAAATTGATTTTTAAAAAATAGACTTTATTTTTTAGAGCAGTTTTAGGTTTATAACAAAATTGAGCAGATGGTGGAGTTCCCATTCACCCCATATCATCACACATGCACAACCCACCCCCCCAATAATCCATACCCCCTACAGAGTGGTACATGTGTTATAATCGGTGAGCCTACATTGACACACCATTATCACTCAGGGTCCATAGTCTACATTAGGGTTCACCCTTGATGTCCTACATTCTATGGGTTTTGACAAATGTAAATGTGTATCCACTGTTATTGTATCATACACAATTGTTTCACTGTCCTAAAAATCCTCTGTGCTTTGCCTATTCCCCCTTTGCTCCACCCTAACCCCTGGCAACCACTGATTGTTTCTGTCTCCACGGTTTTGCCTTTCCCAGAATGTCATGTAGTTGGAATCATACGGTATGCAGCCTTTTTAGATTATTATTTTTTTCATTTAGTACTATGCATTTAAGATTCCTCCATATCTTTTCATGGCTTGATAACTCATTTCTTTTCAGTGCTGAGTAATATTACATTATCTATTTATAAATAATGTAATATTACATTACATTATTTATAAATAAACCATAGTTTATTTATCCGTGCATGTACTGAAGGACATCTTGGTTGCTTCCAAGTTTTGGCAATTATGAATAAAGCTACTATAAACATCCATGACCAAGTTTTGGTGTGGACATAAGCTGTCAACTCATTTGGGTAAATATGGGCATATCTTGGAGATATTGCAGGTTGATTCCACTGAATAAAGCAAATAGTGCAATAAAGCAAGTCAAATGAAATTTTTGGTTTCCCAGTGCATATAAAAGTTATGCTTACACTATACTGTAGTCTATTAAGTGTGTAGCAGCATTATGAAAAACAATGTACATACCTTAATGAAAAAGTACTAGGGGTGCCTGGGTGGCTCAGTTGGTTAAATGTCTGCCTTTGGCTCAGGTCATGATCCCAGGGTTCTGGGATTGAGCCCCACATTGGGCTCCTTGTTTGGTGGGGAGGGGTCTGCTTCTCCCTCTGCCTGCTGCTCCCCCTGCTTGTGCTCTCTGTCAGTTAAATAAATAAAATCTTTTTAAAAAATGAAAAAAAAATAAAAAGTACTTTATTGCTAAAAGATGTTAAATATCATATGAACTTTCAGTGAGTCAATCTTTTTGCTGGAGGAGAGGGTCTTGCCTTGATGTTGATGGCTGCTGACTGACCAGGGTTGGTGGTTGCTGAAGGTTGGGGTGGCTGTGGCAATTTCTTAAAATAAGACATGAAGTTTGCCACATCGATAGACTCTTCCTTCCACAAACAATTTATCTGTAATGTGCAATGCTGTTTGACAGCATTTTATCCCCACTAGAACTTCTTTCAAAATTGGAGTCAATCCTTTCAAACCCTGCCACTGTTTTATCAACTAAGTTAATAATATATTCTAAATCTTTTGTTATTTCAACAGTTTCTTCATTTTTTATTTTTTTAATTTAATTTAATTTTTTTTTAAAGATTTTATTTATTTATTTGACAGAGAGAGAGAGAGATAGCGAGAGCAGGAACACAGCACGGGGAGTGGGAGAGGGAGAAGCAGGCTTCCCGCCGAGCAGGGAGCCCAATGCGGGGCTTGATCCCAGGACCCTGGGATCATGACCTGAGCCAAAGGCAGATGCTTAACAACTGAGCCACCCAGGCGCCCCAGTTTCTTTCTTTCTTTTTTTTTTTTTAAAGATTTTATTTATTTATTTGAGAGAGTGAGAGAGTTGGAGGGGGGAGCAGAGGGAGAGGGACAAGCAGATTCCAAACTGAGCTTGGAGCCCAACATGGTGTTCGATCCCATGACCTGGAGATCATGACCCCAGCCAAAATCAAGAGTCCACCACCCAACCAACTGAGCCACCCAGGCGCCCTGTCATTTCAACAATTTTCACAACATCTTCACCAGGAGTAGATTCCATCTCAAGAAATCACTTTCTTTGCTTATCCATAAGTAGCAACTCCTCATCCATTCAAGTTCTATCATGAAATTGTAGCAATTTAGTCATGTCTTCAGGCTCCACTTCTAATTCTAGTTCTGTTGCTCTTTCTACCACATCTACAATTACTTCCTCCACTGAAGTCTCGGACCCCTCAATGTTGTGCATGAAGGTTGGAATGTACTTCTAAACTACTGTTGATATTTTGACCTCTTCCCATGAATCAGAAATGTTCTTAATGATATCTAGGATGGTGAGTCCTTTCCACAAGGTTTTCCATTTACTTCACATAGGTCCATCAAAGGACTCACTATATATGGCAGTTATAGCCTTATGAAATGTATTTCTTTTTTTTTTTAAGATTTTATTTATTTATTTGAGAGAAAGCATGAGCAGGGAGAAAGGCAGAGGGAGAGGGGGAGGGACAAGCAGGCTCCCCGCTCAGCGGGGAGCCCAATGCAGGGCTTGATCCCAGGACGCTGAGATCATGACCTGAGCCAAAGTCAGATGCTTAACCAACTGAGCCACCCAGTCTCCCTTATGAAATGTATTTCTTAAATAAGACTTGAAAGTTGAAATGACTCCTTGATCCATGGGTTGCAGAATGGATGTTGTGTTAGCAGGCATGAAACCAACATTAATCTCATTGTATATCTCCATCAGAGCTGTTGGGTTACCAGGTGCATTGTCAATGAGCAGTAATATTTTGAAAGGAATTCTTTTTTCTGAGCAGGAGGTCTCAACTGTAAGCTTAAAGTATTCAGTAAACCACGTTGTAAATAGCTGTGCTGTTACTGAGTGCAGAACCCGATGTGGGGCCCCATCTCACAACTTGTGAGACCACGACCCGAGCCGAAACCAAGAGTCAGATGCTTAACTGACTAAGCCACCCAAGCGCTCCACTTCTTTCCTTCCTTCCTTCCTTATTTCTTTCTCTTTCTTTCTTTCTTTCTTTCTCTTTCTTTCTTTCTTTTTCTTTCTTTCTTTCTTTCTTTCTTTTCTTTCCTTTCTTTCTTTCTTTCTTTCTTTTCTTTCTTCCTTCCTTTCTTTCTTTCCTTTCTTTCTTTCTTTCCTTTCTTTCTTTCTTTTTTTCTTTTCTTTCTTTCTTTCTTTCTTTCTTTCTTTCCTCTCTTTCCTTCCTTTCTTTCTTTTAATATAATTCTTAAGGGCCATAGGATTTCTGGAATAGTAAATGAGCAATGGCTTCCATTTAAAGTCACCAGCCGCATTAGCCCCTAATAAGAGTCAGCCTGTCCTTTGAAGCTTTGAAGCCAGGCATTGACTTCACCTCTCTAGCTATGAAAGTCCTAGAGGTCATTTTCTTCCAATAAAAAGCTGTTCCTTATTGTTTAGTGTAGCCACCTTCATGAATTACCTTAGGTAATCTTCTAGAAAACTTGCTGTGGCTTCTCCTTGCACTTTAAGTTATAGAGCTGACTTCTTTCCTTAAACCTCATGAAGCAACCTCTGCTGGCTTTAAACTTTTCTTCTGCAGCTTCCTCACCTCTCTCAGCCTTCATGGAATTGAAGAGAGTTAGGGGATTGCTCCAGATTAGGCTTTGACTTAAGGGAATGTTGTGGCTGGTTTGATTTTCTAGCCAGACCACTAGAACTTTCTCCAGATCAGCAATAAAGCTGTGTCTTTTCATTTCTCTATCATTCGTGTATTCACTGGAGTAGCACTTTTTTAAAAAAAATATTTTTATTTATTTATTTGAGAGAGAAAGAGCACACACACGCACAAGAGCATGAAGGGGGAGGGGCAGAGGGAGAGGGATAAGCAGACTCCCCGCTGAGTGGCGAGCCCAATGCATGGCTGAATCCCAGGACCCTGGGATCATGACCTGATCTGAAGGCAGACACTTAACTGACTGAGCCACCCAAGTGCCCCTGGAGTAGTACTTTGAACTTTCTTCTAGAACTTTTCTTTCGCATTCTCATCTTGGCCAACTGTATGGTGCAAGAGACTGGGTTTTGGCCTATCTTGGCCTTGGGCATGCCTTGCTTACTAAGCTTACTCATTCCCTCCTTTTGATTTAAAGTGAGATACATGACTCTTCCTTTCACCTGAACACTTAGAGGCCATTGCAGGGTTTTAATTGGCCTAATTTCAATATTGTTGTGTCTTATGGAATAGGGAGGCCTGAGGAGAGGGAGAGAGAGGGAAACAGCCAGTTGGTGGAACAATCAGAACACACACAACATTTATTGATTAAGTTTGCCATTTTATATGGGCGTGGTTTGTGGCACCCCATAACAATTACAATAGTAACATCAAAGATCATTGATCACAAATCACCATAACAGATGCAGTAATAATTTTTTTTTTTAAAGATTTTATTTATTTATTTGAGACAGAGAATGAGAGAGACAGAGAGCACATGAGAGGGGGGAGGGTCAGAGGGAGAAGCAGACCCCCCGCCGAGCAGGGAGCCCGATGCGGGACTCGATCCAGGGACTCCAAGATCATGACCTGAGCCGAAGGCAGTCGCTTAACCAACTGAGCCACCCAGGCGCCCCTGGATGCAGTAATAATTAAAAAGTTTGAAATATTATGAGAATTGCCAAAATGTGACAAAAGACACAAAGTGAGTAAATACTGTTGGAAAAATGGCACTGATAGATGTGCTCAATGAAGGGTGGCAATGCTCAATGCAATTTATAAGATTTATAAAAAACTCAATAAAGTGAAGCACAATAAAACAAGATATGCCTTTACCAAGGAGTGTGATTCTTGAATCATATGGTAAGAATATGCTTAGTCTTTTAAGAAGCTGCCAAGCTGGGACAAACACCATGAGAATTCCGCAGCCCACACGAAATCATGAAATAACCTGAAGCAAAGTTGAACCTTTCTGAACTGGAATGGGGTTTGAATGAAACTAGCAGTGAAAGCTTGGTATGTGTACTGCTGGCTCTCCCTCTCTGAGGTCAGCTGTGTCCCTGGGTGTGGCCAGAGCCCCAGGCGTCTTAGCCTCACAGAGCAGGAACAGACAGACTCAGGCTGCGGTTCCTGCTGTCACCATGGTGCAGCCCTGTGATGCCGTCGGCAGGTAGATGACCGGGATGCACCTGTCTGCAGCCACACCATCCTGTGAACTCTCGTCGGCAGGAGCTGGGGATGGGCCTCAGGAGCAATGTGCTGCATTAGGCTGCTTTGTATGCCAGAGGCTTCCCCGAAGACGCCGTGCAATTCACTCCCTACGTGTTTTTAGACTGAATTGGTCAAAGAAGGCTGAGTGTACTGTTTACCAGCTAAAAGTTGCTGCAGCTGTTGGCAGGGACTTGGCCTTCTAGTTTTGTAATTAAACATTTTATGGATTTTTAAGATTTGTGACATTCAACTAATTTTCACATTTTTTGCAAAGTGAGGGTTTAATATGTTATTTTAGATTTGTGTAATTCAAACTGATGTAAAATGCAGTCATGCTATGTTAGGGAGGAGAAAGGAAACGGAAGGGGCGACCGGTGTAAGATAACAGCAAGTACTACAGCTTGGGGTTCCCTTCAAGCATGGCTGCTAATAAAAAGTCCCCTGAGACTTGCAAAAGAAAAAAAAAGAAGCTGCCAAGCTGTAACATTTTGCATTCCCACCAGCAATGAATGAGAGTTCCTATTGCTCAGTATCCTCAGCAACATTTGGTAATGTCAGTATTTTGATTTTTGCCATTTTAATAGGTGTATAGTGGTATCTCATTGTTTTTTCAATTTGCAGTTCCCTAATGACCTATGATGTTGAGCTTCTTTTCATATGCTTATTTGTCATTTGTATATCTTCTTTGGTAGCTGTCCGTTCAGGTCTTTTGCCCATTTTTATTTAGGTTGTTGGTTTTCTTATTGTTGAGTTTAAGAGTTCTTTGTATATTTTGGATAACAGTCCTTTATCAGATATGTCTTGCAAATATTTTCTCCTAGTCTATGGCTTGTCTTCTCATTCTTTTGATGGCTAATTGATTTTTGGCAATCGTTGCAAACTAATTCAATGTGGGAAAAGAATAGTCTTTTCAACAAACTGTGATAGGACAACTGGTTGGATATCCACATGCAAATGAATGAAGTTGGACCCTTACCTCACATCACACACATAAATTAACTCAAAATGGACCGAAGATCTAAATGTAAGAGCTGAAATTATAAAACTCTATTGTGACTTTGTTAAACTACATTTTAAAAAAAAGATTATTTATTTGAAAGGGAGAGAGAGACAGTGGGTGCACGAGCGTGGGGCAGGGAGAGGGGCAGAAGGAAAGGGAGAGAGAAACTTAAGCAGACTCTGTGCTGAGTGCAAAGCTGGACACTTAACTGGCTGCACCACCGAGGCACCCCTTAACATGTGTTAAGTAGAGCCCTGGAGGCACTGGATGGTGAGCCTAGGTTCAAGAAGGTCATAAAAAAATTGAAATAGAGAAGTTTATTACTCACAGGTCCTAGAGGGAGTACATAGCATACCGTGAAGGGCCACCCCAGGAGGTTAAGGCAGGGTCAGGCAGAGAGCTCGGCAGAACCCGGGGTACATGCCTTTATTAAGGTCTATAGGTGGAGTGCTTTGAGGTTCCCAGGCTAAGGCTGGATTGGTCATTTCAGGTTTTGGCAAACTTTGCAGAGGTCTTATCTAAAGAGTGCACAAGGGGAAGGCCCTGGGCGATGCCTGGAGAATGCTTATCACAAGGACAATTAAGAGAGTCGTATCAGGAACTTACATTTACTTGTGACTCTGTGGGCTGTTATCTAGAGCATATACTCTTGGGAGGGATCAGTATCAGTTTAAGGCCCCTGCAGGCTCCTTAGCCACACAAAAATAGTTGCTGAGGCAGCAACATTATGGACTAGTTTAGATAAACTCTCAACAAACTCTTAGAAGAAAACAGAGGTGTACATCTTCATGACCATGGGTTAGGCAATGATTTTTTAAAAATATGACACGAAAAATTCAAGCAACCTAAGAAAAGCATAGATAAACTGGACTTCATTGAAATTTAAAACTTTTGTCCTTCAGAGGACACCATCAAGAAAATGAAAAGGCAATAATCCACAGGATGGGAGAAAATATTTGCAAATCATATATATGATAAGGGGGTTGTATCCAGAATATATAAAGAACTCCTACAACCCAACAATAAAAAGATAAGTAGCCTAACTTGGGGGGAGAGGGCCGCTTGGGTGGCTCAGTCAGTTAAACATCTGCCTTCTGCTCACTCATGATCTCTGGGTCCTGGGATCAAGCCCGTGTGCTGCCTTCTCAGAAGTCTGCTTCTCCCTCTCCTTCGCCCCCCCCCCCCCCCCGCTTGTGCTCTCTCTCTCTCACTCACTCTCTCATTCAAATAAATAAATAAAATCTTGGGGCGCCTGGGTGGCTCAGTTGGTTAAGCGACTGCCTTTGGCTCAGGTCATGATCCTGGAGTCCCGGGATCGAGTCCCGCATCAGACTCCGTGCTCGGCAGGGAGTCTGCTTCTCCCTCTGACCCTCCCCCCTCTCATGCTCTATCTCATTCTCTCTCTCAAATAAATAAATAAAATCTTTAAAAAAAAAGATAAATAAATAAAATCTTTTTTTTTTAATGTTTAAAGGTTTTATTTATTTATTTGACAGAGAGAGAGAGCACAAGCCAGGGGGAATGGCAGGCAGAGGGAGAGGGAGAAGCAGGCTCCCTGCTGAGCAAGGAGCCCGATGTGGGACTTGATCCCAGGACCCTGGGATCATGACCTGAGCAGAAGGCTGATGCCCAACTGACTGAGCCACCCAGGAGCCCCTAAATAAAATCTTAAAAAAAAAAAAAAAAGCATGGGGGGAGGGGTAAAAAATGGGTAAAGGATCAGTAATGGAACAGATAGATGGTAGATATACTTGTGGTGGACATAGCATGATATATAAACTTGTCAAATCACTAAGTTGTACACCTGAAACTAATGTAACATTGTATGTCAACTCTACACAATAAAAAAATATATATAAATATAGATGGGTAAAGGATCTAAGTAGGCATTTCCCCCAAAGAAAATATACAAACATCCAATAAGCACATGGAAAGATTCTTGTCATCATTAGCCATTAGTGAAAATAAATAAATACATCTTTAAAAAAATATGTATAAAACAGAAATATTTACTGAGAGTTAAGTCCGGGAAAAGTTAGTGACCTCCACCCTAACCACCTTATGAATAATAGGTGCTTGCTACCCTGCTCTCTATCTCCTGCTGTTTTGTGACCCTAGACAGAAGACTTGTCCTTCCTCACCCCACACCCTGACCCTGCCGCCACTCAATTGCACCTCTGCACTTCTGGAATCTGCAAGTGTGTATATATATATATATATATATATATATATATATATATATTTATTATTTTTAAGTAGGCGCCCTGCCCAATGTGGGGCTCGACCTCACCACCCTGAGATCAAGAGTTACATGCTCCACTGATTGAGCCAGCCACACACCCCGACATTTTCTTACGTCAATACACTCTTCTCAACACACTAATTCTTCTTACCCCCAGACCACACTCTATCTGAAATCTGCCAAAGCAAGGGAGGAGCGTGGAGCCAGAAAGTTGTTCCCACTGAATGCATGGTGGGTGTGTTGCTCAAACCCAGACCATTTGAACTGCCCCTGTGAACATTACCTCATACCTCAATTGACCTAGAAGTGGTAGGTAGGGCAGGAAATCTGCATTTTGCATCTGTGTTTTTGAAAATTTTTACATTATATTTATAAATTATTATAATGTGATCTATGTTTATATTACTATATATATTTTGTATTTATTTATTTATTTATTATATTCTCAATATTTAACTCCTTTTTGGTCCTGCCTTCTATATGAAAATTCTAGTTCATTCAGGTAGTACTTAGAAGAGCCAAGAGAAGCGGCTCTTTTCTTCTGTAGGGTAAACATAGACTCTCCCATGGACCAGCAGCAGGAATGGGGTAGTGAATGGAGGTCATCAAACTCCCTTCCAGGAACCTTGCAAATTCTGTGTTTCCTTTAACCAAGATGTGCGAGTGGGTGGGTGGGTAATTCTTTGGCTTTCTGCAATGTGGGGTCTCCTGCCCCGATCCTCACCCTGTGGCCGTATGCACTCCCTAACTGGCCAATCCAATTTGCATCTGTGGCTGGTTTCCAACCCACCCAGTAAAGCCAAACTCCTTGGTCTGGCCACGGTCATGCCGGCCCCACCCAGAACCTTCAATGTCACCTTCTTCTCCGCAGTCCATGTGCTCCTGGCTGAATCTTGCAGCTCTCAGACCTCCCTGTCCGCAGGCCCGCTCTGCCCACGCCATCTATGCCTCTTTGCTGTTTGGAAAACTCGCGAGACTTACCTTTGAGACCTTGGTAGATCCTGTCTCCCAGAAGGCGGAACTAACCTTTCCCGCTTTCCTAGAGCTCCCCAGCCACTTCCTGCAGAGAACCTGTCACGTGGCCCACATCATATCCTCTTCTTGCAGAAGTCCTGTTACATATGGCCCTGAGAGACCCAGGACTTAAAAATTCTTACCAGTCCAGGATACTAACATCAGCACCAGTAAAAGGCTACTAACGAAATAACCCTTAAATGTATCTGCTCAAGCTTAAGTCTGCAAAACCCTTTCACCGTTAATAGCCCTTGTCACTTCCAATATACCTGTACAAGTAAAAACTAAAAATGTAGGAAGACTACACTTTACAGACGAACATATGGGGCTCGGGCGGGGTAAGCTATGGTAGCATGGCCTCCACCCCTAATCAGGGGCGCCCCGCGGCCACCCCTCCCTAAGCGGGCATTAGTCCTACAGCTTCCTGCCAACGTTCCAAAAGACGCTCAGCCTCTGCATTCCCACCACCAGGTCGCCACTTCCCGCCCAAAGTGATGACCAATCAAAAGCGATTTCGCCGGTCAAGAAAATAGCCAATCACGATTTAGAGCCTGACCTGGGACCCGCCCCCTGAAGCGGTCGGAGCCAATGGCATTCGCGAGAGCAGCGAGCCAATCAGGACGCGGGACGCGGCGTGGCTGGCAGGCAGTTGGGCGCGTGGCATTGCACTGAGAGGAGGTGAAATCCGGCGTGCGACTAGGAGGCGACCACCATGGTATGACGGGAGGTCTCGGGGGGTGGTGAGGCCGTGGGGGACAGACCCAGGTGGCAGTGGGGGGCGCTAGGGTGTCCCTGACTCCGCAGCTCCGGGAGGCTTGTGCCACCCAGGAGCGTGCGGGTCAGGGGTTGGCGCCCGCTGCCCTCGCCCTTCCAGACTCTTCTTTCCCTGAGCAACACCAGGTGCTGCACTCGAATTCTCTCCGACTTGTCCCTGTTACTCTGGGCTCACGAGGGCGCTTATATGTAGATAGGCAGTATTTACAGCGTCTTGAATTAAGAATGGTAGAAAATGCATATATATGCAGAAAAATCTTGCTTCCTTCATTAGAGAAGGTGTGTGTGAATTTATTTATTTATTTATTTGGGTTGGTTTATACTTAGAGTTTTCTTAGCGCTAAACCAAGCAAACAGTAGATATGCTTATATTCCCCTTTCTTGCACCAAAAGTAGCACACAGTATACACTCTTGCACCTTGTTTTTGCATTGTAGGAAAAATTCAGCGCCCTCCATATCCGCAAAGATCGGCATTGTTGTTTATCGCTGCATAGTACTCTAGTGTATGGCTGTAGATTATTCAGCCTGTTTGGGGTCGCTGGATACTTGGATTTTTTTCCAGTCTTTTATACATGAAGCTGCAATGAGTAATCATCTGTGCCTGTGCCCTTTCTTACTGGTGTAGGTGTATATGCGATGCCAGAAGTGGATGGCTGTGATTTTGTAGATATTGTCAGATTCCCTGTTATTGGCAACCTATGAGAATTCCTGTCTTCCCACAGCAGGCTAGGCTTCTGCCTTTAAGTCATGCATTTTTATATCCTCAGCTCATAGATCTACCAGGTAGTTGGTTGAATTCACACATTAATAGTTTAAACATCAATTGAACCTAGCCAACACCTCTGTCATTGTGCATTTCTAAATAAGCAGTGCCCAAGAGGACAGCCTTAGGTGGAGAGCAACCAGAACAATCTTCTGACAGGACTTCACATGGTCCAGTTCAAGTTTCACTTGTTCCCACTTAACTGAGGCTGAGAGCTCATCCTGTTTCCTCTGCTGATTACTCTGGTAGCTTCCAAACTTTATATATATGTGTGTGTGTGTGTGTGTGTGTATAGATATATATATACACAAACTATATAATAATTCACTATATAATAATTCATACTAACCTCGGCATTCTCCCTTTGTAAAAGTTGGTTTTGAGGCTTCTCTTATTGGTCATTGCACAGCATGAAATCAAGCTGCTCAAATAAATTACTTGTAATTATTCCAAGTATAAAGGAAAGGTATCTTCTGTTACCATACAGGTAAAAGGAAGCTTCAAGATTAGAAGATATTTGTGCATTTCATCATTTTCAGGAGCTGTTATTTTTAGCAAAGTTTTCGTCTTAAGAAAGAAAAACACCGTGATTTTTTAAAAAAGATTTTATTTATTTATTTGACAGAGAAAGACACAGGGAGAGAGGGAACACAAGCAGGGTGAGTGGGAGAGGGAGAAGCAGGCTTCCCGCTGATCAGGGAGCCCAATGCGGGGCTCGATCCCAGGACTCTGGGATCATGACCTGAGCCGAAGGCAGACGCTTAATGACTGAGCCACCCAGGTGCCCCAAAACACCATGATTTATTCTTTCAGAAGAGCTTTTCCACCATTGCTGCTTGATATGATAGGTTCTTCTCAAGTTGAAATGCCTAAATTTTGATTTTTAAAGTTCAGAGTGCTTAGTTGAACAAACTAAATTAGGAAACTTCTGGGGAGGGGGAGGTGGTGACAAGTTGGTGTGAATATATGTTGGCCATCCTAGGTACTTTTGTCTTTGTTAGAAGGGTTTGTGTCTGAGGATGAATTTAAAGCGAATCCCAGCAGCAGAAATTTTGCTTAAAATCCAACTTTGTGCATCCCTGAGCCTTATCATAAAGTTGAGTACCTTTTGGAGAATTTGTCCCTGCCTCTAAAGGTAATTTTTTTGGGGGGGGTGCTCAGTATTGCAGTCTGGTTGAATCAGAATTAGACTATCAGCTGTGATTTAGTCCCTTGTCTTTCACTTATTAAAAACAAGGCCAGAAGCCAAATTTGGGGGCTTTAGACCATCAGTCCTAAAAGCTAGGAGATTACAGTGTGGGGTTAGGAAATTAGAAACAACTTGAAGTAGTTTGAGATTTTTCTTTTCTTTTTCTTTCTTTTTTTTTTTTTAGATTTTATTTATTTATTTGACAGAGAGGGAGAGTACAAGCAGGGGGAGCGGCAGGGAGAAGGAGAAGCAGGCTCCTGCCGAGCCGAGAGCCCAACTCGGGGGCCGATCCCAGGACCCCGGGATCATGACCTGAGCTGAAGGTAGACGCTTAACCGACTGAGCCACCCAGGTGCCCCTAGTTTGAGATTTCTGAACTGTAATGTGATCATAATTAGATAATGGGAAAATAATACCCATGGTTAAAATGGTCTGGGCTTGTTGTCAGGAGTGCTGTGGTAATGGTGACTGGTGGCAGGAGCGGGGCTGCTCAGGGCTCTGGGATCCACTCTTCCCTCCCACTACAGATCAAACTTTTATTTGAATAATTTGGAATTTATTTTGGTGGAGAATATGGTCTGCTTGGCAAATGTTCCCTGTGCATATGAGAAGAATGTATATTCTGCTGTGTGGGGTGGAGTATTTTCTTTTTTTTTTTTTTAAGATTTTATTTATTTTTTTGACAGAGAGAGACATAGCGAGAGCAGGAACACAAGCAGGGGGAATGGGAGAGGGAGAAGCAGGCTTCCCGCAGAGCAGGGAGCCCGATGTGGGACTTGATCCCAGGACCCTGGGATCATGACCTGAGCCGAAGGCAGACGCTTAACGACTGAGCCATCCAGGCGCCCGGGTGGAGTATTTTCTAATGTAACTTAGGTCAGTGTGGTTGATAGTGTTGTCCAGGTCTTCTGTGCCCTGACTGATTTCCATCTGGTTGACTTAGTTATTGAGAGAATGTTGGTCCTTGATTGTAGATTGTCTATCTCACCCTTCAGTTCTGTTTTTCTTTGAATATTTTGAAGTTCTGTATCAAGAAGCTGTGACTCTAATGATACATAACCATTATGGATTGTTCCGGCTTCCTGTTGAATTGGTCCCTTTACCATTATGAAATGACCCCTTTCCTTAGTAAAATACTTTGCTTTGAAAGGAGCAGTGTTGGTCCTGGCCTGCTCTATCCCACACTGTCCACTACCAGGCTGAGTGCCCTCTTCCACCTGGCCTCCTGTGAGCTGTGTGCTGTCAGCCAGGTGTGACCCAGGCAGCCCCTTCACCAGGGACAGTGCCAGGAACTTAGACACTCTGTGTTCCTGCCCACTGTGGTGCTCTTGGAGGAGTGGGAGACAAGTGGCGGAGTGGGAGGCTCCAGGCTCACCACCTTGTCCCTATGTGCCCAAGTGACGTCACTGCCCTGCCGTGTGCTGGTGCACTCCTCCCAGCCCTTCTGCCCTGCCTCATCCAGGGTGGTGTTTCCTCTAAACCTGCTTGGAGGAACACCTGATGGGCCCATCCCATCCATTCCAACTCCCTTCTGCTAGACCAAGGTCAGTCTGTATGCGAATAGCAAGCCAGTGTCAGCAGAAAATAAAATGAAATCAAAACTATACTGCTCATCTAGCCACTCTAGCTTGCCTTTGGTTTAGCCTTAGCATGGTATATCATTTTCCATCCTTTACTTTTGAACCTATCTCTGGGCTTCTTGTAGTTAGCTTATAGTTAGGTCTTGCTTTTTCTCTGACAATCTGCCTGTTAATTAGATATTTTCATTTAATTTGTAATGATGTTTAATGTGATTATTGGTATGGTTGGGTTTAAATCTACCAGGTTGCTATTTGTTTTCTGTTTATCTCCTGTTTGTTCCCTCTTTCCTCTTTTGGATTATTTTTATGATTCCATTTTATCTTTTTTTATTAGCTTTGTGGCTATACCACTTTGTTTTATTTTTTTGTGGTTACTCCGGGGATTATAGAGCACATCTTCAGTCAGTCACAGTCTGCTCTTAGGTGATATTATACCATGTCCCAGCAGTATACCTTCCATTTCTCCTCCTTGGCCTCTGTGCTACTGTTGGTCGTGTTTTAATTTTATATGAGCTATAAACCCCACAGTAAATCATTGTTTTTGCTTTAACCTTCAATTGTATTTTTAAAATACAATAAAAAGTCTTTTATGTTTGCTCACATGTTTAGCAGTTTTGGTATTCTTCATTGCTTTGTGTAGTTCCAATGTTCCGTCTAGTGTTTTCCTTCTGTCTGGTGTAATTCTTTTAACATTTCTTATAGTAGTGATCTGCTGATTATTAATTCCCTCAGTTTTGTTTTTTTTTTTAAAGATTTTATTTATTTTTTAGAGAGTGAGCGAGAGAGAAACAGCATGAGAGGGGAGAGGGTCAGAGGGAGAAGCAGGCTCCCCGCTGAGCAGGGAGCCCGATGTGGGGACTCGATCCCAGGACCCTGGGATCATGACCTGAGCCGAAGGCAGACGCTTAACCATCTGAGCCACCCAGGCGCCCAATTCCCTCAGTTTTTGAATGTCTGACAAAGTCTTTATTTTGCCTCTTTTTTTTTAGTTTTATTGAGCTATCACTGTCATAAAGTAAAAATAAATTGTATAATTTGACAAGGTTTAACATTTATGTATTTTTAACTCAATCAAATCTATTGTATTATAATTATTTACCAGTTAGTATTTCTGTAAAGTTTTAATTTAGAAAACTGCCAATTACATGATTAAACTTATGAATGCAGTAAAATCTAGACAGAATTAGAACAGGTCTTTCAGGGGTGCCTGGGTGGCTCAGTCGTTAAGCGTCTGCCTTCGGCTCAGGTCATGATCCCAGGGTCCTGGGATCGAGTCCCACATCGGGCTTCCTGCTCAGTGGGAAGCCTGCTTCTCCCTCTCCCACTTCCCCTGCTTGTGTTCCCTCTCTTGCTTTGTCTCTCTCTGTCAAATAAATAAAATCTTAAAACAAAAAAACAGGTCTTTCAAAACACTGATCTTTTAGCAGTGCAGAGGCTCTCCCTTGGTTAGTTTTTTTTTTTTTAAGGTTTAACTTTCATTAACATATTGATAATTCATGAAACCATCACCTCAATAAAGATAATAGAACTCCTGTTACGCCAAAAGTTTCCTCCTACCCCTTTGAAAATCCTCCCTCTTGCCACTCCTGCCCCACTAATAACCTTCTTAAATGTATTTTCTAGAATTTTATAATATGGGATTATTGAGTTCATTTTTTGTTGTTTGAATTCGTTCATACACTATAGTTGCTTTTAGATTCATCCATGTTGCTGAGTATCACCTTTTTTGTGGTAAACTACACATGGCACCAAGTTTACCATTTTAACCATTTAAGTATAATTCAGTCACATTAAGTATAGTCCTATGTTCCATAAATATCACCACTTCTATTCTAGAACTTTTCTGTCATCCTCACATTTTTTTAAAAGATTTTATTTATTTATTTGACAGAGAGAGTGAGAGAGGGAACACAAGCAGGGGGAGTGGGAGAGGGAGAGCAGGCTTCCCACAGAGCAGGGAGCCCGATGCGGGGCTTGATCCCAGGACCTTGGGACCATGACCTGAGCTGAAGGCAGACGCTTAACCGACTGAGCCACCCAGGCGCCTCCCCCAACCTTTTCCTCTGTAATATATAATCAGCTGTTAATTCCATCCAGTGTGTTTTGCATTTCAGGCATTCTTTTATCATTAGCAGTTTGATATAGGTCTTTCTTACCTTTCTTCATTTTCTCTTCTACCTTCCTGAGATATGGATACATAATACTATTTTAATGTTCTTGTGTATTAGTTCTGTCATCAACTAGTTTGCCAGTTTGTATTGATTACTTTTTCTTTTCATATGGTCATATATTCTGTGTGTGTGTGTGTGTGTTTATACCTGTTAAGTTTAGATTGACATTATGAATTTTAAATTGTTGGGTGCTAGGTTTTGTTTTTTGTTTTGGGGTGGTTTTTTTTGGTATTGCCTTAACTATTTTTAGGCTTTCTTCTGGGATGCTATTAAATACCTAGAAACAATTTGATCCTTTTGAGGCTTGCTTTTAAGCTTTAGGTGAGTTCCAAACAGCCTTTAGTGTAGGTCTCATTTGGCTCCACTACTGAGGACTCCCTTCAGTGCTTTGTGAGTTAGAAGGTCTTTCCTTCATGGCTGATGTGAGGTCAGGAGTCTGTCACACATGGGTGCTGAATGCTGTTCCACTGTAGACTCAAGTGGGACTCTGCTGATGTCCACAGGGTTCTTTCTGTGTAACTCTCTCCCCTCCACTATTAGCACCATGGTTTCTATATGCTTTGGCCTCCCTGAACACTGAATTCTCTCTCAACTCGGGGAGGTCCCTGGGCTTTAGGTTTCCTCCCCTACCCCCCTACCCCCTGCAGCCAGGAAACTTCCCAGCAGTCTTCCGGGACAATGCTGAGGCTTACATTGTTTGAATCACTGTCTTGTGCTGCCTGTTTTCCATGACTGTAAACTTATTTTATATATTTTGTTTGATTTTCTAAGCCGTTGTTTCTATTAATTTTTAACATTACTTACTGATGGCTTGGAAGACTAATTTATAGTGAGTCTATTGCTATTCATAGTTTAAGTGTATGTACATCCATGTTGGATAGATAAGTGTTCAGATATAAAATTATCATGGAAGCTCATGGGATGTAATGTCTGAGGAGATCTTAAGACAACAAAATATTTTACAAATACTAACTTATGATTTTGGGTCTCATTTACATGCCATATAATGTCAATTGCCTTGAAAACAAGGAGGTCTCAACGTTTATGTTCTGGTTCCCAGCGCGAGTGCATCTCTATCCACGTGGGGCAGGCAGGTGTCCAGATCGGCAATGCCTGCTGGGAACTGTACTGCCTTGAACACGGAATTCAGCCTGATGGTCAGATGCCAAGTGACAAAACCATCGGCGGGGGGGATGACTCGTTCAACACGTTCTTCAGCGAGACTGGGGCTGGCAAGCATGTGCCCAGAGCGGTGTTCGTGGACCTGGAACCCACCGTGGTCGGTAGGTCCTGGGGCACTTGGGCGGCTTTCCTGGGACAGTGGGAGGGCCTCCCTGTGCTCCTTTGACTCCTTCCACAGAAAGGATGGGACGTGCAAGTGTATGCCTGTGGCTGTGTTAGGTGAGAAACTACAGGGTTAGTGCTTCATGTGTGTCTGGCAGCGAGGCTCCTCGTTTAGGAGAACCTAATGTGCAGGAAAGAGGGGCTGGTAATAGATTCACTCGTGGCCGCCTCAGACCCAGGCAGGGGGTTGTGTGGACCCGGTGCCGGGTCTCGAGTCCCTCCTTAACGCTGCCCACATGGTGATGCTGGTGCACGAGAGTCGTGACCTGAGTCTTAGACACGGAAGGTAAATAGAGAACATTCCTTGGGATCCTCCAGCTGAGAAGCCTGAGGGGGTGGCCAGGGAGAGCTGCCAAGAGAGGGCACCTTTCAGGGGCCACCCGGGAGAAGACAGAACGTCAGCCTGAAGCGTGTGAGCCGCAGGCCACCTAGGGTGCCCTGGCGGGACTGCCTGGCAGAAGTCATGCTGACCTGGTGACTGTCTAGTATGTCAGGGCTTTTGAGTCACACTCCTTGTGTGTAGCTACAGATGGGAAGAAATAACCGCGTGTGTGCGGGTGTGAGCTTTTTCCCTTCTTTGGGAACCAGTCAGACTGGACTTTGTACCTCCAGTGGACTTCTGCTGCTAGAGCCACAGACCACAGTTGTGGTCTGCATGTCACACGAGACGTTTCCTGTGAGACACCGATGCTGCCGACCCCCAAGGCACAGCCCGTGCGTGGCAGATCCCCGAAGGGTCCCCGAATCCCTCCCCGTCGGTGAGTTAACAACAGGCCTTAAAGACCCGCGGCCCACGCGTCCTCTTTGTAGATGAAGTGCGCACGGGGACCTACAGGCAGCTCTTCCACCCAGAGCAGCTGATCACCGGGAAGGAGGACGCAGCCAATAATTACGCCAGAGGCCATTATACCATCGGCAAGGAGATCGTCGACCTGGTCCTGGACCGGATCCGGAAACTGGTAAGGGGGCGCCGAGAGGGCTTCCTGTGGACGCTGCCCTGGACGGGAGGGTGGTGGGGATGGGGACCGGGAGGTCATTTTGGCCAAACCCCAGGCCAGAATCTTGAGTCCACGTCTTCCTTCACGGGTGGCTTCAGTGCATCCGTCGTCCACCCATCTTCACGTCTGCCTTGCTTTGCTTCTGAGTGTCAAGTGTGTGCACCGCGGCCGATTCGAACGCGTAGCGTCCTGCAGAGGAAAAGAGGAGTGACCATGGCTCGCTGGAGGTCGGCGGTGTGGCTTCTGCAGGCACTGACCCACGGTCTGTGCTTTCTCTCAGGCGGATCTGTGCACGGGGCTGCAGGGCTTCCTCATCTTCCACAGTTTCGGGGGCGGCACCGGCTCTGGCTTCGCGTCTCTGCTCATGGAGCGGCTGTCGGTGGACTACGGCAAGAAGTCCAAGCTGGAATTTGCCATTTACCCAGCCCCCCAGGTGTCCACGGCCGTGGTGGAGCCCTACAACTCCATCCTGACCACCCACACGACCCTGGAGCATTCTGATTGTGCCTTCATGGTGGACAACGAAGCCATCTACGACATATGTCGGCGCAACCTGGATATCGAGCGGCCCACGTACACCAACCTCAATCGTCTGATCGGGCAGATCGTGTCCTCCATCACGGCCTCCCTGCGATTCGATGGGGCCCTGAACGTGGACTTGACGGAATTCCAGACCAACCTGGTCCCGTACCCCCGCATCCACTTTCCCCTGGCCACATACGCCCCGGTCATCTCTGCCGAGAAGGCCTACCACGAGCAGCTGTCCGTGGCCGAGATCACCAATGCCTGCTTCGAGCCGGCCAACCAGATGGTCAAGTGTGACCCTCGGCATGGCAAGTACATGGCCTGCTGCATGTTGTACAGGGGGGACGTGGTCCCGAAAGATGTCAACGCAGCCATCGCCACCATCAAGACCAAGCGCACCATCCAGTTTGTGGATTGGTGCCCGACTGGATTTAAGGTAGGACTGGGTAATGTGGTGTGTGGTTTTACCTGTCAGACCAAGCACACAATGCCCTTTGTGGAGAATACCTCCATTCCTTGGCAGCCAGGCCCTTGGTTATAAATTAGGGAGCCAGAGTGATAATTTATTCATTGGTGCCTTTTGAACTTCCTTCCTGAGGAATCACACTATATATCTGTGGTGAGAATTTTTTTTTTGACAGGAAATTTTTGGAACGATTTTTGTTCCTCCTTTTGGGTGGTGAATTAGTGTGGGGAAATGTAGTTTGGATTTAGAAATGTAGAAATTTTCAAAGCATTTTGACAATTTATGTGGATATATGAAATTGGGGCATTAGAAACATTGCTGTCACTAAAACCCACTTTATTCCACAGGCATTTAGAAATTAAACCCAATTTAAATGTTCCATGCAGTGTTTGATTTAAAGAAAAACTTTCATGAATATTTTTGGGATAAAATGGCAACATATTTATTTCTCATTTGGTAAGCTCAACAATTTTGGCCTGAGTTTGCCTCCAACATAGTTTATATCAGCCTTCCATTCAATACAGGGTAGGAAACTTGCTGTCGCTTTGCAGCTTTGTCCAGTACTTGAACACTAAACCCTATCAATGCTTTCCATCTGGGAAAATGGGCTTCTCTCTGCCTTGCTTTTCACGCCGTCTCTGTTGGCTCAGAACTCACCGCTTCTGGTGGGCTTGCTGCACTGGGTCCTTAACCAGCACTTTCTACTCTGGGTTTAGGGGTCAGCACGGTTGGCAGACCAGCCACCTAGTTTTGTAAATAAAATTTTGTGTGAACACAGCCACACCTGTTAATTGGTGTGTCATTGTGTCTGCTTTTGTGCTACAAAGACAGAATTAGTAATTGTGACCGAGACCATGTGGCCTGCCCAGTCTCGGATATGTGCTGTCTTGCCCTTTATAGACAAAGTTTGCTGAGCCCAGTTCTAATTGACCCTATGTATTGCTGCCCAAATCTCTGGTCACATTGTCCCCTGGTTTGGAAACTATTCTAGAATGCCTCCCCTTTGGTCCCAGCCCTTGAATATCACCCCCATTCTCCTACTTAGCACACAAATAGGCCATCTCCTGTTGCAGCAGTAGCAACAGTCTTTGGACCTCTGACAGCGTTCCTGTCATCCTGTGATGCACATACTGGCTCACTCGATGGGAGTTGGGGGTATGATCTCCCCTCGTGATAAAACCATAGCGCTCTGACTTGAGTGGAAGAGGTTTCAGCTACAGAAGTGAATCCCCAACTGTGGAAGCCTATGGAGAAAATAATATCTGAAGAATAGAAAGTAGTATCTATCATCTGTCTATTTATTTATTTTATTATTTATTTATTTTTAGGATTAACTTTAAGTGCCTTTTATTCCAGTAGTATCCCTTTTTAGAAGAAACAGTCCTGTTACCTGAGCACCACACATGGCTCAGGTGCTGGGACACAGCTCTTCCGGCAGCTTAGGCCCGAGCCAGGCTGGCCGGCTCCAGGGCTCCTTTATCCCCATTGTCCTTGTCTAGAAACCAGCAGCCTGCTCACCTGACACCTCGCCTGGCACGAAGAAGGCACCTACATGTCTTCTGTTTCCATGAAAGCAGCCACCATTTCTGGGTTTGACTGAAGCTCCACGGACTGTTTTCTTTTCTTCCCCTCTCTCGCAGGTGGGCATCAACTACCAGCCCCCCACCGTCGTCCCCGGGGGCGACCTGGCCAAGGTGCAGCGGGCTGTGTGCATGCTGAGCAACACGACCGCCATTGCCGAGGCCTGGGCCCGCCTGGACCACAAGTTTGACCTCATGTACGCAAAGCGGGCCTTTGTGCACTGGTACGTGGGGGAAGGCATGGAGGAAGGGGAGTTCTCTGAGGCCCGGGAGGACCTGGCAGCTCTGGAGAAAGATTATGAAGAGGTGGGTGTGGATTCCGTGGAAGCAGAGGCCGAAGAAGGGGAAGAATACTGAATGGGAGCGGGCTGGCAGGGGTTCTCCTCCCCCCTCCCCCCACCCCCTCCTGCCACCCTGCAGCACATCTTGTTTCCAGTTGTTTACAATTAAAGTTTCTCTAGAAGCGTCTGTCTATGTGATGCACAATGGGACACACATCTCTGCCAGCAGGGATGGGTAGGACCCCAAGGCCTGCTGGGCACATGGAAGGCTGTCCCGGGCTGCACTGTAGGAGTGCGGTGTAGCCCTACTTACATCTGTAAGGAGCCACTGTTGATGTGACATGACCTGGGGAAACCCTCCAAATCAAGGTTTCAAAGCACAAAGATTTCCTAGATTCTAGGAAAATGGAGTTAGATTTTCAGTTGTTGTGTTTGTCATTTTTCAGGCTTCTCTGTTAATGGCCCATGGTAAGAGTTTGGAACGAAGTTTGAACATCTGAGGTCCGTGGAAGGGGGCTGTTGACAAAGTCCCTAACACTGTGGGTCACGTGTAGGGTGAGGACATTTTTTTTTTTAAAGATTTTATTTATTTGACAGAGACACAGCGAGAGAGAGAACACAAGCAGGGGGAGTAGGAGAGGGAGAAGCAGGCCCCCCGCGGAGCAGGGAGCCTGACGCGGGGCTCGATCCCAGGACCCCGGGATCACAACCCGAGCCGAGGCAGACGCTTAACCGACTGAGCCACCCAGGCGCCACGGGTGAGGACATTTTTAGGGGGGAAAGATCTTACTGGATTTTGCATGGTATTCACAGCCCACAGGGTGAGCTCTAGGTTACAACACAGTTCATCTTTGACTTTGCTGTGCACGTACCCTATATGACAGCATCCCCCCTCCATACTCAGGCCCTTACAGCTGAGCACCCTAGGAACAGTCTCGGCAAAAGCACTACCTTTCCCTTTACCAAAACACGTTGACATCCATTTATAAAAGATCTAGGAATACACTTGACCCTTGAACAACAGGAGTTTGAATGGTACAGGGTCAACTGTATAGATTTTTTACAGCATGGTAGTGTAAATGTATTTTCCTTATGATTTTCCTTTCTTTAGCTTCCTCTTATAGTAAGAAACACAGTCTGTAATACATATACGAAGTATGTACTAATCGGCCTCATATTATTGGTAAGGCTTCCTGTTAACAGTAGGCTACTAGTAGGTAAGCTTTGGGGATTCAGAAGTTATACTCAGATTTTCAACTATGCAGGGGGTTGGTGCCCTAACCCTTGTGTTGTTCAAGGGCCAACTGTACAGATATTTTCTCTCCAACCTGAAAATAAGGTACAGGAGGGTGAAATCACTGGTTTAAGTCAGTTCAGCTGTAGCACAGCCAGGCCCACCAGGCAGAACTGATTCTAAATCTTTGTGTCTTAATATATTCAAAAGGTGATAGAAAACAGCTTGGATGGACCCTTGGTTTTTCACAAAGCTTTATTACCAACTGGGGGAAAGCTCGGGTAGCCTCTGCTAGGGGACTGGCGAAGCCCAGAGCTGGATGGCGTGAGAAGTCTGCCCACCTCAGGTGCTGCTCCGAGTGGGGCTCTTCCCCGGCCCGCCCCCCTTGGGCAGCCTGGTGGCACTGGGTTGTCGGGGCATCCTTTGGCTGGATCCTTCCCGGCCACCGCGCTCTGCCAGTGCTGGGCCTCCACTCAGAGCCGTGCTGCCTTTGTTTCTCCCTGAGCAGACACAGAACACAACCATTAGGAACCAGGGCAGACTCCAGTCGGCACGTTGACTACATTTGTGTTCCTTGCACATTACGTCTAGCACATCTCTGTCCGAGCTTTTCAGCCAGGAACCCCCTGTCAGCCCTGAGGCTGAGGACTGCCTGGAGATGGCACATCCAAGAGAAGTCCTGGGCCGAGTCAGGAGGCCCTCAAGCATGGGTCCTAGGACATAAGCAGTGCGAGGAGCAATGGGGAAAGTCCGCAAGGCCCATTTCGGGAAAGGTGAGCTCAGCTGGTTGACTCCTGCTCTGGAAAGGGAAAGGACCCGGCCGACCACCAGCAGTGCAGGAGGGCTCACCAGCTGGGCTGCTACCTGCCGCCTCCCCCGGCATGCCCTGCTCCAGACTGCCCACAGTGGAGCCGCGTGCACCGATGGTGCGGGAGGCACAACCATCAGAATGGAAGTCAGGCTTTTGGATTTGGGTCTTGGAAGCTCCTTCACAGACATTTCCCTACCCACCTGTCAAGCCTCTTGCCCTCAAGTTCAGCTTCCGGATCCTGTGATTGGGCTTCTGCCAAGGCTTAAGTGCTCAATGAGACTTGCCCTGACCACAGGTAGTCACATTCAGTGATGGAGACCACTGGTGCAGATATCCCTTGACTTGTAAGTTACTTACCTTACCCTCTTTCTGTGAAGACAGGAAAATCTGCAACCACACCTAGGCCAGAGCTTTATTTTAAAGGAATGGCTTCCCTGGCCTCAGGGTGTTGACAGCATTCATAAGACTGACAGGACACCACAGTGGACAAAACGTATACTCAGGGAGCAGGCTCACCCACTGGGTCACAGTCCCTCCCCATTGGGCCTCCCTCAGCCAGGGCTCTTCTCCAGCCTGGCAGAGTCCACCCTGCAGGCTCTGACCAGGGTATGTGTCCTGTGTTTGACCCTTAACCTCAATGTCCGTTAGGAGTCAAATAGCCTGCACTGGGGACTTGTAGGTTTTTGGAGAAAAGACACCATGAGGTTTCTTGGGGGGCATGTTAAGTCATTCCTGTTTTCCCATCTGTCATCTTGAACAAGGGGAGGCACCTGCATTTGCAGTACTGCAGACCCTGGCTCCTCCAGGGCATCAGACTTGCTGTCCAAGCCCCCTGATACAACTGCATTCTCCCCAGGATTCCTGCAGCGCTAGTACAGACCTCCTACAGAGCATTTCTGAACAGCTCCTCTCCAGAGAACAGGGGGTCTCTGCTGCCCAGTGGGCTGGAAAGGGTGACACAGTTGGCACACTTGAAATTCTGACAGCTCAGATTTTCCCTTGCTTTGCTACCCTGGGCTTCACACTCAAGTGCTTGCGTATAGTTGATTCAACAAAGATGTAATTAACAGGTTACCCAGGGCGGAGGACATGTGGTGGGGTGAAGCTGGGCCAACTCAGCCTGCCAGTGACTCATGGAAAAGACAGATACAAAGTAGAGTGCTGTCACCACACATTTCCTTTTTCCTGTTACCAATGCTGATATTCTGGTCCCCACTGACTGGTCAGTGGGCAAGGATCCTGTCTCCTACGAGTGCATGCGCCCCACCACATTGCAGCTCCCAACATGCTCTTGCCCACTCTGAGGCCATGTCCCTCTCCAGGCTGGGCCAGGCTGACAGAACTCATCTGTAGCACCTGGCCTAATCTGGGGTACTTAGGTGCCCCACAAACTCAGCTCAGGGCACTTCTAAAGGACTTGCAAGTACAGCTCACCCCCAGCAAATGGCAGGGTGGATCTCAGATGTGGGCCTGAGTCTGAATGGAGCTTTTCTTCAGCATGCCATGCACTGGAATTTCCTCTCCCTCTCAGTATAGTGACCAGGGCCCTTCCGGAAACTCAAGGATGAGAGAAAAGGAGAAAACAGCAAATAATGTTCATCTTTAACCTTGATGAGGCTGATAATCCCTGGAAATAAGACTCCAATGTAACTTTGAGCCATAAAAAGCATTAACAGCACCATCTAACAATGAAAGTAGACCATTTATCCAGCTCTGTGCAATTCTTAGAACCTTCAGGAATCATGTGCTCTCAGTTAGTGGGGAGACTCAGGCAGGCCTCATTTTATGCAGAGCTGGGTAGGTTGAGGAGAGTGACATTCTGGACTCAGGAGAATGGTGTGCAGGGCCTGTCAGCGGTCAGACCCGCTCTGTTAAGCCTGGCTCAGCCATGCGCCCCTGGACCCTGCAAGACTTTCTGGAGCTGGTCCTATCTGCCTCAGGTCCCTGTGTGGGGTAATTAGGGTCAGAGGGAATGGAGGATGGAGCTGAGCCAAAGGTGGGAGGGGTGATATGCCCCCAGGCCCAATACCTGAGCGGCCCTCAAACAGTTGAAGACAATGACCACTGAAGGTAAAAAGTCTGTTTCCCTTTCCCCGCCCCGAAACAAAACCCCAAGTGCAACCTGAAACACACACCCTACAGCTGGGGAGCTGGCCGACCCCAGTGGGACCTACTGTGCCATCTACCTCCGGTGTGGCCCGTGTGATCCTGACTCCCCATCCCCGCGAGCCCTGCCAGCAGAGCTGGGGGGATCAAGGGTTGACAGCCTGAGTGCGGGTTGCTGCTCCCATCCTGCCTATGGTGCCCAGGAGCAGCCTTCCTCCTTCATGGTGCCAGTGCTCCCTAGTGCTCAAATGGGCTGGTGGGGCTGCTGAGGCCAAATATTAGTGACCATGAGTGCACACCAGATGCATGTTGTGTGAGGAAGGAAAAGAACGGGGTTGAGGCAGCACAGCAGGCGCCCCGATATCCTCAAGGCTGGCTGGCAAGTTGGTGGCCAGGATGAGTGAGCGGCCAGGACCGTCCATCACTGTTGCCACGGGCAGGTCTACACCCACCAGCCAGTCCTGCTGCCCTTTCTGGCTGAGTACACAGGAGGGGCTTATTCAGTGCTTCCAGAACACATACAGACGTAACGACAAGGACTCATGTGCACCGTGGACATGCACACATGCATCTTTAACCCTTACTGTAGCCTATGCTTTTCGGGAGGTGTGGCCCCTCCTGCATGTGTACATACAGCCCTGACTCAGTGTTTCGGGCAAAGTGTCGCTGTGATTGTTCTTGAGCAGCGCTGTCCAATAGAAATATGATGTGAAAAAAAAAAAAGAAATACGATGTGAGCCACATGTGTCACTCATTTTCTAGTAGCCACATTAAAAAGTAAAAAGAAACAGGAAACTTAAATAATGTATTTTAATTAGCCCAAATGTGCAACATTATCATTTCAACATGTAATCAGTATAAAAATTACTCGTGAGGTATTCTCTTTTTGTGCCAGTTCTTTGGCATCTGGCCATCTGATGTGTACTTAACCTTGCAGTGAGTCTCAGCTGCACCAGCCTGGGGGGGCTCATGGCTTCCATATTGGACAACGCAGCTCTGTGTCAGGCTCACAGCTTCTGCACACCAAACTTCATCCTACATGTTCTGGAGGAACATCTTTTTAAAGTATACAGTTTCCCGGGGGCCTGAGCGGCTCAGCTGGTTAAGCGTCTGCCTTTGGCTAGGGTCATGATCCCAGAGTCCTGGGATCAAGTCCCGCATCGGGCTCCCTGCTGGGCGGGGAGTCGGCTTCTCCCTCTGCACCACCCTCCCCACCCTCATGCTCTCTCTCTCAAATAAATAAAATCTTAAAAAAAAAAGTATGCAGTTTCCCTAAACTTCAACAGAGAACACTCAACTGAATTTTATTTTTCCTCAGTGACCACACCCCTACCAAGACAAGCATTTACCCCCTCTGTGCTCTTAGGGTCTTCTGTTTCTCCATCTTTTGCCTAGGAAAGGCAGAAATGAGTGAGCTTATCACTGACAGTCCCCACAAACCACCTGGATGGCCAGGGGACAGGAACCCAGATGACCCGCTGTGCCTGCTGCAGCTTACCGGATCAAACTCCTGAGTGTGGGGTGGGGGCGTCCAGCCCTTGGTCTGCAGCAGCTCCACACCCCAATTCCATGGGAAACCTAAGGCCAGTTAGCCCCAACAACCCCAAGCCCCCATCACAATCCTAGTACTACTACAGTCCCCCAACTGATCACTCTGACAACTCTCCTTGTTTTCTCCATCCTAGACCCTGCCCAAGTTCTGTGTGGACAGATTCTGCACATGTGGCCTCAGAGCTCTTGGTCTCTGACAGCCTCTGTCTCTTGGCCACCACACACTCCTGGCATGGGCCCTCACATGCCCTGCTCCTGTGTCCCGCTCCCCTTCAGTGCCTCCCGACCAAACCCTCTTTCCAGGCTGCCCTCTACCCTCACTGAGCATCTCCCCAGGGTGTCCATGTCCTCATATCCTGGTTGCTGGCTGCCCAACCCAGCAGACCCAAGGCCTAAGCACTTGAGAAAACCTCACGGGGCCCAGCACTCCATGCCACTTCTATCCCTGTGCTTGGGGCTTCCTCCCCACCTCCCTCAGAGCCCCTCTATGCCAGTGCTCCCAGGGCCAAACCCACATTTCCTCTTGACTCTCTACCCTCCCCCACACCTTTCCCCCCTCCAAACTTGGGTCTGCTCCCACCAGGGGCCTGGGCCTGCATCTCTGGCTGGAGCCCTCCCCACTCCCCCTACCTCAAAGGGCTGCGGGGCAACAGGACTCTGAGCCTGCTTAACACTTGCTGCCCCAGCAAGGCCAGCTACACTGGCTACCTCCCGTCTCTGTCACCACTGATTGATCTAGCCATCTCCCTCCCTGGAAGGAGGATGTGTCCATCTCAGAGCGCCCCTGAGTCCTCAGCCCTGACAGCCAGTTGGGTACCCAGTCACTGGGTGAGCAAGCGACAACGCCCCCTCAAATGAGGAGGGCTGTTCCCAGTTTCTCTCTCCTGCCCATTGATTCCTCAATTCAGCCTTGTAGTCTACCCACCTCTGCCCTGCCCTGTCCCTTGGCCCTCCCCCACCCAGCCGGCCTGAGCTCCAGGTGGCACCCAGAACAGGGAGGTAGGTGATGGTGGGGAGGGACATGGAGAGGACAGCCAGGGCACCTGTGGGATCTCAGGCCCTCACACACCCAGCTGGTTCTGGGGCTCCAGCCTCATCACACGTGGCAATCCCTGGAAGGTACCCTTGGTTCAGGAAGCAGGCAGGAAAGGGTAATCATAGCTTATACTCTAGGCTACCTGTCCAGGTGGGTGACAGCATTTAAGGACCAAGGCATATCTCACACCTAAGGCTTTATTCTCAACATCAAAGTAGAGGCTCTCCTGTCCCTCTGCCTATTGTCCTCTTCTGGGGTGAGGGCACCTCCACAGAGTACAAGTCTCACCTAGCAGAGCTGGCCTCTGGGGAGCAGAGGGTGTTAGTCCCATTCTAGAAGAACTGCAGGTTGTCTCTAATAAACTGAGCCATGAAATCGTGTCCCGACCTCTAAGCTGTGTGGCAGGAATGACCCATAAGGTCCTGCCCTTGCAGCTCATCTCGAAGCTGCTCTGACTTTCTGGGGGCCACAGCAGTTTCCACAGAAACAAGAAAGAGCACCAACCCCCAGAGATAAACCAATAAACGCAACCTGCGAAAGGAGAGAACAGGCAGCAAGAGAACCGGAGGGAACCGGGGGGCCCTGGAGAGAGAGGCGAGTGCGTGGCAGCTGGGCCGTGGAGCAGAACCGGAGAGGCCGCAGGCCGCGGGGCCGAGGAAAAGGAGGGCCTTGCAGGGGGACTACAGTTCTTGGCAGAGAGAAAGGAGGCCTCTGGAGGTCAGAGAGAGACACAAAGAGAGTAGATAGAGCGTGGATCAGTTAGGAAGCCTGCGCTCCAGTGCCCAGGGCCTCTCAGGACAGGGGGCGTGGGTACCCAGGGCCCTGGCACTCCCACCCACGGGGGCCCAGCCTGCACCCCACCCCAACACCAGCCCCTTCTCGGATGTCTGTGAGTGCCTGAGCGCTTCTGGCCAAGCATTCAGAGCGTTTCTGAAATTGGGAGCAGATGCGACACACCAGGAGGCCGCAGTTGGAGCTCTACTGGACACCCTTATAGCAGCACCTGCTTATCCCCCAGTCATGACTCTCAAGAGTGAGGAGGCCCCTGAAACTTGAGCCCAGTGCTGTGCCCACTCAGGCCTCTGCATCCCGTGTGTCTAGGGTAGCCCGGGGCTGCCACACTGACCCCTGTCCTGCAATCTGAGGAAGGAAGCTCGGCTGGCTATGTTCCTGAGCAGCACCTGGGCCCCCGTCGGGTACAGATGAAGAGGGGGCAGGAGGGCCTCTGCCTGGCCCACTCCCTGAGCACTTTCCTGGACGCTGTACACACCGTGAGAACAGGAACCAAAACCACCTGGTTCCTGTCTTTGTGGAACGAAAGCACTTCTACCCAAGGAGGTAGGCAGAATCCTAGATGAGGCCTGGCCTACTTGGGCCACCCTGGACACCCATTTTGCATCCGCCTGATCTGGACTTGCACATGTGCACTCTCAAGGGTAGCAACGAAGCCAAAGCTGGGGACTGGAAACCAAGAGGGGAGCCCTTGGATGGTCCCTGCGGGTCCGGGGAGAAGACCCACAGTAGAACCCGGCCACTCAGGGCCAAGCCTGCGTTGTGCCTGGCGCTGCCCACTTCCCTCCCCTGCCACCCACCGCCTGAGCCACAAGGGCAGGGCGCACCGGGCCCAGCTCTGACCTCGGGTCTCTGGCACGCTCGATGTGGGCAGAGACACGGCTGCGGGGTCCTGGGCCTCGCCCACCAGCCTCTGGCCAGCACACATGGACTTGAGCATCTGGAAGACGGCGAGGGGCGCCACGTTCAGCTTCAGCAGGTCCACCAGGATCCTGGAGAGAACCCAGGCGGTGGGCAGTGAGCCCTCCTTGCCCGGGCCTAGGAGGGCCACCTCCCTCAGGACCCCAACTCTACTCTGGGCGCCCAAAGGGGTCCGAAAAGGGCGGGAGGGCTCCCCCAGACCAAAGGCCGGGGCAGGGGAGCGGGAGAGCAGGGGCGTCTGGGGGTAGGACGAGCGCGCACTCCCACCCGCTCGCGCTCACTTGAACACGTCGGGGTCAATGGCGCCACCCGCCGCCTGCGCCAGCTCGTACAGTTCCATCTCCTCGGCGCTCAGCACCTTCTTCCGCCGCAGCGCGAGCTTCTGCAAGGCCGCCTCCAGCCCCGGGGGCGCTCCCGGCCCGGGGCCTGCGCCCGGCGCCGCCATGTACACGGCCGGCGAGAAGGTGAGCGCCGCGCTCGCCCCTCTGCCCCCGCCTCCGCCCCTCTGCCCCCGCCTCCGCCGCGCCCCTCCGCCGCTCCCACAGCGCCCTCTACTGGCCCCGCCGGCTCTTCCTCTCCCTGCCGCGCGGCAGAGGGCAGGGACCGGTTTGTCTCGTCTCCGCCTTTTGGGCCGCATTTACCTGCGGCATGAGACGTGATAAAAGCAGAAAAATGTTCATCTTTAGCCCCGAAGGCTGACCTATAACCTGCATAGTTTTGATAAGGATCAATAAGTACTGGCTGCTACATTCTTAAAGGGTCTCATGACTGCCAGTTAATATCGAGCTGAATGATAAGCACCAGAGAAATCTTGGGAAAATAGCTTTAGGACTAGAAATTCCGAGAAGACATTTATGATCCAATACTCCCTGCACGGCTTCTCCGCCTTTTGAACACTAAGCATATAACCACCAGCTTCATACGGCAAAAGTGCAGCAGTTTCTGCCTACAGGTCCTGTCCCTGTTGCTACTTCAATGAACTTACTAAGTTGCACCAAGAGTCTCAAGAATTCTTTCCTGATGGTTGCACTCAGTGATCCACAATAGGGAGATGTGTTAGGCGTGGGGGATACCGAGGCGGACCGCAGAGACACGTTTCTGGGCGATCAGGGTCAGACTGCATTGGTCATTCTCACTTGGGCAGCAGCCCAGCGCAGTGCCTGGCATATAGTAGGCGCTCAATAAAGGCCTGTCAAAAGATCAGTCATTGCAGCGTACAATTATTCTGCGCCCGTTCCCCATTAGGGGGCGCGCCTCCAGGACCCTAATAAACAGCTTCTCTTTACGCGCACGCGCTCTTCTTACGGCTCCTACAGTCCAAGAACTCAGGGTTAAGGGACGCTGCTGCCCCCACTGCGCACGCGCTATCAGAGATGTAACCCATAAACCCGGCCGGCCTTCACTTTGCGCACGCGCCTTTTGAGATAACTGCCGACCGAGTTGGTGGTGTGTTTCCCGCCAGGCCAGGGGAGGCGTGACGCCAGGCGCAGCTTGATGACGACATTTCGGTGCCGGGTAGCCGAATGGCGGTCTTCGTCCCTTAGGCGGGTGACTTCATGGGTCCCACAGGTGAGTGGTGGGAGCCGCGTGCGGGACGGTCTCATGTCCCCCCGAACCTCCGCCGAAGCCATCTCCGTTCCTGCACGAGCCGCAGGCCTCGAGCCGGACGTTGGTTCTGTGTCCCTTGTCTGGCCGACCGGCTGGGAAACCAAGGGCCCGGCTGCGCCCTCATTGCCATCTTCCTGGGCTGCGCCCTCATGCCACCTTCTCGCGCATCTCGCACACCCCGTCCTGGTGGGTGCCCGGTTTACGTTCGATGAACGAGTTGGCGGAAGGAGAGATTCGAGTTGAAGTTGAGCCTTGGGCTCAACAAGCTGTGTGGGAGGAAGAGCCGGGTGTGCATTCTCACCCGGCTCTTGTTGCCTGTGTGGGCCGACCTTCCTGAGCCTCAGTTTCTTCATCTGTAATATGGAGATCCCGATGCTCACTTCACAGGGCAGTTGTGAGCAGCAAATAGGAGCATCCTCTGCTTCTCAGAGCGCAGCCAGAGGGAGGCCTTGGCAGTAGTGTGATTTGCTTGGCGTGATTGGCGTTGCCACTCTGAGAAGAAACCTCAAAAACAAGATCCGAAGCAGCCACTGAAGAAAGTGGCTGTAAAGTGGCGGAAGAAGGGAACACTTGGTACACAGTGGAGAAAGGTGTGATGGAGGAGCCTGGCTGGGGTAGGGTTAGAGAACAGGGCGTTAGGAGACACTGCCCTCTCTCGGAAAGACTCCTCGGTTTGGCACCTCTGGGCCTCAGTCCTTGAGCTGATGCCAGGGCAGGCTTCCTCTGAACAAGGAGGTACTTCCACCTCATCATCTCCAAAGCTTTGCCCTTTGCAAACAGGCCAGGATTTTATGCTGCTTTGATTATTTTGCTTTGGTCATTTTAATCAGTGTTCTCTTGGTTCAGGACTGAGGCCTTTGAGGTCTTCCTTAAAACTGAGTTTGACAGCCAGTGTCATGCAGAGAATTGAAAAAACCCTGGAGGTGTTTCTATTGTCAAGAGGCAGAGATTCACATCTCCTCTCAACTCCTCCACTGCCTCACAGCTTCCTTGCGCCTAGTCTTTCCTCATCCACATACACTTCTGTTTGCCACCTCAACACTCTTACCCATGCTATGGGCAGAGCTGTGCCAGGAAGGCCATCGTCGGTGGGACTAGGCAGGCTCCCTTTCTGTTCAGTCCACATCTGGCTAGTTTCAGTTTCTGACCTGGGTGGACAGAGAGATAGGAATCTAGAGAGTTGCTCCTGATTTTCTGATGGCTTGTTCAAAAGCTCTCTCAGCTGAGCTTGCGCATCCCCTCCATTCATTCCATTCATTCTCATAGAGCACAGGTGACATACCTGTCTCTCTGGAAGATGTGTTCGGAGGTCTGTGTATTAGAATCTTGGCTCTGCCATTTACCAGCTAAGTGAGGGCAAGTGATTATCTCCTCTCTGCTTCCACTTCTTTTTATCTGTATTGACCTCACAGGATTGTTGTGAGGATATACGTTTTTTATTCTTCCTTAACAAACTTAGCAGCTTAAAACTGCATCCACTTATTATTTCAGAGTTATATAGTCCAAAAGTCTAGCAGGCTCCACTGGGTTCTCTGCTTAGGATATCACAAGACTGAAATCAAGGTGTTGGTTGGCTTTGTTCTTACCTAGAAGCCCTCGGAAAGAATCTTTTTCCAAGTTTATTCAAGTTGCTGGCAGAATCCAGTTCCTTCGGGTTGTAGAACTAAGGTCCCCGTTTCCTTACTGGCTGGCAGCTGGAACTGCTCTTATCTTATGGTCCGCCCCCTTGAGACATCAGTCATATCTGCAAAATTCCTTCATAATACCTAGATGAGCGTTTGATTGAATACCCAAGGTTAGGAATCTTCGAGGGCTATCTTTAAAATTCTGCCTACCCCTGAGGATTAAACGAGGAAATATACGGAGGGTCCTTTGAAGCAGGCTAGCTTCTACGGCACCCTTCTAGGCACCTAGCAAGTGCTGTACAAGCGTTACCAAGGATTCGCCACTGCACACTTGGCTCTGAAGCTGGCCATTGTGGACTGCATCAGCCTGGCATTTCTATAAAACGTGGAATTTGGCAGTGCAGAGTGTATTGAGTTATACAGATACTCCCCTGGGCATTGTAAGGCAGTATAATCTGTTGTGTGGCAGATGTTGAGATGTCGCCTTTGTTTTCTCACAGTGGTTTCCTAAGACGGCCGTTGTCAGCGGCCCCCAGGAGGCTGCTATGGCGTTCCCTCACCTGCAGCAGCCCAGCTTTCTGCTGGTAAGTACCAGCTGCCTTTGGGAATGTGAGCAAGATGATTGCTCTACAGCTCAGGGACTTGCGAGTTCTTTCCCCTGACCTGAACTTTCTGCTGGGGTTTTTTTGAGGGGATGTGAAGGAAGTTGGCCTGGGGGTTAGAATCCTTAGACTTGACCCTGGCCCCTTCCGGTGTAGGATGTTGGGTTTACTCGAACCCCTGAGCCCTGGTTTTCTCATCTACAAGATGAGTTTCTCATCTACAAGGTAAGTTGATTGAAATCCATTTTCACTACTTGTGAAAGGATATACATCAGAATTTTCACATCTTGTATACTTTACACACTTCCTGGGGTATTCTAATAATCGTAACTGTCATCATTGGAAAATGGCGGGACTGCACTCTCAGTATTAAACATGACGCTGGGAAGTTACATGTGAGGCAGATAGCCATGGTGTGAGGATTCCTTATTTCAGTTCCCGGAAGATACTTTCTGTGAACGTTTATTCAGAAGGACATCCTTCCTTGGTGCCCCTTCTAGAGCCAACCCATGCGGTGCTATTGGCATTCAGAGCATAGAGGCCAGGCATGCGGGGAACCTTCCCACAGTGTGTGGCTGCAGCAGCCCAGATCTTTATCTCTGATTGAGACACCACGCTCATTTGGAGGTGGCTGAGGCCTTAGATAGCCTTGGGCAGAGCCATATGGGTTCAAATTCTGGCATTTTCTCCTGATCTTAATCCACACCCCACGACCTCGGGTAGATTTCCTTCATTCTTGTCTTGAATGTTTCCTGGCCTATCCATCGCCTTCACGATTCGTGTCGACGTTTGGTTAAAGCCATCTGTCATTTCTAGCCTGCCTTGTTTCTTAAGGTAATGAATTCATTTGGCTCGTTACCTGCTGAACAGGGGATAGCTTGGTTAAGAGGGCTTCTGCTGTCTCCCTTGTTTTGTTGGGCATCCTCACTGATGATCACAGTGGTGTCATCACGGGTGGTCATCACAGGGAAATTTCCAGTTCATGTGTATACACTCAGGGAGTACTCTGTGGTCTGTGAGGGGTGCCCTACACAATAAGGGTCCTCTTCTGGCTGCAGGGCTGACCGTGGAGCTGACCCCCTGCTCTGGATTGGATGGAAGTCACTTCTGTCGTGAAAATGTGTAGTACCCTGCTGTAACTGGGGATGCCTGACAGAGGGTGCAGGGAAGAAGCCTGAGAGTTGGCTGTCTGGGGAGCAAAGGACCCCCGCCTCTCCTAGTTGCATCCTTTAGGCCACTGACACATGCATGACCTGATGCACAAGATGCTGGGGAGCCATGCCCATGGTGTGTCTGACTCCTGCCTATCACTTGGGTTTCTGTTTTGATTTGAGCCAGAATAAGAGCAAAAGCTGCCAAATGAATATGCTCATGATTTTTTTGTTTGTTTGTTTTATCTTCTAGGCTAGCCTGAAAGCTGACTCTATAAATAAGCCCTTTGCACAGCGGTGCCAAGACTTGGTTAAAGTCATTGAGGATTTTCCAGCAAAGGTACGGTTCTGCTCGCATCTCTTTAGGGCATGTCTCATATACTCTTTGAAAAACATTCTTATAGCCCCTGATTCCCAACTCTGAGCACTGCCCTGCACAGAGGCCTGACCCAGTATTGGACACATTTATGGACACATTTAAACATGTCAACATGTAGACCAGGGGTTCTCAGCCACAGGTGCTTCTGTCCTGCATGGGACACTTGGCAATGTCTAGAGACATTTTTGGCTGTCACACAGGGGAGGGTGTTACAGGTATCGAGTGGGTAGAGGCCAGTGATGCTGGTAACTTTCCCAAATTGCACAGGACAATCCACCCCAACAAAGAAGTGTCCAGCCCAAAAGATTGAGAAACCCTGGTTTTCACACTGAAAATATATATTTTATTTAAGCCATACCCAAAATTATCAAGTAGTAAGTGTAAGCCCAGGAAGCCAGCCTGGACAAAGATTCTCACCCTGAAAATTTCCAGTTCATGTGTACACACTCAGTGAAGGAGGTGGACAAGGGTGTAGCGCTGGACTGGGCAGGAGGCCCCCGTGGCACACAGCCCAGCAGTGCGCACTAGTCAAAGCCTTCCCCGCACATCATTTCAGGAGCTGCACGCCATCTTCCCATGGCTGGTGGAGAGCATTTTTGGCAGTCTGGACGGTGTCCTTGTTGGCTGGAACCTCCGCTACTTACAGGGACGCATGAGTCCTGTGGAATACAGCATTGCGATGGAATTTCTAGACCCTGGGTAGGTAGGTTTGTCACCTGAGAGGGGCTGGATGTTTCCTCATGGTGATCCCATTCTTAAAGCACTGTATTTCTCAAAGTTAAGAAACAATCAAAGCAAGATGGTTTACAGTTCATTGCCTTGTTTTTGTTGGTTTAATTTCATGTTCAGTGGCCCAATGATGAAGTTGGTTTATAAGCTTCAGGCCGAAGATTATAAGTTTGACTTTCCTGTCTCCTACCTGCCCGTAAGTAAGCCGTGGGGTGAGCGTCGTGCTCAGGGCAGAGCGCCCTGCACAGCGGCTGCGGTGATGGGTGCTGGGCAGGGCTTGGGGGGCTGCAGCCGTGGGCAAGAGAACGCGCCATGGTGTCTGCTCAGGGTCCAGGAGGCATCATTCCCAACTCTGCTCATGGAGAAGGCACCACGCAACCTGGTTTGTTCCTGGCTGAGTGGCAGGCAGGGCTGTGTGACCAGTTGCTCTGTTTTTCTGAGTTTCCAGTCCTTCAGTGGTAAATTGAGGGGTGACTTGCTTGGTGGATATCGGAAGCAAAGAAGATGGGGAACCTGAAGCCCTTGATGAGGCTCAGAAACACACAGCTGCTGCCCTTGCTGTTTGGGGGTCTTCCTGAGGATACTGTGAGCGATTCTGAGTGGAGGCCCTCTTGCTCCAGCGCTACCCAGAGGACAGCAGTGCTCCCCCAGGCAGGGCCCATGTGCTGGTCGCCTCTGCAGCGGCCCTTCCCAAAGGCTGCCCCGCACGGGGGCACCCAGTGGAGCCTGCCCACAAACCCAACTCCCTGTCTCCGCAGGGCCCTGTGAAGGCGTCCATCCAGGAGCGTGTGCTCCCCGACAGCCCTCTGTACCACAACAAGGTCCAGTTCCCCCCGATGGGGGGCCTCGGCCTGAACTTGGCCCTCAGTATCCTTTGTCAGCCCTGGAGGGCTGGGGAGGCCATGGGGGGCCGGGACACGGTGCTGGGGGTGGCCCCGTAGCCCTGCCCGTTTGCCCCCTGACGCTGCCATCAGATCCGTTCGAGTACTACATGTTCTTCTTTGCTTTGAGCCTCATCACTCAGAAGGTACAAGAGGGGTGCCCCTGAGCAGCTTTTTACCAAAGCCCCCGTGGAGGGTGGGGGCTGTGGCCTAGGACTTTCTTTATCCACGTCTTTTCCTTTCCCACCTCTGGGAATTTCTCCGGCTCGTCCTCTGCATCTTCTTCCAGCCTTTGCTGCTCAGGCCATCCTCACTCAGGATGACAGGCCGGTGGGCACACTTGACCTGGACACCCCGAGTGGTAGTTGGGGGGCTTCCTGTGGGAAGTGGTTGCATGCTGAAAAGGACTCTGGGGTCTAGTCAGGCCCCCGGTGGTGGGAACTTGTCTCCCGGTACTGCCCAGGGTGCTTGTGGTCGGGCCCCTGGGATGTGGCCCATGTCCCAGGGCTCGTGTGCGTTGATTTGAGCCCTGAGGCTGCTGGGGTCCACAGCCAGGGCATGGCACCCAGAGCCACACACCAATGCAGATTTGCTTTTCCAGCCACTTCCTGGGGCTCTCCACATACGAACTTCAGACTGTGCCTATTTCACCCTCGTGGACAGGTACCTGTCATGGTTCCTGCCCACAGAAGGCAGTGTGCTCCCCCCGCTCTCCTCCAGTCCCGGGGGGCCCAGCCCCTCACCAGCTCCCAGGTAAGGCTCTCTGGCTGCCCTGGCTCTTGGCCTGGGATGGCCCATCCCTGCGGCTAGCCTGTAAAGTCTGGCGCTTCCACAGGGGAGTGGCCTGGGCAGTGGGCATTGCTCACAGGGACAGTAGTGCCACTCTTTGTCCAGGGTGCCCCAACATTTCTTAGGCCTGAGATCCCCCGACCCCAGCTTCCCTGGCACAGACCGGAGGGCAGGGGTGAGGAGGATGTCTGTGCCTGGGTTTGCAGTGAGCAGGTCCTGTGGCCCCATGGACAAGGCCTGACTTTGGTTTGGGAGTCGGCTGTGTGCTGCCCATAGCAGCCCTCCCTACGTGTGGCATCCAAGCCCCACACCGAAGCGGTGGCGGGGGTTTCAGAGCAATGTTACCAGAGCTGATCGGTGGCACTGGGCAGGTGGTGCTGGAGGGAAAGGGCCTGTAGGCAGGCCACAGCAGGGCTGATGTGGGGAGGAATAAGAGCAGGAGGAATCCGTGTAGGCTTCCAGACCAGGTCTTGGCCTGCGCCAGAGGTCTTGGGGTAAAGAGCCTCTTGTGCCAATCCAAGCAGGCTGGGCTGTGGCTGGACCGTGCAGGAAGGGAGTGTGCAGCTAGCCTCAGCCTGAGGGTGAACTGAGGCCTTCAGAGGCCTTTAGCCGGGGGCCGATTGGCCGCCTCTCCCCAGAGACACTCGTGACCGGGGAGCTGCCACCCATGTTCCTCACCCTCCTCAACCTTGCTGGTGCACCTTCTTCCCTGGGAGGTGGGGTCTTTCCTGCCGGCACAGGAAGGCCCCCGAGGAAAGGGGATTGAAAGGAGGAGGTGGGGGCGTGGAAGTGGGGAGAGGCTGCGCAGGCGTTGGTAATGCTACGGCCGAGAGGCGCCCTGGGCTGGCCAGCTTCACGCCCTGTCAGAGGCAGGTTTCAGCTGCCAAGCTGTTTGCTGGGCCCAGTTGTGTTGGCTTATTTTAACCTAGAATTTCAGACTTAAAACTTGCCATGAATAACAAAAAACTTCCATAGGTCCTTCACCTACATTTCTGAATTGTTTTATTCTGTTTATCTGTATGTGTTTTTTCTAGGCCATTTGAGTAGGTTATAGACACAACGCCTGCTATTTTTTAATGTTTTGGAGTGTATTTCCTAAAAGCAAGTGCATTCTCCTACACAGCCACTGCGCTTTTATCTGAATCAGGAAATCCGTATCGCTGCCAGGCCGCCGTCTCATCCTCAGACTCCACTCGGGCTGCCCTGGCTACCCCACTAACGTCTGCTACCCGGCTGGGGTCCAGCGCAGGCTCACTCGCTGCGTGTGGTTGCCTCTGGTCCCCCTTCAGTGCGGAACAGTCCTTCCGTCTTCCCATCTTTCCTGACCTTGACGCCTTTAACTGGTGCAGCCCGGGGATGTGCAGAATGCCCTTATCTTGAGTTCTCTGGTGTTTCCTAGCGATTAGGCCCAGCGGCCGTGGAGTCTGTGTGCTGGTGACATTGTCTTGATCACTGGGCCAGGGGGGTGTTGGCTAGGTTTTCCTACTGTAAAATTAAATGTGCCAAGTTAATTAGCAAGAGGGATTTGTTGGGAAGATACGCTGAGACTATGTAATTATCAGCGGTGTTAGTGTCCCTTGATTATTGCCAGCCAAATCAGTTATTAATAGGATGGTTGCCTAAGGGTGGTTGTTTGCTTTCATCCCTTACATTGACCAGTGCATGCTCTGCGGTAGGGAAGTGGATTTGGGGGCCGTCCTGTGATTCAGCAGGTGGTAATGGCTACAGTTGCCACCGATGTTCATGTTCAGATTGCCCCTGGTTGTGCCGGCAGGACCCCTTAACGAAGGCCTGTTTCTGTGTGTCCCTCAGGACGCCAGCCATGCCCTTCGCTTCCTATGGCCTCCACCACACCAGCCTCCTGAAGCGACACATCTCTCATCAGACGTCTGTGAACGCAGACCCTGCCTCCCATGAGATCTGGAGGTCTGAAACTCTACTCCAGGTGAGAGTGAGGAAGCCCTTCTCGTCTTCTGTTTCAAAATAAACTGTCCGACCACCTTCCGCCCCAGGGGGCAGAGCCCTAGACACTGCCCTCAGCCTGAGAGTGCTTCTAAATTGTTGGTGTTTTCCTGCTGTGACGTGCCCACCTCTTGAACATGGATGTCACTGGCAGTGCTGTTCATCCCAGGATTCACTGTCTGTGGAGTTTTGTCACTCGTGGTATGAGCGCTGCTCAGTTTCCATTGGATCCATGTGCATGCAGGCTTGCCCCACACCGCACGTCTCCAACCTGCTCCCACAATGCTGGAAAGGTTTCCTGTGATCCCCCTCATTTGGGTGGATATTAAGCCCCTGCCCCAGTAGTGTTTTTATAACACTGGCCAGAAAAGGCTTGCAAAGCCTCTGACCTTGCTTGGCCGGCAGCCCCTATCCCTTCCGGGTTGGGGGATCCACATGGGAGGTGGTAGGGCCCCTTGTCTGCACTCGTGCAGGCTCCAGCCTCTCACGCAGGCTTGGGCTGGCTCCCTCCCAGGCCAGACTGTCTCTTCAAGTACACCTTGGAGAGGTTCAGCTGGTTCTCGACGCTGGGGCGGAGTTGGTAGCCGCGAGCATCACTTACTGACAGCCTGACACATGGATAAGATGGGGTTCTGTCCCTCCTGCCTCGTATATAACCTTGGTGTATGGGCTGCTGCACTTTCAGTGGCCTCCATGTATGTCATCGTTGAGACCGCACCGGGAGATTGGATGGCTGGACTCAGCGTCCCTGTTTGCAGAGGGGCCCTGGTGCTTCAGATGCCCCCAGCTAATGTGGATTCTGGGCTGTGCCAGCCCATGAGGAGGGCTGGTGGCCAGGACACGGGCTTATGGGGCAGAAATGCTGGAGGGTTGTTCTCTGGACCAGAACGCTAACGCTCTCTCTCTCTTTTTTTTAATTATTGAAGAAAAAATTTCTTTGAATTGCGGTAAAATACACATGACATAAAATTTACCATCAAAGTATGCAGTTCAGTAGAATTACATATATTCATATTGCTGGGAAAGGAATTTCCAGAACTTCCTCATCTTGTAAAATTGAAACTGCACCCATTAAACAGACGTTTCCCATACCCCCTCCTCCCAGCCCCTGGCCCCCTCCATTCTGCTTTTTGTGTCTATGATTTTGACTACTGTAGGATCTCATAGAAGCAGAATCATATGGTAATTAATGCTTTTTACGACTGACTTGTTTCATGTAGCAGAGCGCCGTCAAGGTTCATCCATGTGGTAGTACGTTGCCAAGTTTCTTTTCTTTTTAAGGCTCAGTAATACTCTGTCATATGGATCTGCCACCTTCTGTGTTTCCGTTCATCTGTGGATGGCCACTGGGGTTGCTTGCACGTTTTAGCTATTGTGAATAGTTCTGTTATGAACACGGATGTACAAAAATCTCTTAGACACTCTGATTTCAATTCTTTTGGGTACATACCCTGAAGTGGAACTGCTGGATCGTGCGGTAATTCTGCTTAATGCTCTGAGGAAGCACCGCACTGTGTTCCTCGGCGGTTGGACCGTCAAACGTTCCCACCAGGGGTGCAGGCCGCGCCGACGCCCACGATGGTCTGGGTGTGATTAGAGCCCCCCCAATGGATGTGAGGTGGTGTCTCCCGGTGGTTTTGATTTGCACTTCCCTCATGGTTGGTGATGTTGCGCATCTTTTTGTGTCCTTATTGGCCATTTGTATGTCGTCTGGTAAAATATCTGTTCAAGTCCATTGCCCATTTTTGAATTGAGTAGCTTTATTTATTTAATTTTTTTTTTAAGATTTTATTTATTCATTTGACAGAGATAGATACAGTGAGAGCGGGAACACAAGCAGGGGGAGTGGGAGAGGGAGAAGCAGGCTTCCCGCCGAGCAGGGAGCCCGATGCGGGGCTCGATCCCAGGACCCCGGGTTCACGACTCGAGCCAAAGGCAGACGCTTAACGACTGAGCCACCCAGGTGCCGCTGAGTGGCTTTATTTATTTGTGTTTGGGTTGGTTGTAGGAGTTGTCTATATATTCTGGATATCCATTCCTCCTCACATACATAATTTGTAAATACTTTCCCCCATACTGTGGGTGGCCTTTTTCACTCTGGATAGTGACTTCTATGTGCAAAATTTTAAAAATTTTCATGAATTCCGATTTATCTCTTTTCTTTTGTTGCCTGTGCTTTTAGAGTCTTAGCTAAGAAATCGTGGCCAAATCCAATGTCATAAAGCTTTGTCCTCACACTTTCTTCTACGAGTTTTATAGTTTTAGGTCTTCCATGTAGGTCTCTGATCCATTTTGAGTTATTTATTGTTTCTGGTGGAAGTTCATTCTTTTGCATGCAGATACCCAGTTCTCCCAGCACTGTTTGTTGAAAAGAACTGCCCTTTGAATGTCACAACACCCTAGATGAAAATCATTTGACCACCCAATGCTCTCTTGCAGGTTTTTGTGGAAATGTGGCTTCATCATTATTCCTTGGAGATGTACCAAAAAATGCAGTCCCCTCACGCCAAGGTATGTTGCCGAAGTTTTTCGTCCCTGTCTGCTCTGGCCTTGGTGTGCCTGGTCCACCTGCTACTTCTTGTCCTTAATCTCAGCTAGTTTTCAAGGGCTAGATGGTGGGAAGCAGAAACTCACCACCACCCCTTACTCCAGTGCTGGGCAGCAGGTGGGTTTGGTTCTGTGGTGGGCTTCCATGGTGAGGGCTGGAGGCCTATCCTCTCTGGGGTCCTCCTCTTGCTACTTCCAGAGCCCCCTCCCTGGCAGCCGGAATGGATGAGGTGGCATTGTGGGGGGGCAGGAGAGTCGCGGATGCCTCTGGGAGTCACAGCCAGGTCTGTCCCCTCTACTGTCACAGTGCCTCCTGCTTTCCTGCTGAGGTGGCACCCGGCAGCCCTCGCTCCCCTTGGTGCCCACGCTGCCCCCCCCCGCACCCTCCCCCCGAGCAGCGGCAGGCAGCCATCTGTGCAGCCGGCAGGGTCTGATGCCTTCCTGCACGCGGCCCGGCCTGTCTCCTCCTTCCCTTCCCTTCCCTCACTGGGCACCATGCTCATTCGCAGAGGCGTGGAGGCAGCTGTGTCCCCGAAACCTTCCCTGGGTCGCCGTGCTCAGGGCCGGCTACCCTGTGGACTCGTCAGGGTAGAACGGCTCTGTCCGCTTAATAAGAGGCAGGGCGCGCACCTAGGTTCACACTCCATGAAACAGCCTGAAACACACGAACCGGGGCCCTGCTGGGGGCAGCCTCGGCCTGGGACCGACTGCGCCATCCGCAGCTTCTGTGCGCTTCTGGGCCGCCTCTTAGATGTTGCTTTTGTCGACACCAGACAGAATGCTTGAGAGATTCCTTAAGAATTAAGATTCTCTGGGCCTGAAATTTGTACGGGTGGCCTGTGACCTTCCCTCTGCGATTCCAGCATGGAGCAGTTCTTTTCCCGCTGCAGAGTCTCGGCAACCAGCTCTGCTTCCCTGCTCTCTGCTGAGTACCGGTTTGGGGAGCACCCCCGACTGCTGCTCTCTTAAAGTGCAGTGCAGAGTACCCCAAATCTCTGTCCTTGGCACCACATGGGACGGAGGGAAAGCCGGGACTCCTTCTTGGGCCTCTCATGTCACTGAGGACCTGCGCTGCCATTCCTGCTTCCAGAGTGGACTTGCATGTTCCTGGCTAGTGCACGGTGGTCAGGGGGCCGGGCTTCCCCCTTGGGTCCTGGGGGGCTCACTCAGCCCCTGTGCATGTGGCTTGGTCTTGCAGAGGCAGAGGCTGCTTTGCTGCATCACCTTCCTGGCTGTTCCTTCTGTCTTCTGAGCTAGTGCGGGCACACTCGCTGTAATCTTTAGCAGATCTGCCAGTCACAAAGGTCCTCTAGGCTGTCTGTCACCTGGGAGGAGTGGTGGGCTGGACCTGCTGGGGTAGGGGGGCCTTCCCCTTCTTCCCCATGTTTGCTTCCTCTTGGCCAGACCAGAGGGCACGTGAGAGCTGCTCAGAATGGCTGGTAGTGGGGGGACAACCGGGAAACCCCCACCAGGCACTGGGAGAGGGTTTGTGGTTTTTTGTTGTTTGTTTGGGTTTTTTTTTTTTTTTGCCTCCTACTGAGGCTGACAACAAAACCTTAGTAAACCTGGTGTGTGGGAAGTGGAGAAAGCAAGCTGGGGAGGTCTCCTTCCGAGGCTCCTTACTATCTACCCAGGCCTGTGCTGTGCCATGTAGAATCCTAGCCTTGGAGTCACTGTTTCCTGACGTTAGAGATGCAGGAAGTGCAGCTCTGAGAGGTCCCGCGGTGCTTCCGTGCCTAGCCTGGGTCCAGAGTGGATGCCTGCTCCATAGAGCCCGGGCCTCTTCTCCATCCCAGCTTACTGAGGAGGGCTTCTGGAAAGGCAGTTGGTCACTGAAGTCCGCACACTCCTGCAGGCTACTGTGGGGCCTGCCCGGTGTTCCTGTAGACTGGGCAGGTCCCCAGCAGGGAACCATGGGCTCCCCGATTCCCACTGAGCTGCGGCTGAGCCTGGGGTCTGGCCCAGAGGAAGGCTTTGAAGGGCAGACCCCCTCCTTGCTGTGCTCCTTCCTGCCCTTGCTCTGCGGGTCTCTGGCTGCGCCTGTCTCCTCAAGGCCTGGCACACGCATGCTGACCTCTCCTGCGTGCAGCATGGTACCCAGTGGGAGGCGTGGCCCTCACCGGGCAGGACGTGTGCCAGGGCTGGCTCTGAGCTGTGCTTGGCTGAAGGGGACTGCTTTAGCAGGCCTTGTCACTGCAGGCGGGGAGGGCAGACGGTGGGATGGGAGTGGACAGCTTTGCCAACTCAGCTGTCGTCACCCATGTCCCAGGCTGTCCCAGCCTCAGGGTTCCAGCTGCCTCTGGGTGCGTGTGGCCATGGCCAGATTCTGAGGGCCCATTGAGACTAGTGAAGGGCTCTGTGTGTCCGCAGTTGGGGAGTCCTGGTGAGGTGGGAGAGGTGGATCTCCCAGAATTTGAACCCATGAGTGTTTGCGTCACCTTTAACGATTTCCGGAATGTGGGGTGTGGAGGGTGTTAGCTCTGGTGGGCTGAGCCTTGCTCACCTCCGTGCCACCCTGGGAATCAGCCCCCACAGAGAGAACCATTCAGGAGGGGCCACCAATTGGATCTTTGATACCTAGGAAGTGACCACATCATATATCAGTTTGGTAAATTTCTCTTTGGGACAACCCAGGGAAGTCCAATAAATGACATATTTTTCTTTCCTGAGCAGAGAGGTATCCATTAGGAATGGGCTCCTCAAAAATTTCTTTTCTGAGCCTCAGGGCCTTCAGGGCCTTGGTGGCTGGCAGTATGTCCCAGCAAGGCCTCCGGGGTCCTGGCGGGGTGCAGCATGCACATGCCACACACACGGAGGTTGGGGAGGGCAGGACCTTCTGGCAGGAAGTGAGTCAGGCCGTCCTCAGGGAGCTGGAGGGACCTTCAGGCCCAGTGACGTGGAGGACGCTGCCCAAGTGACCTTGAGCGTCTGTCTCTCTGCCTGGCAGGTGGAGGAGCGGCCCTCGGGCCTGGCTCTGGTCTGCCCACCAGGCAGGGCCCCTTAGGGCTGCTGAGAGGGTGGCGTCCCACTGGCCTGAGGCTGCGGGGCTCTGACGGTGTGGATTGTCACTGACGGGCTTTTGTTTTATTTTTGTTTTTTGTTTTCTCTCCTCACTTCTGGGCTCATTTTTGTCTTTCTCTCCCTGCTGTCCCCTCCCCGGTCTCTCCCCTCCTGTCCCCTGCCCTGCCCTCTGCCCTCCCCGCCTCTTCTCGGCTTCTCTGTTTTGTTGTCTCTCAGCTGGAGGTTCTGCACTACCGACTCAGTGTGTCCAGCGCCCTCCACAGCCCCGCCCAACCCAGCCTCCAGGCCCTCCACGCCTACCAAGTACTGGCTGCTCTCCTATTGTTCCGTTTCACCTCTGCCCTGTGGTGTGAGCCATGGAGCGCATGGCAGTGCAGTGGTAAAGCGAGGGGCCTGCCGGGGGCCGGCTGGGGTGACTCAGACCAGTTCCAAACAGAGCAAGGCCAGTGTGTGTTGGGGATGGTGGCGAGTGGCCATCTTTAGCCTGCCTTGGCCCTCAGCTTGGCAGGCTAGCCCAGGTTTGGGGGGGTGGGGCCCCCAGATCTGCCTGGCCAAGCCCCAGGCCAGCCGGAGTTTGCAAGCTCTTGGGAGTCGGTGGCTTCTGTGCTTGGCCCTGGTCGGAGGAGTGGAAACAGTGCGGCCTTTGCAGCGGCCCTCCCCACCCGCAGTGCAGGCCTGGCGCTCAGGACCTCACTGAGCACAGGGACACCCCGCGGCTCATGGTGGTGGGCTCTGTTGACCCCAAGCCTCTGTGAGGCCAAGGGGCGGGGAGGACAAGGGCTCGGCCCCCCAGCCTGGAGAGGCTGTCGATCCCTGAGCACACCGGGCCCTGGCCTCTTGTGGACTTGGGCGCTCCTCCAGAGGTGGGCAAGAATGGGTGAGGGCCTCGTGGAGACGGGTCTGCTTTAGGCAGGGATGACCGGTGTGGACGGGTTTGAGGTTGATAGGTAGGGTTCAGAGCTGCAGGCTGTTTCAGGGCTGATGGAGTCTGGTAGCTCACGATTCACAAGATGAACGCCACGAAGTCTGGGCAGAAAGCATGTGTCTAGGTCCGTGCTCAAGGCCAGGGGTCTGTCCGGTTGCCCTCGGTGGGAGCACACAATAATAATAATACTTAACCGGATACTTGAGTGCAAGATGAGAAATCGGGTTTGCTGGGATGGGGTGGTGAGCACACACAGGGTTCCCTCTCAGAAGCAGCAGCTGCTGGGAAGAAGGAAGAGAACAGTCCCGGAAGGGCCGGCAGGGGCGGGCTGAGCACAGAAGCGGGTAGCACTCCAGCCTGTGTTGGGGAAGGTCTCACCGGGCTCAGAGCAGGATCCCTGGAGAAACGTCCATGGCAGGAGAGGTTGCTTAGCTAAGGGCTGAGCCCAGTAAGAAGTGGCCCAGGCTTTGGGAAAGTGTCCCTAAAGGGCATGCAGCCGGAGGAGGCCACGTGCAGCTGTGGCCAGGCTCCCGTGGGGATTTGGCTCGGTGGGGGCGTGGGGGAGAGGCGGTCGGAAGAAAGGTTTGGCTTCCCCCAGCGGGAAGACGGCCCGAGGGGCTTCCAGTGTGACGGGAAGGGCCTGTGCGGATGAGGAGGGGGCGCAGTTCTGGTTCAGCGCGGATGTTCTGTCCTCTGTTGCGGAGACAGTGGCGGGGTCGGCAAGGGCCCAGGAATGAGAAAGGGCAAGGCCCCTGGGGGCGCGGGGGGTAGATTACAGCCTGGCATCAGTGCCCTCTGAAATTTCGTTATTATGAAAGTATCTTACACTTTTTTCTGCAAATGATGCAAATTCATCACACAAAGACTTAAACACACAGAGAAGCAGCAGCCGCTCTCATGAAGCCCCATAGCTCCCTGCACGGGCGCACTGGACATGGGGTGCGTTGCCTGGGCCTGCGGAGGTAGATCCGTGGCGGGGCGGCGGCTGGGTGCCTGGGCCGTGCCAGGAGGCATGGCCTCTGCCAGCCGCAACATTGTCGGGATCCGGACTAGGCTTCCGAAAGTTCCTCTGTCGAGTCTGTGGAGGCCCCAGAGGCCTGGGGTTGGTGAGTGTGGGGAGAGGAGCATGTCTGGGCACCCCAGAGTTGGCAGGTAGCCGGGGCCTGCTGGTGCCATCCTCTGCCAGTCAGGGGACCACCCTGTTCTCCGTCACGGCACAGCCAGCAGGCAGGCTGGCCTTTCAGGTCTGAGTCTTAAAGAGCCTACGTGAACTTGGTGAATCGGAACTTCAGCCCACCAGATTGAGCGTGCTCTTGTCTTGGGGGTCATGCTGACCACAGGTCCGTTAGCAATAGAAGGGCCACCCTGGGCTGAGCCCCCAGCTGGCGGGTCCAGAACGCAGAGTGGAGGGAGAGGTGGGGGTTGCAGTGGGATAAGGAACTGGGGAGCGTTTCTGCCTGAAAAGGGAAGCCAGGCCCCAGGGAGCTGTCTCCACACACCCGGGAGGCAGGCAGGAGACCCAGAGTCTAGATCCAGGGGGTGGGGGGGTGGGGATGCCGGCCTGCCTCGCCCCCTCCTGCTCCTCTGGCTGGCCAGGAGGTGGGGACCCCTGAGGACTTGGATGGGCAGCAATGACCCGAGTCAGCCACAGAGGGTACAAAAGGGTTTGAAGCCCACAGTGAAGCCCTTCGCAGGTGTGTTGCCTGGGCCTGCAGGTGCTCTTAGCAGGTCTCAGGGCCAGCGAGCGAGGCGCGGGGAGGGCCCTGGGGGTGGCCCACGCGTCCTGTGGGGGAGAAACGGTTCTGGGCGGGACGTGGCCAGACCTGGGGGCCCCACCCCAGACTGGCCTGGGTCCTGACACTGCCCCCCCCCCCAACGTTAGGAGTCGTTCACGCCCACCGAGGAGCACGTGCTGGTGGTGCGCCTGCTGCTAAAGCATCTGCACGCCTTTTCCAACAGCCTGAAGCCCGAGCAGGTCTCTCCCTCCGCTCACTCCCACGCCACCAGCCCCCTGGAGGAGTTCAAACGGTGGGTACAGGGCCGTGCACAGGGTTCCTGTGCCCCTGGCTGCCTCGTCCTGCACGCACGTTTCCCACAGTGACCTGTCCCTGGGGTGTGAGGGACGGCCTGTGAGGCCTCTGCAGGGTGGGGCAGGTGGGACATCACCGTGGGTTTATCTCCCCACGCCCACTCAGGCCTCTCGTTCGAGACCTGCCCTCTTTGGTGGAAAGAGCCAGACTGGCCAGAGAGGCCCCGTCTTGCTGCCCTCTCTTGTTCCCTCCTCCCCAGCAGTGGGCAAAGTGGGAGCTCTACAGTGACCGCGTTCCTTGGAACGCCCAGGAAAGCCAGTGGGCTGGGAGCCCCTTCACCGCAAAGTGGCTCATTTGTCACTGGAGACTGAGCTCTGTGCTGCGCCCTCCCCCGCTCTTCCTCTTTGCTCCTCCTTCCCTCCCTCAGAAGAGCTGGGATGGTGGCCTGATTCCTAGGCTGACTGGGGCCAGCAGAGCAGGTGACTTGTATCTGGCGAGCCAAGCAGAGGTGGTCACAGGAGCCTCACTAGATCATCCACATGTGTGCTGTGTGACCTTGGGACCTTACCTAATGTCTCTGAACTCTGGTTTCTTCTTCTGAAAAATGGGCCCGAAAGTAGGAGACCTTACTTCCAGGGAGTGCCCTCGTTCGCCCTGGCAGAGCTGGCCCTTGCAAGCAGGAGACACTGGGCTCGCCTATGAGGGGACCCTCTCCCCTCCTTTCCCCTGCAGGGCCGCCGTCCCGAGGTTTGTGCAGCAGAAGCTCTACCTCTTCCTGCAGCACTGCTTTGGCCACTGGCCCCTGGATGCGTCGTTCAGAGCTGTGAGTGTCAACCCCATCTCGCCGCCCTTGCCCTGTGTGTGCCCCGGGGGAGGTCCTGTGGGGTGAGCGCAGGAGGGATCAGCTGTTACTGCCAAGGCCTGGTGAGGAGGCCTTGGGGGCTCTCATTCTGCTCGTTTGAATTTCCAGAGCCAACCCTCAGGTACAGAAAAACTCTGTGCGCCCTGACTTTGACCCCAGGTGTCCATGCCGGGTGGGTTCCCAGCCTCACTGAGCTGCACCTCGCCCGCTCAGCAGGGGGAGCACTCCATGTTCCGTGTTTCTGGAGGGCTCGACGTCACGGGGGCTGGTACTGATGTAGCGTTGTGTGTCAACCAAATAAAAATTAAAAAAATAAGCATCGTGGGAGGGTGTGTGGAGTTCCCTCCTGGGCCCTCTGAGGGCAGCAAGTGGGAAGAGGCCAGAACCTGGTGGCACCCCCAGGGGAAGCCCCACAGTTAGACCCATCCCTGCTCACCCGAGCTGCCTCCCGGGAGCTGGGCTCCAGGCCACCCCCGGATTTGGCCCAAAGCCGCAGCCCCACAGCTCCCTGGAGCACTGGCTGCAAGGCCCTCAGTGCACACGTGTCACCAGGTCCTGGAGATGTGGCTGAGCTACCTGCAGCCCTGGAGGTATGCGCCCGAGAAGCAGGCTCAGACCAGTGACTGCCAGCCGCGGTGTGTGTCGGAGAGATGGTGAGCCCTGGCATGCTGTCCTCCTGGCAGGTGGGGGGGTGGGACAGGCCACCCCCTCCTTGACCCTTGACTGGGCTGTGTTGCCTGGGCCCCCGGATTGATCTCCCACAGAAACAGCTGGTGGCTCTCTTCTCTGCACTGTCCCCTTGCTGTTCTTGTCCACTCAGGTGTCCGTTCACACCCACCCTCAAACTGCCCCTCGATCTCCTCCACCCTTCTTCACTAGCGCTCTGCCATAGAGGCCTTGTCTTCTTGGGAAGGGCCTCATCCTGGGGAGGACTGTGTCGTCCCCAGGAGGCCTGGTTCTCCCCCACCTTCCTGGTCCCTCAGCCACCAGGAGGTCATGGCTGGGGAGAGTCTGGAAGCCAAGGAAGAGCAGGCGGCGCAGTGGGAGGTGTGGCCCCTGACGCAGCGCCTGGGTCCCCAGGGCACCCTTTGTGCAGGAGAACCTGCTCATGTACACCAAGCTCTTCGTGGGCTTCCTGAGCCGCGCACTCCGCACCGACCTTGTCAGCCCCAAGAACGCACTCATGGTGTTCCGAGTGGCCAAAGTCTTTGCCCAGCCCAACCTGGCTGAAATGATCCAGAAAGGTAAGCCCTTCGCGAGAGGGGAGCGGTACTTAGAGAGGGAGCCCTGGACCCCGCGTGTGCCTCCCAGGCTTGCAGCGGCCTGGCCAAGGTGGCGTGGGGGCTCCTGGTGCGCGGTGGCGGGGGGCAGGTCTGAGGCCCGGCATGCCAGGCGGGAGCTGTGGGGGTGCCAGAGGGAGGGGAGGCAGCGTGCAGAGCTCCATCTCCCTGGTGACTCTCGGTGGCGGCATCAGAAAGCAGTCTTGGTTCCCGTCACGTCTTAGATGTGTCTGTGGGGCATTAGCTTCTCTGGCTTTCCTTTGTGAACATCGGCCTTCCCTTGGAGACTGACGGGGGCTGCAGGGGCCTCGGGAGCCTCCGCGGGCGCCCAGGAAGCCTGCCAGTGGCGACGGGGTGTTGGGTGCCGTGGAAGCTGAAGCCAGACTCATGTCGTGCTCTCCAGGGGAGCAGCTCTTCCTGGAGCCCGAACTCGTCATCCCGCACCGCCAGCACCGACTCTTCACGGCTCCCCCCTTCACCGGCAGCTTCCTGTCCTCGTGGCCGCCGGCCGTCACCGACACCTCCTTCAAGGTGAAGAGCCACGTCTACAGCCTGGAGGGCCAGGACTGCAAGTACACCCCGATGTTTGGGCCCGAGGTCCGGACGCTGGTGAGCTGGGGCTCCCCCGGGCCACATGGCCGTCCGGAGGCTGTGGGAACTGCAGGGGGGTGGCGCACACGCCTTGCAGGGGGGAACTAAGGTTGGGTGTCGCCTGGACGCTGCTTGGCTCCTACCCTTTTTTTTCACTGAGGTCTAATTTTTTTCTGATAATAAAGGCAGCATTTGTTGGGAAGCTTTCGCATTTAGAATATGCATGTCTTAGTCTTAAGAACTCCTCGGCCCATCCTGACCTGCTGGGGGCTCCCGCAGGGCCACCTGCCAGTCCCCTGGTGGCCAGGCGGCACGAAGCGGCCCACCGATGCCGGCTGACGGGCCCGCGCACCCTGCAGGTCTTGCGTCTGGCTCAGCTCATCACGCAGGCCAAGCAGACCGCCAAGTCCATCTCCGACCAGTGCGGGGAGAGCACGCCGGGCCGGCCCTTCCTGTCGTGGCTGGGCTTCTGCTCCACAGACGCCAACGGCTGCTACCCAGCCAACGACCTGGACGAGATGGGGCAGGACAGTGTCCGCAAGACAGACGAGTACCTAGAGAAGGCCCTGGAGTACCTGTGCCAGGTGTTCCGAGTACGGGCCGTGGGGGCCGCCCCCTCCCCGCTGTGGGGGCCCGTGGGAGGTGTAGCCTGTACCGCTGAGGTCCTGTCTGGGTCCCCTCGCGGTCGCCGTTCCAGGCCCAGGGCCGAAGCCCCGTGTCCTCCCTTCACCCGGAAAGTGAAAGCAGGAAGCAGCGCAGCCTCCTCAGAGCGCATCCCCCCCCAACAGCTCAGCGAGGCCCAGCTCGCGCAGCTCACGCTCGCCTTGGGGACAACGCGGGACGAGAACGGGAAGAAGCAGCTCCCGGACTGCATCGTGGGAGAGGACGGGCTCATCCTCACGCCCCTGGGCCGGTACCAGGTAAGGTCCGGGTCCAGGAGGGCTCCTCCCGTCCCCCATCGCCTTGGACGCGCCCGCACGGGTGTGTGGGCGGGCCTGCCCGCTCGGCCCGGGCTCCCCTGGGGCTTGCCCCTCATCCCGCTTCTAGATCATCAATGGGCTGCGGAGGTTTGACATCGAGTACCAGGGGGACTTGGAGCTGCAGCCCATCCGGAGCTTCGAGATCGCCAGCCTGGTCCGCGTGCTCTTCCAGCTGTCGTCCGCCATCAACCGCAGGGTGAGTGCCGGGGGGCGGGCGGCCCTCGGGGAGAGGCCGGGTGAGTGTGCGGCCCTGCCCGCGCCCACCGCCCCCACCTCTGTCTGCGCCCAGTTTGCAGGCCGGATGGCAGCCCTGTGCTCCCGGGCCGACTTCCTCGGCAGCTTTTGCCGCTACCACCTCATGGAGCCTGGGCTGACGGGCAGGCACCTGCTGAGCCCCGTGGCGCGGGGGTCCACAGCCAGCCGTGCCCGGGGCCCGAGGCTCAGCCTGCGCTTCCTGGGCAGCTACCGGACGCTGCTCTCGCTGCTTCTGGCCTTCTTCGTGGCCTCCCTGTTCTGTATCGGGCCCCTGGCCTGCGCCCTGCTCCTCGTGCTGGGCTATCTCCTCTACGCTGTGGCCATGACGCTGCTGACCGAGCGGAGCAAGCTGCACCAGCTCTGACCTCGGCCCGGCGCTGCCCCGGCCCAGCCAGCGAGAGGGGCCACACGGCCCCTCTCTTGAGCCTGCGGCTACCTCTGAGCGACGGTGCATTTTCCTGCAGCCACGGGGGCGTGCGTAAGAGAAGCTAAAACAGGAGGCGTGTGGTCCAGGCGTGGCAAGGAAGAGCGTGGCATCAACGGGCCTGTTAGTCTCACAGGGCAGCCCTGGACCCGGCCGCTTGCCCCTCTCTGCTTCCCCCGGCCCCGGGCTCTGCAGTGACATGGCTCTTGGGGCCTTTCTCTGCTCTGACCATCCTGGGTCGAGCTGTGTGAAGCTTGGGAGGCAGTGCGCCCCAGGTGGGGCCTCGCCGTCCGTCAGGTTGGCAGGGTGGCGCGAGTCTCCTCTCCCTGGCGACAGCAGGACAGTAGCTCGGCCTCTGGTTCCAGAGAAGAATCCAAAACCCTGGAGGTTCCTGAGAAAGTCAGAGGGTGGGTGGTTCTCTGATTCCTAACCTCCCATCACATTTGGCAAATGAAGGTCATGCTCCACGCGGTCCCGGCAATTCCGAGGCTGGGCCATACAATTCCACTCTGTTGGAGAAGAGATCCTCCAGGAGCACAGATGCTCAGTGGGACGGTGCCTCACCTCTGGCTCCCTCCTCGTCCCCAAGCCATTAAGCATGTCGCTTTGTGGTGGCCCAGCCTCACTGCCTCGTCGGGACAGGCACTCATACTCCATGGGTGGAGGGGACGCGGCAGGAGTCGGGCATCGTCTGGGCTGCAACCAAAGATGGTCACAGGCATTGTTTGTATCTTCAGTAAAATCAGGTGCAAAGGCCCTAACTTTTTGATGACATTTAAATGTTCAGTTACACATTCACGGTCAGAAGTCCTCCCCACCGGGTCTCAGGCACTTTCGTTCATCATCCAGGTGACGCACCAGGGAAAACATCTCAACAGCGATTTTAAACCAAGCCTTTGTTTCTGTTTTTAAGTTTTCAAGTTGTACATGTCGAGTTTTATATTTCCATGTAAACTCAGAATAATGGCCTTCTGGGGCCTGTGACCAAGTTTGTAACCAACCACGGATCTGAATAAAACCTGTTTTGGCTCCTGAGTCTTCTGGTGCTGGGGCTCAGCCCCCAGCGCAGTTGCCTTGACGGTTCCCCCAAATGGTTGGGGATGGCAGCAACCAGGGAGGTGCCACAGTCCCTGCCCAGGGGGACGGCGGGTCGGTTTGTTTACAGTGGCAACAGACCAAGGCAGACGGAAGCGGTGAGGTGGCCGTGATGACTGAGGGCAGCTCCTGGGAGCTCCAGAAGCCAGGCCCAAGCGGAGTCGAAGCTGGGAGAATCTTGCCTTCCATTCGGCGTATCAAAGTTGGCCTTGATAAAAAAAGCAACGCTGGAATGTGAGTCGAATTTTCTGTGGCTTCCGGAAGCTCGGAGGGTTGTGAGTGCTGCTGGGAACTGAAGTGCGCCCCCACCAGCCCCATGTGAGCACCTTGTTTAGGGTGCTTAGCCAGGTGCCAGTGTCCTGTGTTCCCCTGTCCCGAGACAGGATGGTTGCTTTTGTCAGACTGATGGAAGTAAGATGACATCATTTCTACAAGTTCAGTGGTAACAGATGAGTGGCTTTTGTCCCCAGACTCATTAGAGGATGTGAGCACACAGAGATGATGGTCTGGGGTCCGCCGTCAGCGGCACCGTCTGCCCACGAGGACATCCACCCTGCCCCCGGGGATGGGGTGTCCCCCCACCCTCCACTTTTCCATGGCTTCCCTTGTCCACGTTTCTCTTGTGCCCTGTTTTCACCTGAAAACATTCTCTAACACCCAAAAAGCACAAACGGAACGCTCCACCCGTGTACCCATGAACTGAAGCAGCCACCTGCTGTGTGGAGCGTGCACGGCGCTGGGCGCCCGGAGGGAACAGGCCGGAGCTCCCGTTGGCCCAGGACCTCGTGGTGCAGTCCAGCAGCCATAAGGAAGGTCAGGGAGGGGCTTGGGAGGTGATGTCTGGAGAGACCACCGTGCCCCGTGGCTCCCCCTGCAGGAGCAGAGCTGCTGGCTGGCTGGCGGCTCTTCCAGGCAAGGGCAACTTGGACCTTGCCTTCACGATGACCCGCATTAGTTTGTGAAGAGCTCTCGCTGCACAGTTTGAGAAAGGGCTGGGGGACAAGGGCAGAGGTACAGGAGCCCTGGAGTCACAGCTGGGGGGACAGGAGCCGGGGGGGGGGTGCAGCGGGGGCAGCAGTTCTCGCAGCACAATGAAAGTGTAAATAACACCAGAGGGCAGAGGCTACAGGGCCTGGCTCGGGGGGGTCAGACGGAGTTCCCGCCGCCCATTCACTCCTGCCTCCTGGAGCCTCACCTCCCGCTAACTAGCTTGCCCCCACTGCTCCTGCTCATTCCTCCACCCCAACTGCCACCAGAGGGCCAGATCCAGACCCCTCGGACCACATGGCCCGGGCCTTTTGGTGGCATTCGGCACAGGAAGCACAACGTATAATGCTCTGGAGGCTTCGCTCAGCCTCTCGCGCCTCTGAGACTTGCCAGCCTTTCGGGGGACATTGTTCCCAGGAGCCCATGCTGACCCCTCTGCCTTTTGACACCAAATCCCTCAGACCCCGAGGCTTCAGCCAGCCCCACCCCTGACCCCAGCTGGCTCAGGCTCTGATTGCTCAGTGTAAGTGACCCAAGGACTCCTTCCCCCTCTTTGATGTCCAAGAGTAGCTCAGACCCTCTGGATGACCAACCCTCAGGGATAAGCCTGACGTTATCAATAGAGGTGAGCGGTGACTCGTGTAGCTTTCACTTAAAAAATTTAGCTAGCTTTGACTCTGAAAACCAGAATTCCTAGCATAATTTTCTCAAACATCTAGTGACCAAAATAGATCAAACTATTTCCCAATCTCTCCCCCTCAAGAATTCCTACTGTTCTCCCAATTGATATTCCAGCTATGAGAACAGCCAGTGACTTTAATATCCACGTGAGTCGCTATTGCCTTTTTTTTTTTTAAAAGCTTTTATTTATTTATTTGAGAGAGAGAGTGAGAGACAGAGAGCATGAGAGGGAGGAGGGTCAGAGGGAGAAGCAGACTCCCCACCGAGCAGGGAGCCTGATGCGGGACTCGATCCCGGGACTCCAGGATCATGACCTGAGCCGAAGGCAGTCGCTTAACCAACTGAGCCACCCAGGCGCCCCACGCTATTGCCTTTTTAAGATTTTATTTATTTGAGAGAGAGTCCACAGGCACATGAGCAGAGGGAGGGGGAGAAGGATACTCCCCGCTGAGCAGGGAGCCCAACACGGGGCTCGATCCCAGGACCCTGGGATCATGACCTGACTCAGCTACCCGGGCGCCCCTGCCTCTTTTTCTCTCTCTCTTTTTTTTAAGATTTATTTATTTTAGAGAGCAGGGATAGGAGCAGGGAGAAGGAGAGAGTCAAGCAGACTCCGAGCTGAGCATGGAACCTGCCGAGGGCCTCTATCTCACAACCTGAGCCAAAACCAAGAGGCTTAACCTACTGAGCCACCCAGGCGCCCTCGTGAGTCACCATGGTCTTAAGAGGTCAGAAGAATGCAAAGAAGCCAAAGAAGGGAGCAAATGTCTTCCAGCCATAGCATAAGGCTGGCACTTGGGAGAGCTGAGGGCTTACTGCACCCGGAACGAATGGGCAGTGGGGGAAGGTGAAGGTCAGTCAACTGGACAACGGCTTGCACTTTCTCTTTTGGGTCTTCTCACCATTACACATCTGCAGCTGCCTTCCCTCAGCTAGCTGCGTTCACCTCGCAGAGAACAGCCTCTTTAGGGAGAATCGGACCTATGAGACCCGCCACTTGGCACCCACGCCACCTGAGTGCTGACATGGCATTTCCCGGTGTGTAACTCAAAGCACTTATTTCTTGTGATGAGCAGGTGAAAAGCTGCCCAACCTTCTGGAGAACTGTGGACTTCCCACAATGGACATGTGCATCTTGTGCTCGACAGAACATGATCTGGGAGGCTCTGACTTTGTGCATCTGCAATCTCATTGTTTAAGGGTCTGTGTTCCAGGCAATGCAGTAAAGTGGGTGAAGCGAGCCTTCTGCCTGGGGTGGCTGCAGACATCCCCACACTTAATCCCTGCACCCTACCTTTCCGGGCGGGAGGAGGGCTCTTTTCAGCCCACACGGCTCAGTGCTCCCTGCTGACGTGCACAGTCCTCTCCTCAGGCCAGGTCTCTGAAGGTCTGCTTGGTCCACCTCCTTCCTCAGCCAGCAGACCCCCACCCATCCGGGAAGGCCATCAGTCATCACTTCCTCTAGGAAACTTTGCCTTGCCTCCACCTCTCCTCCTCCTGGGCTGGATTTAGTGCCCTCCTTGGTACTCATCACCTCCTTGGTACTCATCACCTCCTTGGTACTCATCACCACCTTTCGGCAGATAAAAGTCAAGAGGGATTTATTTATCACTTGCTTGGTGCTGGACACTTCAAAGTGCTGAATAAATACTTCTAAATGAATCTCCAGCTAGTGTGTTTGCTCCTTTTTTTCCCTAAAGATTTTTATTTATTTATTTGAGAGAGAGCACGAGAGCGGTGGGGGGCAGAAGGAGAAGCAGACTCCCCGCTGAGCAGGGATCCAGACGCGGGGCTCAATCCCGGGACTCCAGGGTCATGACCTGAGCTGAAGGCAGATGCCCAACCAACTGAGCCACCCAGGTGCCCCTAGTGTGTTTGCTCCTTGAAGACAAGTATATTGTACTCATCTTTCTAGCTCCAGCACCATGCAAGTACATAGCAGCTGCCCAATAAATACGTTTCACAAATACTATACCTATTTTTTGAGAGGGAGGGGGAGGGGCAGAGGGAGAGAGAGAATCTTAAGCAGGCTCCATGCCCAGCATGGAGTTCAGTCTCACAACTCTGAGATCATGACCTGCACCGAAATCAAGAGTCAGATGTTTAGGTGGCGCCTGGGTGGCTCAGTCATTAAGTGTCTGCCTTCGGCTCAGGTCATGATCCCAGGGTCCTGGGATTGAGCCCTGCATTGGGCTCCCTGCTCAGCGGGAAGCCTCTTCTCCCTCTCCCACTCCCCCTGCTTGTGTTCTCTCTCTCCCTGTGTATCTCTCTCTCTGTCAAATAAATAAAATCTTAAAAAGAAAAAGTCAGATGTTTAAGCAACAGCCACCCAGGCACCCCAACAAATATTATACCTATTATATACACACCCAGCCCCTAAAACCTCAGGAATCACAATATAAATGATTTAGGTTAATCTGTACATGAGTAGAAAAGGATTGAGGTGGGGGAGGGGCTCTTCAGTCTAAAGTTGACCAAAAATCACTGGGGAAAAACATGATCACGGCACTGGAAGAGACCTGTCCAATCATTCAGATCATAGACCAAGATAGAAGACCAAAAATTATAAAACTGTCAGGAGAAAACAGAGAAATAAATCTTCACAACCTTGCATTAGTCAATATTTTAGGTATGACACCAAAAGTATAAATGCCAAAAGAAAACATAGGTAAATGGATTTTGTCAAAACTAAAAAATTTTGTACTGAAAAAATGACACTTTGAAAGTGAAAAGACAACCTACAGAATGGGAGAAAATATTTCCAAATCATATATTTGACGAATATATAAAGAGTTCTTACAATTCAACAATAAAAAGGTAAATAATCCAAATTAAAAATGGGTGAAGGATTTGAAGATGTATTTCTCCAAAGAAGATATACAGATGGCCAGTAAGCACAAGAAAAGATACTCAGCACCAGTAGTCATCAGGGAAATGCAAATCAAAACCACAATAAGATACTACTTCACAGTCACTAGGATGGCTATAATCAAAAAGACAAAAATAGTAAGAGTTGGTGACATGTGGAGAAGCTGGAACGCTCATACATTGCTGGTGAGAATGTAAAATGGTGCAGCATTTTTTGGCAATTCCTCAAAAAGGAAACATGGCCCAGCAATTCTGCTCCTAGGTATATAACCCAAGAGAAGTGAAAACATACGTCCACACAAAAAGTATACACAAGTGTTCATAGCAGCCTATTCACAATAGCCCCAAAGCAGAAATAACCCAAATGTCCACCAAGTGATGAATGGATAAACAAAATGCAGTTTATCCATACAATGGAATATTATTTGGCCATAAAAAGGAATGAAGTACTGCTACATACTACAATATGAATTAATATTGGGGTGCCTGGGTGGCTCAGTCATTAAGCATCTGCCTTCGGCTCAGGTCATGATCCCAGGGTCCTGGGATCGAGCACCGCATCAGGCTCCCTGCTCAGCATGGAACCTGCTTCTCCCTCTCCCTCTGCCCCTCCACCTGCTTGTTCTCTCTCTCTCTCTCTCTCTCTCTGTCAAATAAATAAATAAAATCTTTTTAAAAAAGTATTTTTTCTATTTATTTAATAAACTCTATGCCCAATGTGGGGCTCAAACTCACAATCTTGAGATCAAGAGTCACATGCTCTACCTACTGAGCCAGCCAGATGCCCATGAGTAAATCTTGAGAACATGATGCTAAGTAAAAGAAGCCATTTACAAAAGATCATATATTGTGAGATTCTATTTTTTTAATATTTTATTTATGTATTTGAGAGAGAGAGCACAAGGGGCGGGGGGAGCAGCAGAGGGAGAGGGATAGAGAGAAGCAGACTTCCCGCTAAGCAGGGAGCCTGATGCGGAGCTCGATCCCGGGATCCTGGGATCATGACCTGAGCCGAAGGCAGATGCTCAACAAACTAAGCCACCCAGGCGCCCCTGTGAGATTCTATTTCTATGAAATGCCCAGAATAGGCATACCTATGGAGACAGAACTGGTTCCTCAGGACTGGGACAAAGAGAGGCAATGAGGAGTGACAGTTAATGGGCACAGGGTTTCTTTGGAAGAAGAAAATGTTCCAAAATTAGATTGTCAGAGTGTCTGGCTGGCTCAGTTGGAAAAGAATGCAACTCTTGATCTTGGGGTTGTGAGTTTGAGCCCCACTGGGTGTGGAGATTACTTAAATAAATAAAAACTTTAAAAAATTGTTTATGGGCATCTGGGTGGCTCAGTTGGTTGAGCGTCTGATTCTTGATTTTGGCTCAGGTCATGATCTCAGGGTCCTAGGATTGAGCCCTGTGTTGGACTCCATGCACACTGGGGAGTCTGCTTGAGGATTGTCTTTCTCGTTCTCCCTCTGCCCTCCCCCCCACTCATACACTATAAGTAAATAAATAAATAAAATCTTTTAAAAATTGTTTAAAATTTGTTAGAATTAGGTTATAATGATGTTTGCACAAGTTTGTGAATATATAAAAAATTGAATATGCTTTTAAATGGATGAATTGTAGGTATGTGAATTATATCTCAATAAAACTATTTTTAAAACCATGGAACAAGTCAAATCCTAGGGTGTTTTAACTCTGAGACTGTATTCTGTAAATTTTATTGTACAGAAATTTTAGAGTGTTAATTTTTACTTCATTCAACAAATATCCAGGTACCCTAGCAAGTGCTGGGATATGATGGTGAACAATACCAGACCCCATATCTGGCCTCCAAAAGTTTAGAGCCAAAAAGATAAATGTAAAAGTGAAACTTTGACAAACACTCCAAAAATAGATAAAATGAGGCAAATAATAGGAAGATCTGACCCAACCGTGGAGGTCAGAAAACCCTATTTTTTTCTGAAGAATGACTGAACTAAGGTTTAAAGGGAGATTATGTCTCACGTCACTCAAGAAAGGGGGATGTGTTTTAGGTAGAAGACACAGCACAAGGTGGCCCAAGAGGGAGTGTGAGGGGCAGAGAGAATGAGAGGAAGCCTGGAGCAAACCAAGAGGTAGAGAGGAGCCGGCTTACACAGAACTGTGAAGTCCATGTTGGCAATTTGGTGTTCATCTTCAGAGCACCAGGAAGCCATTTTTTAGTTTTATATGAGGGGGTTAATGCCATCAAATATTACTTTGAAGACATCTCTCTGCCTTCTGATTCTTTCCTGGGGCCTTTTGTTGGCCAGGGTGTGCACAGCGCCCGTCACAAAGGGTAGAGCATACGTAACGCTGAGTACCCAAGCAGTGCCAGGGGCAGCGGCAGAAGCAGAAGGAGGTGGTCATGGTGGCGGAAGGTGAACTGCTTCTGATTTGCAGGAAGTTTTCTTTCTATCTCATGAACACAAACAGCCTTTTGAATACTTTGAAAATATTATTATGCTTATTTTTTAAGTCTTTTCCTGGTTGCTCTATTAGCTCTGTTTCCTTGTGTGTTCATTCTTTTTATTGCATTTCTAGTTTCATGGTGTGTTTCCTCCAATACAGGGTGATTCTCTGTATTCTGTGTTTTTAAGGATCCTTATTTGTGGATGCAACTTGCTGACAACAACTCTGGGGGGGAAGGCAGTATTCTCAGGTGAGAGAAGTTGTGCTGGTAGGTTACAGATATGGGGTTTATTAGCTATCAGGGCACTTACTGACCTCTCCATCCCGAGCCCACAGTGTGTTTCATCCAGTTGTCTGTTCCTCAGCCCAATCTGAACCTGGCCAAGCTGCTCTAAGAGCAATGCCCTAACGAATCTCCCAGTAATTCTCCCTGGAGCCTCTCCTGGCACCTTTTATCCCCCTTGGGGATATACATCCTCCACTTTTGCAGAAGTTCTCTCTTGCACCTATTTTGGGTAAGGTTCCTTCTAGACTCATTACTCTATAAATGTAATGCTGTCCGCTTTCCCTCCTTGGTGAATTTCTCAGTTTCTAGTGTGCTGACGACCCCTTCCGACTTTCCAGTGCATTGATAGCTTAGTGAAGTACTGTTCATCTTTGAACAACACCGGTTTGAACTGTGTGGGTCCACTTACATGTGGATTTTTAAAAAAGATTTTATTTGAGAGAGAGAGAGAGCACAGGTGGGTGGAGGGGCAGAGGGAGAAGCAGACTCCCCGCTGAGCGGGGAGCCCAAGGCGGGGCTTGATCCTGGGATTCTGGGATCATGATGTGAGCTGAAAGCAGACGCTTAACCAACTGAGCTGCCCAGGCGCCCCATGGATTTTTATACATACATATATAGTACAGTAAATGTATTATCTCTTCCTTATGTTTTTTTTTTATTTTTTTAAGATTTTATTTTTAAGTAAGCTCTACATCCAACATGGGGCTCGAACTCACAACCCCGCTATCGAGTTGCATGCTCTCCTGACTAGCCAGCCAGGCGCCACTTCCTTATGATTTTCTTACTAACATTTTTGTTATTTACTTATTTTTTTAAAAATTTTTAAAAGATTTTATTTATTGACAGAGAGAGACACAGCGAGAGAGGGAACAAAGCAGGGGGAGTGAGAGAGGGAGAAGCAGGCTTCCCGCTGAGCAGGGAGCCCGATGCGGGGCTCGATCCCAGGACCCTGGGATCATGACCTGAGCCGAAGGCAGACACCCAACGACTGAGCCACCCAGGCACCCGTTATTTACTTTATTGTAAGAATACAGTATATCACCTGAATGAGAACATATAAATATTTTGTGTGTTATATATATCATACATAAAATTTAAAAACATAGGTTATAATATATATAACACACAAAATATGTGTTTATATGTGACTATTTAAATTATCAGTAAGACTTCCTGTCGAGAGTAGGATATCAGTGGGGCACCTGGCTGGCTCAGTTGGTAGAGCATGCAACTCTTGATCTCGGGGTTGTAAGTTTGAGTCCCGAGTTTGGTGTAGAGATTACTTAAAAATAAAATCTGCAGGTGGGGGGTTCTGGGGTGGATCAGTTGGTTAATCGTCCAACTCTTGATCTCTGCTCAGGTTGTGATCTCAGGGTCATGAGATTGAGCCCCACGTCGGGCTCCGCTCTCAGTGTGGAGTTTGCTTCAGACTCTCTCTCCCTCTCCATCTGTCCCTCCCCACTGTGCTCTCTCTCTCAAATAAATAAATACATCTACCAAAAAAAAAAAAAAAAAAAAGTGGCACACTCTGCCGGAGATTGAATGGCACCAAAAGGAAACGTTCTGCTAAAAATAAGTCCCACAGGAATGATATTGGTGTGCTTTATAGACGAGGTTTCTTTTTTTTTTTTTTTAAGATTTTATTTATTTATTTGAGACAGAGAGAATGAGAGACAGAGAGCATGAGAGGGAGGAGGGTCAGAGGGAGAAGCAGACTCCCTGCCGAGCAGGGAGCCCGATGTGGGACTCGATGTGGGACTCGATGTGGGACTCGATCCTGGGACTCGATCCTGGGACTCCAGGATCATGACCTGAGCCGAAGGCAGTCGCTTAACCAACTGAGCCACCCAGGCGCCCTATAGACGAGGTTTCTTTGCAACATTTCACTTTACTATTTTCCAGGATAAAGCTGTTTCTTCTATGTCAATACCCTGAGAATATAGGCTCACAATGAAGAATGTGGGCAGCTGTTTGATCAGATTTGATGATCTTTTGAGAGAGAGGGGAGAAAAAAACTCATTTACCTGCATTAGGCGCACACACACCAAGTCTTTTGTGTCATCAAGAATATAACCCAGTCTCTCTTTTTTTAAAAAGATTTTATTTATTTATTTGACAGAGGGAGCAAGAGAGCACAAGCAGGGGGAGCAGCATAGGGAGAGGGAGAAGGAGGCTCCCCGCTGAGCAGGGAGCTGGATTCGGGGCTCTATCCCAGGACCCCGAGATCATGACCTGAGCCAAAAGCAGACGCTTAACCGACAGAGCCACCCAGGCGCCCCTATAACCCAGTCTCTTAAAATGCATGCAGTGTAACAAGTTTACCCTCTTCCCATGTGGTACCTGAAGCATTTTGTCCCGTATTTTTAGCGTAAATGAATCCTTGCAATCTAAGGGACTATGACTAGGGCAACCATATAATTTATCACCCAAATGAGAACACTTTGAGAATAAAACTAGCTGCTGTTTGCAATTACCCCCGGAAAACGGGCAAAAACTGGGACGGATTCAGACAAACCAGGATGTTCAGTCACCCTGAACAAGGCCCAGGGCCTTTCCAGCCTCCGATGAGAAGAGTCTGGCATGCATGTTACATATTCTTTCTCCAACCGCCTTTCCACCAGTGTCAGCAGGCAGATGAATGGAAATCAGACATCTATGTACAGGGCTGAGTCAGGAAACAGGAAAACGTCCCGCCAGTCAGAGGCCTGTTGCCTCTCATGGGGGAATGCTTTTATAATAGGAATTATCTACTTATTTATATAAAAGAATGTCGAATGGAAAATTTCCACTCTCCTTTCAGCCGTATCTCAGGGTTGCAACGTGGAGATAGCTTTCTTATCTTTCATTCTTTTGTATTCATGTAAAGTGTTCTCATGCATCATCTCATCGCATCCTTGAAATAAATTCTGCCAGGCAAGTGTAATTATTACATTTCCAATTTACTGAGAAAACAAGGTGCAGAGAAGTAAGTTAAAAAAAAAAAAATCTCTGGGGCCCCTGGGTGGCTCAGTCCGTTAAGCGTCTGCCTTCGGCTCGGGTCATGATCCCAGGGTCCTGGGATGGAGTCCCACATCAGGCTCCTGGCTTAGCGGGAAGCCTGCTTCTCCCTCTCCCTCTCCCTCTGCCCCTCCCCCCTGCTCGAGCACGAGAGCCCTCTCTCTCTCTCTCTCAAAAAGAAAAACAAAACGAAACAAAAAAACAAACGAACAAAGAAAAAAAGAAACCAAAAAACCCACCTAAAAACACCAGACTCTTAAATACAAAGAACAAACTGGTGGTCACCAGAGGGGAGGTGGGGGGGGGTGAGTAAACTAGGCAAAAGGAATTAGAGGATTAAGAGTACACTTCTCATGATGAGCACTGAGTAGTGTATAGAATTGTTGAATCACTATATTGTACACCTGAAACTAATATAACACTGTATCTCAGTTATATTGGAATTTTAAATTAAAAAAATTTTTTTTAATTAAAAAAAAGTCAAATAGTGCTCTGAGATTATAGGGAAAAAATAGCAGTCCAGCTTCCTACAAGTAATCCTTTCAACTCTTTAAGCTCTTTCTTCTGATATTTATCTCCATGTTTCTTTTTTATTTTTTTAAGTAATCTCTACCTCCATCATGGGGCTCAAACTCATGACCCTGAGATCAAGAGTCGCACACTGTGCCAACTGAGACAGCCAGGAGTCCCTATCTCTGTATTTCTAAATAATGTTCTTTGATTTCTACTTCTTCCTTATTTTATTTTATTTATTTTTTATTTTTTAAAGATTTTATTTATTTATTTGACAGAGAGAGACACATTGAGAGAGGAGCACAGGCAGGGGGAGTAGAGGGGGGAGAGGCAGGCTTCCCGCCGAGCAGGGAGCCCGATGCGGGGCTTGATCCCAGGACCCTGGGACCATGACCTGAGCCGAAGGCAGACGCTTAATGACAGCCACCCAGGCGCCCCTACTTCTTATTTTAAATATTCCACTGACTTCTGATGGAACATAAGAAATGAGCACTCTTACAAAAATACCCACTCATCTCCCCGTCTCCCCCCACACTTGCACATGACCCCCTCCTCCACAGTGTGTCATAATTTCTGGTGAAATTGATATTTAGTATTGACATTACTAGGATGATGTAAATACTGTTCACTGATGAGCTATGCTATGTAGTGTAGTACAATTATATTCCCTTCTTATACATTTTGTTCTTCTAGGAGTTTGTAATTGGCCCACCCCTTCATTTGCTTCATTTTCTATGTACTGTTACTAAATCTTCCTGAACTTTCCCATAGAGTGGAATAATGTCCCCAATGTGGACAAACGCATCAGACAAACTGCTGACTCCATTTGTTTTCCCCTTGGGGCTCCTGTAGCTTTCGATCCTCATGCCCAGTCTGGCCAACCTGGCCTCCAGGCCTCTCGCACAATGACCATGCTAGGATTTCCTCCACCATCAGCCTGTAAATGCTTGGCACCTCTCTCCCGCATTGGCTTCCTTGTTTCCCAGATCCTCTTTCTGTTCCTTTTTGTTTTATTTCCCCCCATTTCCTAAGTTTGATGTTGCATATCCTTCAGCAGCATCCTGAGAAAAAATGGACAAAAAGTAAAATTTTGAAACTTTGCATGTCTGAAAATGTCTTTATATTACTCTATTGATTAATTGTTTAGCTGGATAGAGAATTCTGACCTGGAAATCAATTTCCCTTCAAATTTTGAAGGCTTTGCTCCATTTTCTTCTAGCATCCAATGGGGCTGTTGATAAATTCAATGCCATCCTGATTGCTCATTCTTTGTAGGCAATCTATCCTTTTCTCTCAGGAAGCTTTTTTTTTTTTTTTTAAGGTTTTATTTTTTTTATTTGAGAGTGAGAGAATGAGAGACAGAGAGCATGAGAGGGAGGAGGGTCAGAGGGAGAAGCAGACTCCCTGCAGAGCAGGGAGCCCCATGTGGGACTCGATCCTGGGACTTGAGGATTATGACCTGAGCCGAAGGCTGTCGCTTAACCAACTGAGCCACCCAGGTGCCCTCTCAGGAAGCTTTTATTTCTTTTTTAATTTAAAAAAAATGTTTTAAAAGATTTTATTTATTTGAGAGAGAGAGCGGGAAAGCGCATGCATAAGCAGGGGGGAGGGGCAGAAGGAGAGGGAGAAGCAGACTCCCCGCTGAGCACGGAGCCCAACATGGCGCTCAATCCTGGAACCCCGAGATCATGACCTGAGCCAAAGGCAAATGCTTAACCGACAGAGCCACCAGGCGCCCCTCAGGAAGCTTTTAGAATCTTGTATCAGTCAGAGTACTGCCAGGACCATTATGTATTCTGCGCATGACAGGAATTTAATATAGAATTAGAAACTTCCATGAGTGTTGGAAGAGCCGAAGGAGCAGAGGTCATGGGAGCTGTCTCCAAGTTCAAAGGAGCTATGCTAAAGATATCAGCCTGAAGCATTGAGGTTCTTCAGAATCTCTGAGAAGCTTCTACCGATCATCTCAGAATTCAGTGATGGAGAGGGTAGTGCTCCAGGAAGCCAGTGTGAATCTCTTGTCTACCCACACACTTGCCTGTGATTGATTCACATCCATCTTCCAAAGCACATACAACTTCCTCTCTGGCCTACTCTACCCCAAAACCATATGGGAGGGGTGCCTGGGTCGCTCAGTTGGTTAAGCATCTGACTCTTGGTTTCAGCTTGGGTCATGGTCTCAGGGTCCTAAGATTGAGCCCTGCGTCGGGTTCCAGGCTCAGTGCAGAGTCTGCTTGTCCCTCCCCACCCCCTCTCTCATAAATAAATAAAATCTTTAAAAAAAACATATGGGAAAGGAGAATCTAGAAAATATAGTTCTCAGCCTTAAAAATGAATGGTGGTGGTGCTAACAACCAACCCAGCACAATCTATTCTTTTGCCAGCTCAGCATCCAAATAACCCTTTTCAACATTTCACTTCCAAGTAAAGGTATTCAGAACACCATGCTTTCACATTATATGATTCAGCTATCCTTCCTAGAGCCAAACCCAAAGAGGAACCCAAAGTTCCTCTTTATCCATCCCTGAACAAATCTTCCTTTATTTTCTGATTCTGCTATCCTTTATTTTTAAAAAGATTTATTTATTTATTTTAGAGAGAGAGGGGAGGGGCAGAGGGAGAGAGAAACTCAAGCAGACTCTGCACTGAGTACAGAGCCCAACGAGGAGCTTGATTCCACCACCTTGAGCCAAAACCAAGAGTCAGATACTCAACCAACTGTGCCACCCAGGCGCCCTTGATTCTGCTGTCCTATAACCTACTAATTTTTTAAAGATTTTATTTATTTATTTGAGAGACAGAGAGCACGAGTGGGGGGAGGGGCAGAGGGAGAGGGAACAGACTCCCCGCCGAGCAGGGAGCTCAACATGGGGCTCGATCCCAGGACCCCTGGATCATGACCTGAGCTGAAGGCAGATACCTAACCGACTGAGCCACCCAGGCGCCCCCTTATAACCTACTATTGAGATATAGAAATAATCATGACTTACACATTAATACTATCAGGTAGCATGAGAATGAGAGAGGAGAAAAAGAAAAGTATCAGATACAAAAGACACAGGACATCTTTAACCACTACCATGCTTGCTTCTGTGATTGGTCACATGACAGGATTGGTGTTCTTGCACCACCTGTTCTATTTGTCCCTAGCAAGCACCTCAGCCAGTCATATTTTTGGTGATGGTAATGGGGATAATATGGTGGGGTGAACATATCTTTATTCTTGAAGTTTCTGTGCCTCCCATGGTTCTGCCTGCTTTAGGTTGTTATAGTTTTCCATAACTTTTACCACAGATAGTGGGAGTGCTAAATAAGATTACCAAGAGAATCTCCTGGCTGCCAGGTATTCCTCCTTGCTCCCATTGTGGGGGCAATTTACCCTTGATCATCAAGACCAGTCATCCCAACCAGTAGAGCAACCCTCTTATTTGCCTGACAAAGTCACCAGGTGGCAGTCTCAGCCTCCTGTTCAGTAGAACCAGTGTGCCCTTTCCCATCCCTGGGAACCAAGACCTGGAAACCAGCAGAACCCAAAGTTGTGGGGATGGGAAGCCAAAACTTTGCTGTAGGTCATTAGGTTAGTAATAGCGAAAGGAGCTTCTCCCTTTTCTATCCCCTTGATTCCTAAAATCTTTGGATCTTTGCTATGGGGAAATTTCACTCTATGTTACTCCCTGGTTAGTGCATGTCGGGCATCTCACAGGACATTATGCCAACTCCACAAATTGATTCCACCCAGCAGGCACCATAACCAACTCTTCAAAAGCCCATTCCACCATTTTATCAAGGCAAGCTTTAGCGTGATGGGAAACACAGTAAGACCAGTGAATTCCAAACGGAGGCATTGACAACATCATGCTTTCACAAGCTCTTGGCTACACTTCATTTGTTGTAGAATAAGGCAAAACCAAAAATGAAGGTGTAAGATTACAAATATAAATAATAGAGGAGCTAAGAATAATAATAGGACTGTATTGGAATGTGAAATTGGTGATAAGAGTGAGTTAAATCCTCATCTATTAGAACAGGGAGCCAGTCAATGTGGCTCATTTTGATAAATCAAGAAATGATAGCTAAGCACATCATTAAAAGCTATGGAGGTAACAAGAAGAAAGAGCCCCCAGATATGTAGGGTTTATGTTTGGGGAGTTGTGAATAGTGGCAGGGAAGACAGAAGCCTTTCTACAACAGATTTTTTTTTTTTTTTAAGATTATTATTTATTTATTTGACAGAGAGCACAAGCAGGGTGAGCGGCAGGCTGAGGGAGAAGCAGGCTCCCTGCCGAGCAGAGAGCCAGATGCAGGGCTCCATCCCAGGACCCTGAGATCATGACCTGAGCTGAAGGAAGACACTTAACCGACTGAGCCATCCAGGTGCCCCGATTTTTTTTTTTTAAGTAGGCTTCATGCCCAACATGGAGCCCAATGCAGGGCTTGAACTCACAACCCTGAGATCAAGACCTGAGCCACAATCAAAGGTCAGATGCTTAACTGACTTAACCACCCAGGTGCCCCATTGTAGCAGTAGATTTTAAAAGATCTTCATTATCTCTTAATTTTATTAAAGGAATATATAAATTTAAAAGGAAAAAGGATAAAATGAACATCCATCTGGCTTGCCTGTCTTTTAGGAAAAGTATTCTTGGGGCGCCTGGGTGGCTCAGTCGTTAAGTGTCTGCCTTTGGCTCAGGTCATGATCCCAGGGTCCTGGGATCGAGCCCCACATCGGGCTCCCTGCTCGGCAGGGAAGCCTGCTTCTCCCTCTCCCACTCCCCCTGCTTGTGTTCCTGCTCTCGCTATCTCTCTGTGTCAAATAAATAAATAAAATCTTTTAAAAAAAAAAGTATTCTTGAAGACGTCATCCATTCTACTCAATAAATCATTGTTTTGTATCCAAACCACCAAAAGGCTAAATCCCTCCAATTTGGTCCCAAAGAAATTTCTTTCTTTCTTTTTTTTTTAAGATTTTATTTATTTATTTGACAGAGAGAGACACAGCGAGAGAGCGAACACAAGCAGGGGGAGTGGAGAGGGAGAAGCAGGCTTCCCGCCGAGCAGGGAGCCTGATGTGGGGCTTGATTCCAGGACCCCGGGATCATAACCTGAGCAGACGCCCAACAACTGAGCCACCCAGGCGCCCCAAGAAATTTGCTTCTGAAGAAGAATGTGTGTATTTCCTTTGCCAGATAAGGAAATCTCTGTTCCACAATGACTTCCTTTTGCCTTGTTAAAAAACTATCATGTTAAAACCGTCAACTGTTTGTGTTGCTTCAATAAGAAGTACCTTTTCTCAGGTGCCTGGTACCATCTTTTTTTTTTTTTAAAGATTTTATTTGAGAGAGAGAGAGAGAGAGAGCAGGAGTTGGGGGGAGGGGTAGAGGAAGATGGAAAGGGAGAAGCAGACTCCCGACTGAGCTACCCAGGCGCCGCCCATTTCTTTTCTAGCTTCTCTTGAATGTAATTTCATTCACTTGTTCTTTAATCACTTTATGGGGTTAAATTTTATCTGTTATTATATTATTTGTCTCTTAATAATAGATAGGAATCAGTGATGTATTCTAGATATTAATTTTTTCTCTGTTATGTATGTTGCAAATATTTTTTCTAAGTCTGTTTTATTTATCTTTTTAAGGCACAGGAAATTTTTATGAAGTCAGAATTATCAGTGTTCTTTGTTATGCTTCCTATGTTTTGTATCTTATTTAAGAAGATCTTCCCTAACTGAAGGTTAAGAACAATTTTAAAAATATTTTATGCCTTCTGAACTACAAAGTTCCCCCTGCAAACTGCTTTAACTGCCTCCCCCAAATTTCATTAACTTGTATTTTCATTTAGTTGAAAATATTTTTAAAATTTCACTCGAGACTTCTTTTTTGACCACTGTGTTATTTGGAAGTATGTGTTTAATCTCCAAGTAATTTGGTATTTTTCAGCTATCTTTCTGTTATTGATTTGTAGTTTAATTCTTTTGTGTTCTAAAAGCATATGTTATATGATTTCTATTCTTTTAAATTTGTTAAGGAGTATTTTATAGTCCAGAATGTGATCTATCTTGGTGAATGTTATATATAAACTTGAGAAGAATGTTTGGATGCTGTTGTTGGATGAAGTATTTTATCAGTGTCAATTAGTTGATTTATGGTGCTGTTGAGTTCAACTTGTCCTTACTAATTTTCTGCCTGCTGGATCTGTCCGTTACTGATAGACGGGCATTGAAATCTCCAACCAGGGGGTGCCTGGGTGGCTCAGTCGTTAAGCGTCTGCCTTCGGCTCGGGTTGTGGTCCCAGGGTCCTGGGATCGAGCCCCGCATCAGGCTCCCTGCTCAGTGGGAAGCCTGCTTCTCCCTCTCCCACTCCCCCTGCTTGTGTTCCCTCTCTCGCTGTGTCTCTCTCTGTCAAATAAATAAATAAAATCTTAAAAAAAAAAAGAAATCTCCAACCATAAGAGTGGATTCATTGATTTCTCCTTGAGGTTTTATTAGTTTTTGCCTCACATATTTTGCTGTCCTCTTGTTAGGCTCATACATATTAAAGGTTGGTGTTGTTACTGAACCCCAAGTTCAGTTGCCCCTCGCTGGAAAGGCCAAAACTCAAGAGATGAGGGGTTTTTGTTGTTATTTTTGTTTGTTTTGAAGAGTTTTGATTGGAAAGGAATATTTAGGAGGCTGGCCACCTGGGGAGAAGGTGGACTCTTGTCCAAAGGTCAACTCCAAGTTTTCTGCCTGTCCCAGAGATTTTGAAAGGAGTTTTTATCAGTTAAGGGAGCGCAGTGGTCTGTGACATTCTTGATTCCGTGCAGACTCAATGAGGTCAGCTACAGAATTATCTCAGTGCTCCGAGTTGTCAAAGAAGGTCTGGTTCCTTGGTACCCAGGGGTTGTGCAAGAGTACTCTGTTCTTACTGCAAAGGAGGGCAAGGTCTACAGATGTTCAAAGAAGGGTCAGTAAAGTCATTTGTGTGACCTTAAAAAGGATAAAACATTTTGCTAAAAGACTACTGTGCTGATCAGAAAGCTAAGAGGACTTCAAACAGACTTGCTAACCTCTGTGGCGTGGGACTGTCCCCTGTTCCGGTCCCTTATTCCCCAAGACCAGTTTTCTGCTAACCTCAAAGAAAGTAAATTAGTTCTGTTACAGACCAACGGCCTTAAGTCAGCAAGCAACCAGTGTGTTAACCTTAAGACCAGCTGGAGTGCTGTTACAGTATGTCTTCTTGGAGAAATGACTCCTTTATCATTATCATTATGTAATGCCACTTTGTTGGCATTATCTCTGTTAATTTTCTTTATTCAGAAGTTGGGTTTCTCTGAAATTATATAACACTTTTGATAAGTGTTAGCATGGTATATCTTTCTCCATCCCTTTTCTTTTTATTTATCTGTTTTATATTTAACGTGGGTTTCTTGGCACCTGGCTGGCTCAGTAGGTAGAGCACATGACTTTTTTTTTTAAAGATTTTACTTATTCATTTGAGACACAGAAATACAGAGAGAGAGCATGAGCAGCGGGGGAGGCAGAAGGAGAGGGAGAAGCAGGCTCTCCGCTGAGCCAGGAGCCCGATGGGCTCGATCCCAGGACCCTGGAATCATGACCTGAGTCAAAGGCAGACGCTTAACCATCTGAGCCACCCAGGCGCCCCAGAGCACATGACTTTTGATCTTGGGGTCATGAGTTCAAGCCCCATGTTGGGCGTAGAGATTACTTGAAAAATAAATAGGGCGCCTGGGTGGCTCAGTTGGTTGAGGGACTGCCTTCAGCTCAGGTCATGATCCTGGAGTCCTGGGATCGAGTCCCGCATCGGGCTCCCTGCTCAATGGGGAGTCTGCTTCTCCCTCTCCCTCTCCCCCCTCTCGTGCTCTCTCTCTCTCATTCTCTCAAATAAATAAATAAAAATCCTAAAAAAATAAATAAATGAATGAAGTTGGCTTTCTTGTTAGGCAATATAAAATTATGCCTCATTTTTTAAGAGAGAGTGGGAGGGGGAGGGGCAGAGGGAGAGGGAGAATCTTAAGGAGGCTCCACGTCCAGCATGGAGCCCAATGTGGGGCTTGATCTCACGACTCTGGGATCATGACCTGAGCCAAATTAAGAGTCAGACGCTTAGGGGCGCCTGGGTGGCTCAGTTGTTAAGCATCTGCCTTCAGCTCAGGTCATGATCCCAGGGTCCTGGCATCGAGCCCCGCATCGAGCCCCACATCGGGCTCCCTACTCAGCGGGAAGCCTGCTTCTCCCTCTCCCACTTCCCCTGCTTGTGTTGCCTCTCTGGCTGCCTGTCTCTCTGTCAAATAAATAAATAAATAAATAAAATCTTTAAAAAAGTCAGACGCTTAACCAACTGAGCCACCCAGGCGCCCCGAAGCCTCATTTTTATTATCTACTCTAATGGCCTGTGTCTTTCAGTTGGTGTAGTGATGGCATTGATATTTAATGTGACTGTTAAACAGTTGTATTACTATCTACCATATTTGTTAATGTTTTCTGTTCATTGTTCTTTGTTTCTCTTTTTATCTTCCACTCTTTTCCCATCCTGTCTGGTTTTAACTGAGCCTTTTTTTTTTAAGTTCATTTATTTTTAAGTAATCTCTACACCCAATATGGAGCTCAAACTCATGATCCCGAGATCAAGAGTTGCAAGCTCTACCAACTGAGCCAGGCAGGTGCTCCTTTAACTGAGCCTTTTCTATTATTCCATTTCTCTCTTCCCTTAGCATATCAATTATACTTTTTATTTAAAACTATTTTAAGTGGTTGCCCTTGAGTATACATTTACAGTGAATCCAAGTTCTCTTTAGAATAACATACCACTTCATGGTAGTGCAAGACTTTAGGATATTTCCAATTTCTCTCTCTCATATCTGATAACATTGCTGTCATTCATTTCACTTATTGATAAGCTATAATTACCAAATGTGTGGTTGCTATGATTAAACAAACTGTTATCTGTTAGATTAATTAAGAATATGAAAAAGAAGGGGCGCCTGGCTGGCTCAGTTGGTGGAGCATGCGACTCTTGATCTTGGGGTCGTGAGTTTGAGACCCACATTGGGTGTGGAGCCTACTTAAAAGAGTAAAAATTAAAAAGTCTTAAGAATATGAAAAAGAAAATATTTTTTTACCTTCTTTTATTCCTTCTCTAATGCTCTTCTTTTCTTTACGTAGATCCGTGTTACTGACCTATGTCATTTTTCTCCTTTCTGAAGAATTTCTTTTAACATTTCTTGCAAAGCAGAGCTACTGGCAACAAAGTTCCTCAGTTTTTGTTTGAGAAAGTCTTTATTATTTCTCCTTCACTTTTGAAGGAAAATGTAGCTAGATACAGTACTCTAGGTTTGTGGCTTTTTTCTTTCCACATGAAATATCTTCTTCCGCTCTCTCACTGCTTGCATGGTTTCTGAGGAGAAGTCCAATGTAATTCTGTCTTTGCTTCTTTATAGATAAAGGTTTGTTTGGGTGGGTGGTTTTTTCTCCTCTTGTTTCTTTCAAGATTTTCTCTGTCTTTAATTTTCTTTGGTTGGAATATGATATGCCTAGGAGTAGATTTTTTGTGTGTTTATTCTGCCTAGTGTTCCCTGAGCTTCCTGGATCTGTGATTTGTTGTCTTTCATTAATATTTTGAAATTATCAGTCATTATTGCTTTAAATATTTCTTTTGTACCTTTCTCTGTTCTCCTTCTGGTATTCCCAGTATGCAAATGCTACCCCTTTTGTAATAGTCACAAAATTTGTGGATGTTCTGTTCTTTTTCATTCATTCGTCTCTTAACATTTCAGTTTTGGAAGTTTCTCTTGACATATCTTCAAGCTAATTGATTCTTTCCTTGGCCATGTCCAGTCTACTGATGAGCCCATCAAAGGCATTCTTCACTTCTGTTACAGTGTTTTTGATTTCTCACATTTCCTTTTTATTCTTAGAGTTTCCATCTCTCTGCTGACATTACCCATCTGTTCTTTCATATTGTCCACTTTTTCCATTAGAGCCCTTAGCATATTCATCATAGTTGTTTAAAATTCCCAATCTGATAATTCCAACATCTCTGCCAGATCCAAGACTAGCTCTGATGCCTGCTGTCTCTTCAAACTGTGTTCTTCTTCTTTTAGTATGCCTTGTAATTTTTTGTTGAAAGTTGGACATGATGCATTGGGTGGAAGAAACTGAGGTAAATAGACCTTTAGTTTGAAATTTTATGTTTATCTCGCTAGGATTTAGTCCATGTTTATTGTTTGCTATAGCCATAGTGTCAGAGGCAAAATACTCCCCTGGTGCCTTCAATTTGTCTTGTTATCTCTGGGTTTTTCTAGAAACTTCTTTTTTAAATTAGGTCTCAGTTGGGCAATTCTTTCACTTGTATCCCATTTTTATACAGGAGCCCCACTGATGTGGTGGAAAGGTGTGGAGAGAGGGAAGGCTAGAGGGGGCTAGAGAGGTATTTCTTTTCCTCCAGTTCTGGTTTGGCATTTGGGGCCATCCTAGTTTCTTTTGAGGGCAAGCCATGTAAAGAAGAACAGAATGCTCTGAGCAATATTTCAGAATGGCTACTTCACTCTCCTCCTGCTGGGATCACAAAGGGATTTTTTTCCCCATTCTTCCTCATGAGAATCTGGTAGGACTCCTGAAGGTTAAACTCACAAAGGTGTGAGGGCCCTTTAAGATTGGACCCCCCCCCCCTTGGATTTTTTTAAACTTTCAAACTTGTCCACACTGAGCCACACAAGCAATTCATCAATTAGAGTTTAGCTCTTCCTCCCCTGGTAGTGGTTCCTATAGAGGTTTCTGCTCCAGCGTGTTGTGATTCTGTTTTCTCCTGCTTGTCTCTCCAATTTTGGGGCAGCAGTTTGTCCTCTGATCTCAGTTCTCCGATGGATCCAAGAAAAGTTTTTACTTTTCAGCTTGCTCAGCTATTTTCTTTCTTGTGTTGGATGGGAGTGATGATTTCTAATGACAGACCAGGAAACCAGAAGTCCGGATACATTTGTAATTCTAGGATTTCCTTTTTTCCCCCCAATACTTTATCAATCATTTAAAAAACTCTCCATGATGGGGAGCCTGGATGGCTCAGTCGGTTAAGCGTCTGCCTTCGGCTCAGGTCATGATCCCAGAGTCCTGTGATCAAGCCCCACGTTGGGCTCTCTGCTCAGTGGGAAGCCTGCTTCTCCCTCTCCTACTCCCCCTGCTTGTACTCTCCCTCTCTCTCTCTGTCAAATAAATAAATAAAATCTTAAACAAAACAAAACAAAACCTCTCCATGATCAATCACTACAGCCACCTTTTTTCTGTAGATTTTAATCATATTTATTATAAAGTACTTTCCTATAAATTTATTATCTAGAATTATTTGCAGATCTATTTCTGTTGACTGAGTCTGAATATTTTTTTGATTTTTTCTCTTGACTCAGTCACATTTGTCTGTTTCTTTGCATGTCCAGTATTTATTATTTATATCAGGCATCATGGATGATGTGACACAGAGACTCTGGGTTCTATTATAATTCTCTGAAGAATGTTGAGTTTTGTTCTTCAGATGGTTGAAATGTGGAACATCACCGCAAACTTGTGACGGCTGGGCTTTAAGTTTTATGAGGGCGGATATATTTTGATTTTGCCCTTAGTTCTAGGGCAAATCTCATTTCTAGAACATAGTCTTCATTCCCAAGGTGTGGCCCTTTTGGGGTTTAGAAGGAAAACTGAAGCATTTACCAGGCCCCTCTGTCAGACTCCAAACTTGGTCTCCCCTGGAACTGGTAGCAAATGAATCTCTTCTCAGCTTTTGGCCTTCCAGCTCTTTGTCCTTCCCTCGAGGCCCTGGAATTGTGCCCACACGTGGGCAGTTCAGGCCAGCCACATATTTGAAGTTTATAGCTTTCGGCTCCTCACCCGCAGAGGCTCCAAACTTCCCAGTGTTGCCCCCTCAGTTTCCAGCTGCAGTGGCCTTCCCATCCTCTGCCTCTTCAGCCAGTGGGCCTGTGGCTTCCTGTTTGAGGTCGGGCTGACTGGAGAGAGCCCTCGGGGAAAAGCAGCTCTTCTTTCAAGAGCTGCCTTCGTCCACTTTCTGTGTGCTTGTTGTTCTTCTCCACTGCTTTTAGGCAGTTGTTTCATGTCTTTTCTCTACATTTCATAAAGCAGAGGGTTTTGTAATTAGTGGAAGTGGAAACTCAACCTTTTTGATTTTCGAATCTGTAATCCGTATCATCTATTCAAAAAGTGAACTATTAAAACAAGCATACAAAATTAGATATTAAGACCTACTGTAAAGGCAGACGATGATCTCAGTTCAGAGGATGCCTTTTAAGTCAGGGTAGAACTCGACGCAGGCCCCGCCCCCAAACAAGCCCCGCCCCCGTCGGCACATGCCCCGCCCCCTCGCTCGCGCCCGTTTCCATGGCGACGCGGCGCCAGGCCGCGGCAGCCCAGCCACCGAGTGGGCGTGCAGCGGCGGTGGCGGCAGCGGCTACATGAGCGCTGGGGTGGTGGCGGCCGGGCAGCGGCCCCCCAGCTCGGGGATCCCGGGCTCTCGGGGCGCGTTGCGCCCGCGCCCCCGCCCGCCCGCGGTCCTCCAGCACCCAGGACAGCACGGCGCGCAGGCTGGGCACAGCGACGCGCAGAAGCGGGTCCTGGACCTGGAGAAGAGCCTGCTGTTCCTGCAGCAGCAGCACTCCGAGACGCTGGTCAAGCTGCACGAGGAGATCGAGTACCTCAAGCGGGAGAACAAGGGTGAGTCCGGGCGGCGGGGCCGCGGGTGCGGCGTCCAGCGCGGCTGGGGCCCAAGGGAGACGCCGACCTGCCGCCCCCGGGCGCCTCCAGCACAGAAACACGCGCGGACTCTAGAGCACGCAAGGTTTTAAGGAGGACACAGGGCAGCAAGCCCCACCCCGGGTCCTGCCACGCGGGGCTCGGACTCTCTTCCCCCGCCACCGGCCCCAAACCAGGGTCGTCTTGGGGGTCGGGGTGCGTCAGGGCCATCCCGTCTGTGGCATTTCCCGCAGTGAGCCCGGCCGCAGTCTCGTCTCTAGGCAAGTCAGGCCCGCCTGTTTTAAAAAACTTTGTGGAAGTAAAAAGTGCCAGCATACAGCTCAGCGATTTTCACAAGCTAAACGCACCCAAATCAAGGGCCTACAATGCCCCGCACTATCCAGATCTCCCGTGCAGACGTGTCTCCTCAGGGCAGGGGCTTCCTAACTTGGCCCCGCTGGTGGCTCCTCACCACCATGGGCCAGGCCTGAAGCAGAACCTGAGGCCTTTTACTCTGCTTCCCTCTCTCTTCTCCCTTATGTTTTAGCTGGAGCTCCTTCCCCCCCCCCCCCCCCCCCCCCCCCTTTTTTCCCGGGGGCCCCCCCCCCCCCCCCCCCCCCACCCACGGAGTCCTCCTCAGTTTCTCCCCACCTTTCTCCTGCTGTCTTTACTTGAAGTGCTAAGTGTGAGATCAAGGGGTATCCATTATGTCAGGAACCCCCCCTTTTGACATAAGGAGTTTTGAGTCTCACCCCTGTCCCTCCCTGATGCCCAGCCTGGATGTGGCCTGCCCACGTCCTGGGGGCCACTCGATCATTGCTCTGACCACGTTTGCCCATCCATGGCTAGGGGCTCCTGGAGGGCTCGCTCAGCCTGACTCACTCTGTCCTCCTGGAGCGGGGGCCCCACCTAGCAGAGGGTGCCTTACAGATGTCATGGGCAGATGGGTGGACTTCTGGCGAGGCTCTCACCCAAAGGCTCTGGCTCAGGAACAGCCAGAGGGATTCCTGGTCCTAGGGCACCCAGGGCAAAGACTTGGCCCATGGGCAGGGTCCTGGCTGCCAAGGTCATGTGTGAAGTCTCTCAGGGGTTCAGCAGGAAGGGAGTGCCCAGGGCAAAGCAAACCTCTTCTCTCAAAGTGGCAGCACCTTCAAAAATGACCAGAGCATGTGTTTGCTTTCAGATCTCCATTACAAGCTAATAATGAATCAGAAGCCAAAAAAAGGTAGGAATGAGGCCCTCGGGTGCCTGATGGGAAGGTGCTGATGTCTGGAGCAGCCCCTGGGTGGCTTGTGTCCACCCAGCTAGCTGCACTGTCCTATCCCAGTGGGGAGGGGTCCTGGGGGACCTGGACAGACGCCACTGCCCCCAGCCACGGTTTGGGTGGCTGTGTACCCAAGCACAGCAGGTGGGGCTCTCAGGGATCCCAAGGCCTGAGGTATGTGCAGTTGGGAAGCCGGCAGAGCAGCTGCCCTCCCTTGGGCAGCTGCTCTGAGGGATTCTTTTCCTTGGATTGCTGCTATGGCAGGCCCCAGGCTCCCTCTAAAATGCTGGCGAGCCCTGGGCAGCCCCAGCCCTGTGCCTCTGGTCCATCACTTCCTGGCACAGAAGGCTCTGGGCACAGTCCTTCCAGGGAGCCTCTCTGCCACTCCACAATGACCAAGAGGGCTGGGGGAAGGAAGTAGAGACGCAGAGACCTACAGCCACTTACCCATGGCCCTACCTCATCCTGATAGTAGCCCGTCCACTTTGCATGTCCTGCAGTCCAGCCCAGGGAGACTCAGGCTGTCTTGGGCCTTCTCTCCCACTTACCTTTGGGGCCAAGTCTGAGTGGTGCTAGCCTGGAATACCCCAGTCTTGGGGGGTGTCAGGGCTCCTTTCCTAGGGGACAAAGAGAATGGGGTGGTGGTGGGCCCTCCTCCGTCGGGGCAAGAGCTGTCCTTGGTAAGTGGCAGGGCCTGTTAGTGGTCCCAGTCCTGTGGCACCAGGGGTCCCTAGTGGGACATCAGAAGAGGTCATCCTCCTTTGGGGCTTCTTTGGGCCCAAGCCCACTGCTTTCTGGATGGCCCTTCAAGAAATCACTTTTCCCCTGGCCTTGCCTCTGCCTCACCAGAGTAGAGGAGGGCCCTGCATGAATACACAGGCCTGCAGGGCCAGCAGGAGGGCACAGGTGGCCAGCCCCTCACCCATGGGGGGGGGGGGGCGGAAATGTCTGGGGACACTAGGATGGAAGGCTCTCCAACTGACCCTGTGCGTTCTCCCACAGGTAGCATTTCCAATTCCAGCTTTCAGTCCATCAAGTCCGTCTCAAATTCGACGTCAGGTGAGCACACACCCGCACCCTCCGTGAACACAGCGTCAGGGGAGGGGCACATGCCCCACTGGGGCCCGGGGCCCAATGGCCAGTGTGGGGCGCTGGCCAGGTTGCTGTAAGCCCCTGGTGGTCTTCTGCTGGACACACCTCAGGGGAGCACCTTTGCCAGGCTCTGTGGGTGGCTGAAGGGAGCCAAGGAGGGTGACCCCCAGGTGCTGTGAGCTGACACCAGCAGGAAGGGGCTGAGGCGGGGTGTGACAGGACCGCAGGCTGGCCAGAGGGAGGCTACAAAAGCCCGGTGGGCTTGGCTACAAAGGGAGTGAATGCCAACGTGGGGCACAAGGCCCTACGGCAGATGCACCCCGACATACAGAGAGAGGAGCCTCTGAGCCTCCCTAAGCTGTCTTCCAGGGAGAGGTGGCACACAGGTGGCCTGGCAGAAACCCTGCTCATCTTGTCTCCCCCCGCGCCCCCCCCCCAAGCAGGCAGGAAGCAGGTGGGATGGCCCTACCTAGAGTTCTGGGCTTATGGTGTCCTTTGCAGAGGGAAGGAGCCGATAGCCTCTTCTTCCCACTCTGCCTTCCTGAGGCCGGGCATCCTCACAGGGGCAGCCCTCGCTCTTTCTATGCAGGGCCCAGGCAGGCAGTGGGCCTTGTCCTTGGAAAGGAAACCTGTGCAGGCCGGGTCTCAGAGCTCTCATTCAGTGTCATTTTGCCCAAAATGGGGTGCTGCTTCAGAGTCTGGGAACAGCTGTGGGGCCACCCCCAGCCCTGGCCTTCCCTGAGTACATGTGGGGCGGGCCTGCTTCACAGAGCCAGCTTCTACCGCAGTCAGCAGGCACCACCCACAGGTCCTCAGACCCTCGTTCGGGTCTACCAGCTCTCCTTTACGAGGCGGAAACTGAGGCAAGGGCGGGCACTCCTTGGGTGGACTTGGGCACTGGTTCTCGATGCCCACAGTGACTACCCTGGCTGCAGCCAGCTCTCAAGGCAAGGCCAGGACCCAGCTTAGCTTCTCCAAGAAGCAAGACTTGAAAGCTGACGTTCCCCAGAAGACGGACCTGGAAGAAGAGAGCCCAGTTGCTGCCCTGTTTCACAATAGCAAGCTGGACAAAGCCCCTGGGACGCAGGGGCCGGCCAAGTAAGGACTCGCCTGGACCCCGTGGGCACAGCGCCCATTTAGTAGGTTCACATTCTACAACCAGCCAGCTGCTTTGCCCTTCCAAATGGGCCACTCTCCTGAGTGAAAGCAGACTCGCTCCAGGCTTGCCCATCTGGTGGGCACTGCCTTGCCCCTTTCTCCTGAGGGTCTGCAGGGTCCCTGTGCTGACCTGAGCCCATATGAGGGTGCCAACAAGCAGCCCCGAAAACATTTTCTCACAGAAATGAAACAAAGTAATTTGGCCTTTAAATTAACTTGTTCACCAAGAGAACAGTTAAGTCGGGTTCCTGGGCTCACCCCTGGGAAGGGTGCTTGGCCTCTGCAAGGCATGGAGCCAACAGGCCAGAGTAAGACCGGGGTGCTGACACCTGAGTTTCTGGGACTTCCCTGGAAAGCAGCAAGGAACCTGGACTTTGCCTCCGAAACAGAGACCCCGTTGTCCCCTGGGTAGGGCAACCAGCAGGTCAGGCTCCTGCTTCTCGGCACAGTCCTTAGATTCTCTCTCAACCAGCCCCACAAGTGTGGGGTCAGGGCTGAGGGCAGCCACGCAGCTTGAACCACATCTGACCCTCAGTGCACCTTGAGAGAGGAGGCAGGGGTGGGCCCAGGTCACAGCTGGCACTGGAGGGCCCCCCCACCTGGTGCCACGACCACCCTGGTCAGCAGAAGGGAACCAGGCCCTGAGGAGGCTGTGTGGACACCCCTCATCCCCACACTGGTCTCACACTGGTGTGGGTGCTGCCGGAGAGAGAGGTGGCGGGTGGTTAGAACAAATCCTGGCAGGCTAGCTCTGGGCTGCTGCAGTGACTGTTCCAGAGATGAAGAAGGGGAGACCTCCAGGGCAGTGGCCGCCTCTGCGGCAGGCAGCCAGCACAAGGGCAAGCAGCCCCCTGGGATGAGCCTGCCCCTGTACCTGCGCAAGCCCACCACGCTTCAGCAGTGTGAGGTGGTCATCCGCCAGCTGTGGAATGCCAACCTCCTGCAGGCCCAAGAGGTGAGGCTCGGGCTGCGGGGGGGGGGCGGGGGGGGGCAGTGCCTCCGCGGGCCCCGCCCACTGCCCCTCTTCTCCCTGCCTTCCAGTTGCAGCACCTCAAGGCCCTCCTGGAAGGGAATCAGAGGCCCAAGGCTGCCCCCGAGGAGGCTGGGCCCAGCTCTCCCAAGTGAGTGACCCCTCGCAGCCCCCCACCCCACCACAGCAAGGTCTGCTCCTCTTGGGCTCACTGCTGACTCCTTCACCAGGGACCAGGAGGCCCTTCACCCGGGAGCCATGCAGCTCCCCAAGGTCCCCACCAAGGGCGTCCCCAAGAAATGGTGAGTCCCACCGGCAGGGGGAGGGTGGGGTGGCCTCTGAGCCCTGGACGGAAGGGACCGGGACAGCTCAGTGCTTTGCCTGGGGCCGCACTGCCAGCCACGTCTTGGCTCCTGCTCCCGATGGCGCCTGCAGTGACGTCCCTCTGCCCCAACAGCCTGATTCTGAGCCCGATGCCCGTGGCGGAGCGCTCCATCCTGCCGGCGCTGAAGCAGACCCTGAAGAGTAACTTCGCCGAGCGGCAGAAAAGGCTGCAGGTGGTGCAGAGCCGGCGGCTGCACCGCTCTGTGCTCTGAGGCCCGCGGCACCCGTCTGCGTCTGCGCGGCAGGTCTCGGCCAGGCCCAGGCCCGTGCCCCTCCCCCGCACCCCTCCGCTGGAGACGCTCCCCCTCTCTAGATAGCACTTCCAAAGAATTCTAATACGTTTAGGCCAAGCGAAATTCCAGATAAACAAAACTCGTTGTAGATAAAGTACTTGGTCTCAGAACTGGGAAATTATTTTCTTGCTCGGTATTTTGCTATTCTGCATTTACAGGAAAACACGTTATGAAATAAACATTACCCTACCCTGTTGAAGACTGGAAGTAAAGCTCGTTTCTCCACTTGGGCGTCTCATCCCTCACTGCTGTCGGCATCACTGCGCCGCTCTGCGTCCCCAGCTCTGCTCCCTGCAAGGGGGAGGGGCCTGCCAGGGCGGTCCCCGGGGGGCTCGCGGCTCGTGTGGGGCCCGGCATGCTCTCCCTTCTCAAGAGTGCAGGGGGCTCCCTGGCCCTGGGCACAGGGAGAGACGCCTTCTGCCCCCACACGGACAAACAGCTGAGGAGCCATCCTGCCGAGCCGGCCTTCCCCCGGGGAGGGCCTCGGTCCCGGGAGAGCGGGCCTCTCCAGGGCACTGGGCCCCCACCCTGTGACACTCCCACCCCACGAGGGCCTCACAACCGTAGCTTTCTAAGGCTCATGGGTGCGGGCAGTGTCGCGTCCCTCCGCCCCTGGCAGGACCGTGCTCCAGGCCCCACTGGCCGTTTCCTCAGTGCTCATCTCTGCCTCTTCTGTCTCCGGGCAGCAGGAGTTTGGCCAGAAACCTGGGTGAGGTCGAGGCACTAACACTCAAAAAAGGGTGAACTAAGGCCTGGGTGTCCATGGCCATCTCCAAAGTGGGGAACCTGGCTCAGCCCCGACAGCGTTCCTCACTGGACAGTGGTCCCCAGACTTTCAGAGGGGAGGGGACACAGTGACAAATTCATGACAAACACAGGAATAATAAATTTATTGTAAGAACCACAGATGACACGGTAGTGCACATAGAAAAGGGGAAACCTCTCATCGCCAGAGGGCCGGTGGGCTGATGCCCTGTCAGGGAGCCTTCACTCTCTGGAGTGGTTCTGAGGACGCCACGTCCCGAAAACACCGCCCTGACCCAAGAGTGGGCACGGTGCTGGGACAGGGTCCACCCAGGTGCCCCTGCTCCCCAGGCACCCCCACAGTGCTGAGAAGACCCCCATGGCTTAAAGGGAGAATGCCATGAGGTATGAGGCCCAGGCGATGGCAGGGGATTTGCAACTGCCTGCAGGCCGACCTTCCCTCTGAGACGCGGCCAGTGCCCTTGGATCCAGGAGCTTCCCTGTGGCTTGCCCCACGTGCCAAAGTGGCTGGGTCTGAACCCAAAACCGTGACCAGAGAATTCTGTGTGTGTTTTCAGGGTTTCCTATGCTTTCCACGTTCCCCTACAGAAACAGGAAGTATTTTCTGGTGCACACACATGAGAGGCTCTAGCAAGACCCTGAGTTCTCCCCCGTGCTACTGAGGGAAGGACATGGGCCTTGGAGAGGCCGAGGGGACAGCAGCCCAGGGAGGAGCGCACAGGGCTGGTGGCGTGTCCAACTCCCTGGGGAACGTCCCAACCCCACCACTGATGCAGCCAGCTCCACAGCCACCTGCCCCAGTCATATACAAGTGTGGGAGGATGTTTGGCAGGTCCCCAAGGCAGAAGATAAAAGCAGGAAAGCTAATCTAAGCCCAGGCTCTCTAAGGGAGCCAACACCTAGAAATGTCCGACACGAGGGTGCATGTCCTCTGTGGCCCTGACAAGGCTGCCGGCTCTCCCCGTGGTCCCCAGTGGCTGGGTGGCTAGGCAGCTGAGAGGCAGGCCTGGTGGATGCTCTGCGCCCAGGTGTTGAGCAGGGCTGTGACCGAGTGCTTGTCGGGGAGCTGCAGCAGCCTCGAGGTCATGCACCGGTGCACCGACTGCAGGAAGGGGTTGGCGTCTGCAACAGAGCAGTGGGCCATGAGTGCTGCTGGGCCTGCCACTGGGCCACACAGCAACTCTCTATGAACGGGCTGTCCCAGACACAGGGGTGGCGTCTGGGGCATTCCACCCAGCCAGTGTGACCAGGGATGCCATCTCCCACACACAGCGGGGTGGCCGACGGGCTCCCCTCCCAGGCCCACGCGTCAGTGGAGAACTAGAACGTGGACAGGTCTGGAGCCCAGGACTCTCCCTCAGGGACAGCCTTGGGATCCCAGCCCTATGCACCAGCTCTGAGCTGCAGGATCACTGGTCCCCATCAACAGGGCTCTCTCTGGGCCTCTGGTTTGAAGCCATGTCACTCAGATGGGTCCCCAGGAGCCCTAGCTCCTTCTGTGCTCCCCTACCAGCCTTGCAGAGGCCTCCAGGGGCGGCTGGGCCTGCTCACTCCTCACCCACTAAACATGGCTGCCCTGCAGATGCAAGATGGACAGAAGAACACCAAAGGTACAGAGCCCCTTTCTCTCCAAGTGATTTCTGGGCAACTCCACTCCTGTCCACAAAGGGGCAGCCAGAGAAAGGGGAGGAGGGGCCTCCGCTGCGGGAGCACAAAGGAAACCCGGGTTGCCTAGAGCTGACCCCTGCTGCCAGGGCCCCTAGACAGCAGCCATAAGGCCTCGCCACGGCTATCCTCTCGGCTCACCCACCGTACTGCCACTGCCGGTTGATCCACAGGGGGCTCTGGGCGGGGTAGTCAGCAGGGACACTGAGCTCCAGCGGCGGCACACTCGGGAGATCCTTGTCATCTGTAACACACGTGGCTGTGCCTGTGATCTGGCCCAAGGCCCCAGCCTGCCCTGCCTCACAGCCCTGCTCCAAACAGGGCCCTTCATATCCCAAAAGGTTCTGGTGAGGCTTGCTGCAAAGTCTGGAGGTCACTCTGACTCACAGGCTTCCACATCTCCCTCGGGCCTCAGGCTCCATACCTGGATGGCCGGGAGGGGGCTTCCCTGGCAGGCGGTAAGAGGAGAGAGTGTGTGGGCTCAGGGCTCAGCCCTCAAGGCACATCCTAGGACAGGTATGTGTGAGGTTCCAGAAGGACGTGGGGATGGTGGGCTTCGGGGTATGGTGTGAGTGTGCCTATTTGTGGGAGGCCCAGGGCATGTCACGATGGAACATGCGGGCCTGGGCTGGGCCTGCTCTGGGGTCGGGGCTGGCGGCAGAGCCCTGGGGCTGGAGTTCAGGACTCTCTCTCCCACAGCACCAGCCCCGCCTCCCCAGTACGCACCCAACTTGCATATCAGGTGGACGGTGCCGTTGTTACTGCAGTGAGAAGGATCCAAATTCACCAAGAACTTAGGGTCTAATCTGGCCACCTCCCCCTGGAGCACGTTGGGGATGCTCTGCCGCTCATCGTCTTCAAACTTACGCTTCCGGGTGCACATGACCGGGGCTCTGGAGGAGGCAGCTGTGGTCACCACACTGGGCTAGGCTGTGGCCCATGGCCCACCGCCCAGCACCAGTGCGAGGCTGAGCCCTGGGCTATACGTACGTGATGGGTGGGCCGTGGATGGCTGTCATGGCCGGCACGAAGGTGCGGTACAGGGAATGGTTAAAGACAGGTGAGCGGATGTTGGCCAGGACAGCATCAAGGAGTGGCTGGCACAGGTACTGCTGTTTGGTTGGCGGCACCGGGGGCGGTGGGGGCGTGGGCTGGGACAGGACAGCGGGGTCAGCAGCTCCCTCTTGGGGAGGCTTTCCAGACCCCAAGGTCCTCATCCTCACAGCCAGACTTCCATGGCCTCCCCGCCACCTCTGCCCCCTAGAGACAAATACAGCTGATCCTGCATGCATTCTCCGGCCTCCTGCAGCCCTGACCTTCCCCAGAGAGCCCTCCCCCCAGGGCTTGGCCTTGTGCTGGGCGTGGGCAGGTGGAAGCGCAATGGTGGAGATGGGCATACACCAAAGCCCGCGAACCTGGGGGATGGAGGGAACACCCACAGGACCACAGCCGGAGGGTGACTTCTCCCATGTTCCCGCACATGCTCTCCTTCCCCACAGCCGACCTGACCGGAAGGAAGACTCCAGGGCAAGGTCCCCAGGCTGAGCGGCATGCCCCCTCTACCCACACCTGACTGTGAAGGCTTCTCCCAGCTTGTGGTTGTGAGTTGCTGTGGGGTGAGTCCCAGTCTCCCCAGAGATGCCTGCGGCCCTTTGAACACCACCAGGCCATGGTGCCCCACTCACCACTGCCATGTCATTCTTGAGCTTCTCCAGGGCAATCTCACACTTCTGCAGTGTTTTCAGGGGGCACCTGTGGGGGAGAGGGGATGTGGCTGACCCTCTGTGCTTGAGGATGGGGCGCTGATTCCAACCACCGCCCGCCTGGCTTCCCCTGGTGTGGATGGAGCCAGCCTCGGCCACCAGAACCCTCCACAGGAGCCCCAGCCAGTGACTAGCTGTTCCTAGATCCAGAGTATAAGGCAAGATCGTCCCGTCCCCAGGAGTGGCCCAGTCCCGGTCGGCAGAATAGGGCATAAATGTGATGGGTCAGCGGGGAGGGACAGAGGTCAGGCCCCTGCCCCCCAGCCCTATAATCCCAATGAGGGATCAATCCAAGAGGGCTTGGAGGGTGGTCCAGATCCAAGAGGCCTAGTTCTGCAGTTTCCAGCATTCTGCCCAGTAAATGGAACAGAGAAGATCTTCTACAAGGGAGCATAGCCTAAGCTGAGGCAGGGAGAGGGATACAGCCCAAAGGCCAGTCCATGGGCACAGTTCTGTAGCGCACCAAGCTCTGGCGCTCACAGCAGCCCTGACACTGGCAGGCATGGGTGTGTGCGCTGTGTTGAGAAGCCACTGCCTTACACGGGCTTTTCAGGGCATCATCTTGTTTCATTTTCCTAGATGACCCAGCTGAGCCACAGCTGCCCCTTTTTGCAGACGGGGTAACTGATATGGGGTCACCGGCCCAAGGCCACTGGTAAGTCAGGGGTGGGGCAAAGGTAGGGGACCAGGGGCTTGGAGCCCCAGCAGACACACCTAAGTGGAGCCCTAAGGCCCCTTCTCTAAACTCCACATCACCATCAAATGCCCGTCCAAGGCTGGGCTAACCAAGCAGCCGGACGTGGGCACAGCACCATCCTTCCCCCAGGAGCCTGGGGGCAAAGCTCACCGCTTAGAGGGATCTGTCAGGATGTCCAGAAGGCTCTTCATCTTACTCAGGTCCTTTTTTCTGTCTGGGACAGAGAGGGGCCACTAAGACACGTGCCTGGGGTATTCCCTACCCCCCCACCCCCAAACACGCTGTGCGCCCTGCCCCGGCCGCACCTTCATTCTTATCGATCTTGTTGATCATACGGCGCAGGGGCTCGATGTACTTGGAGAGCTGCTTCAGCTTGTCTAGATACTGCTGCTCCTCGGCCTGGCTAGAGCCAGCTGGGCTCATGACCGAGCTGGGATTCACTGCAGGATACAACGTGGTGAGCACGGCTCCAGCCCACAAGGCCGGGCTCTCTGCAAATCCTCAAGGTGGGGGCTTCTAGAGCTCACCCACCCCATTACAAGCGGAGGCCTCCAGAGGGTGAGGGGCGAACCTCAGCACCTCGACCTGCAGGGCTGTGTGGCTTACACGATGGGTTCTGGTCCTCAGATCACACCCACTCCGAGCCTGACTTACCGGGGGTGTTTAAAGGTCCCGGGGAGGGGACGCTGAAGTTCTGCGGGGTGCGGGCTGTCACTGGACTCTGGGAGGGCTGTGGTGAGGGGCTCGGCAGGAAGCTACTGGGGGAAGGCGCAGGCCCGGAGCTGCAGCAAAGCAAAAGCAGGTGCACCTGTGAGCTGGGGCACAAGGTGGGGCCCGCCCTGGGAGCCAGGTGGGGAGGGCCACCCCGGCCAGGCCTACCTGACGTTGGAGTTGGGCTGCGAGCTGGGCTGGCCAGGCTGCGGGGACGGCTGGGGGGGAGGGGGCATCGACTGTGGGGTCTGCACCTGCTGGCCCGGCGATGGCGAAGACAGCATGGTGAGGCTGTTCTGGCTGACCTGGAAGTGGAGGGGGCTCAGCCTGCTCGCCTGCCACACGCTCTCACTCCTGCGGCGGCTTGGCTCCCCCCGCCCCACCCTCATCTCACAGACCCCATCTGCACACAGACGCGCCCTCACCCTCTCAGCCTCACCCGAACACCCTTTCTTTCAGAACACCCTGCTCCACGAATACCAACACGGGCACAGACCCCCACCCCGAGGATCCACACAAACAAGTCCACGATGACTGAGCTGCTGGCAGGAAGGCCAGGTTGGGCAGCTCTTGCTCCTTGGCGGGGAGACCATGAAGTCCACAGGCTTCTGGGCTTGGACAGGACATCCCCATGTTTCTGTTTGACAGGTGGGGAGCCAGAGAAGGCCTATGGCCTTGGATGGTGCCGCCTGGCCTTCCCGGCCTGTGTCGTTCTCCTCTGTGTGCCAGTGAGGACCCCGCTCTGTGACAGAGGGGACCATCTTTCCATATGCTTCCATGAGCCCCCTCAGCTCTCAGGCCACAGGGTGGGGCTGTCTCATGTTTAATGCGAGCAAAGTGGCTTCTGTGTCAGCCCGTGCCAGCACGTGGGGCCTGAGGATCCTCAGTCTGGTGGCTGAGCAGCCTGCCCTCGACTGGCAGAGTGAGCCCCACAGAGCTGCCTCGCCCAGGACATGGCAATGGTGGCCTAAGGGCCCGGCCAGGACCAGCCCTGCCAGCTTCAGGGCTTCCGAGGGTCAGCGGAGGCGGCTTCTCCCACACCCTAGTCAAGCTCCTACATGCTGAGCGCCCCTTAAAGCCTGCTTCCTGGAGTCTAGCCCACACCCCTCCCCCCACCAACTCTTGGACCGTGCAGTTCTGCAGACCAACTCTGGCGCTTCTCCCAGGGCACTCCAGACCCTGGTGCCATCTGGGGCCATGGCTTCACGCCTCCCTCCCACACACTCCTCTGCCACGGCAGCAGGGGGGGGGGGGGCAGGAACATGCAAGCTCAGGCCTCCAGCTGCTGGGCCCAGTTGCTCTACCAAGTGAAGCAAAATGGTCCCAGGTGATTCACACTGATGCCAGCGAGGGTAGAAACGGGGCCTGCGGCAGCTTAGTTTGCTGAGCCAAACTGAGTACAGCAGGCTTCTCCTCGGCAGGACTTGCCTTCACAGTGCTGGGCTATGTGGAGTCCCAGAGTGGGCGGCATGCCCCCTGCACTGGAAAAGAGGCTCTAGAATCCACCCAAGTACCAACAAACCCCCAGGACTAGGAAGGTGAACAGGCCATCTCAGAAGAGCCCATGCCGAGAAGCAGACAGTGCCAAGGAGGGCGAACTACAGGCCTTGGGCCTCCACACCCTGGGCCCAGCGTGCTAGGCCTGGGAACTCTCCCTGGAGTGGTTTCCTGCGAAGCCCCTGCTGTCACCTCCCTTTGCCATCTCCCCGACCTGCTGCCACACACTGCCCTCCACTCCCTGAAGCTGCCTCTTGACATGCCCTCTTCCTGCCTGAGCTCAAATCTCCTCCCCTGGCCTCTCCCTGATGGCACGGCCCTCACCGGCCCTCACCTGCCCCCACCTGCCCCCACCTGCCCCAGGGAGGAGGCCCAGCCTTAGGGGCAGGTGTCCCTTCTAGAAGGTGCTTGGCTCTTGTCTGTGGTCTAAAGCTAGTGCTCCTCTGAAGGGAAATGAGGCATGTGAGGGCACCACGGCCAGCACAAAGCCACTGCAATGGGAAGGCCACAGCACGGTTCACTTCCCACCTAAATGTCTGAAGCTGTATTTTATTTTATTTTATTTTTTTAAGATTTTATTTATTTGACAGAGAGAGACACAGCGAGGGAGGGAACACAAGCAGGGGGAGTGGGAGAGGGAGAAGCAGGCTTCCCGTGGAGCAGGGAGCCCGATGCGGGGCTCGATCCCAGGACCCTGGGATCATGACCTGAGCCAAAGGCAGACGCTTAACGGCTGAGCCACCCAGGCGCCCCTGAAGCTGTATTTTAAAAGGCACCCTCAGCACTCTGACCACGGGGGAACAGGGTATACTTTCCCCATACCCTCTGCTTCTGGGTTCCATGGAGCCACTGAACACACATGGCTCCCCTGGGCATTAGAGTCCACTGGACACAGGCAACAGCGGCCTGCCCAGGCCTGGGGCCCAAGCTCAGTGCTTCTGCTTCCTCCTGTGAGCCTGTCTCTTATGTCCAGCCACGGACTCCCCCGGCCACTCTCCAGGCCACCACAGGAAACCCCTAGGCCTTCGACATCCAATCCAGATCTCTTTACATCTGACAAGTCCTCTGGAAAAAATGCCTGATTCAGTTGGCAGCAAACATATTCCCCTTCTCAGGCCTTCAGGATGCCCTCCCAAGTCAGCCCAAGGCTTCCAGGCCTCCCAAATCCTGAGACGCCACAGACACACGCAGGACGAGGAGCTGCAACCCAAAGGCCTCTGTCAAGAAAGAAATGGCCAACCAAGGCGGCTAATGAGATAGAACTCCCCCCGCCCCCGCCACAGTCTTCAGGTTTCTGTCCCGTCCAGCTGGCTGCTGGGGCAGAGGGGAGAACTGCTGCCCCAGCTCTGCATTTTCCCTCCCTGGGCGTGTTCTGCCAGAGGCACAGGCATGTCTGTCACAGTGGCCAGCACATGCCACGTGACACTAACGCCGGGCCTTCCCGCTATCACGGGCCTATCACACAGGGGAAGTGGGAATTAAGAGGGAAGTGACTTGCTCAAGGTCACACGGCTAGCAGAGGAGCTCAGGCATCTCAGCACCATCTACTCTCCTAGGTAGCAAGGACAAGTGTCTGGGAAGAGACCCTGCACAACAGCCTGAAGGGAAGACGGGGGGAAGGAAGGTTCAAGCAGAGGGGACACAGCCTGAGCACAGGTGGGTGGCAGGGCCAGGCTGCTGGGCTGCAGGGCAGCAAGCCTCATCTGGGGAGCTAAGTGCTATGCAGAAACCTCAGAGAAGGCTGGTGGCACCATACCCTCTAGCCCTCTCGGGACCACCACACCCACCAGACATTCCCAGAACTGCCCCATCCTCCTGGCTCCTGTACATGACATGTCCCCAGGAGTCTCTCTCCAGAGCAAAGAGGAATATGGACCCCACCATGGCACCACCTGCTTACACTGCCAGGGACCCCATGTCACCCTCGGACTCCTATGCAGGGCACTACGTCCAGCATAGAGTCCTGCTCTGTCATGGGTGTTGGGTCATGAAGTGCTCTCCACAATATGAAGATGCAGCCATGGGACATGCCGCAGGGCTGGGGGCAGAGAAGTGGCTGAGATGAGAGCCCACCCAGCCCTCAGTGCCACCTCGGTTAACGGACCCACTGTCCTGCCGCACAACCTTGCTCGTCTAGCGAGCTCTGTCAGAGGCCTTTCTACCAGCAGATTCCAGCCACTTCTGCCTCCTACTATGCCATGACTACCAAAAGGGAGGCCAATGCCAAAGAACTCACACTCCAGTCAGCGAGAAACTGCTACTGGCAATCTGGGGTAACTCTTAAGGGTCAGGAGGCAGGAAGGGTTACAATAACCATGCTGCCAAATGGCAACGCCCCGGCCTCAGGAAGGCCTGTGCCACCGTCTCGGTGGCGTGTGGTGGCGCGGCGCAGGGCCTGGGGCCGGCAGCCCGTGGCCGCCTTGCACAGACTGCCCAGCTCTCGGGCGGCAATGGTGGCCGCAGACAGGCCATCGGGGAAGGGCGGGATTGTCTGCTAGGGTTACAGATGTGGCTGCCTGACAAGAGAAACGGCGCTTTACAGTTTTGGCAGATCTGGGGTGCTCACAACAAACCCGCTAAAATGGAAAGCCTATTCGACTAGGGAACCTTCTTACCATTTTATTCTCAAGAGTCCTAGAAAAGGGCCTGGCCCATGGAACGCACAACAGGACAATTTGTTAGACAAGTGACTACGCCATGGAAGAATTCCAGATGTCATCCAGTAATGGAGAGCCAGCAATTCACCTCTCTGAAAAACTGTGATGTACACAGAAGTCTTTATACACCCAGAAAGGAGCGCATGTAGTAACTTCTACACTCCACACAGTAAACCCTAGAATAGCACAGTGCTACAGAACTTTCCACCACGACAGACTGACTTGCTCTATAATTTGTGCCGTCTTGTATAGGAGCCACTGGCTTCCCCATGGTGCCCCTGGGCACTTGATATGTAACTGAACTTCAACTTAAGGAAGGGAATTTTTAGTTTTGTGTAATTTTAACTAATTTAAATGTAAATACCTACATATGGCTGATAGTTATATAGTATCGACAGCACAGCTCCGCTTACCTTCGATTTCATTTTACCACAAAAAAGACACCACCATAACTATTCAGAACGCTAAACTTTTAAAATTTTTTTAAAAAGTAAACTCTACCCCCAATGTAGGGCTTGAACTCATGACCCTGAGATCAAGAGTCACATGCTCTACCAACGGAGCCAGCCAGGCGCCTCTAAAACATTCAACTTTTTCAAAAGAAAGTTAGCTCCCATCTTCTCCAGCAAATGAAAATAACTAGAACTATCCAAAATACTGAAATGAAAATAAACCCAGGTATTTATTCATATACACTCAAGAAACACAAGCTGGGTTTGGCTCATGTGAGGTTGGTCCGTCACACTGAGAATACAGTGAAGGAAGTCACCGGTGATTACAATGTGCCTCACAAAGGTGGTCCTCTTCAGAGGACCCCAAGCTTTCCGGGAGCCCTTGGGTGCTGCCCCATAAATACCTGTGCTGAGGGCTATCTGCCCAAAGGGGTGGAGCTTGACTGGGCGGCAGCTGGGGGGTGGTGGGCAGGAACTGGGCTCCTACTTGCACCCCATCTCAGGCCAAGGCTGTGGTGATCATCTTGAGGTCAGAGGGAAAACAAAGTGATCCCACCAAAGAAACACAGTGCGTGGGCGAGTGGAGAGGGGTGTGCCACCTCTGAGACAGGGAGCGCCCATGGGTGAGGGGTGTTTGGGGCTCGGGGCAGCCTGGCCTAAATGTCCCAGCCCACAACACTGAGGCCTGTGTAGGCATCAAGAGTCCACTGGAGCTTCCATGAATGCTGCCTCCAGACCCTCTCTGTCCTGGTGGCTGCACTCCTTCAACAAACCTCTGATCTGCTGATGGGCCCACAGAGCCCTCAGGGCCTGACCTCATGGGCCATGGGGGTGGTTCTGGGAGACTAGGCTCTGGGGACAGACTCTGAAAGAGAGCACTCCACCAGAGTCACTATGAGAAGTTGACCATCATTAAAACAGAAAGAGTCCACATAAGCCGGCTCGTAGCATCTTTCCTTCTTAGGAGTCAAAGTGCCTGATCAAAATGCCTCTGAGGGCCTGAACTCAAACCATCCTCCTCTCCTCAGGCTTTCAGGGAACTGGTTTCCTTCTGTAAGGACAATCACGGCGGGGCAGGCAAGGGAAGCCTGGCACTCTGTTCCTCCCAGGTACACCTCTATAAGGATGCAAGTCAGGTCTGTTCTAAGCATACAAGATGACTGCAGACTCCAGAACTCCAGCATGCTCTGGAACTGCTCTCCTCATCCACATATACTTCTAGGAGCATAAAGGTGGCAAGGCAGGCTGAGCACAGCTGTGAGTCTGGGCCTGGCTTGTGTTGATGGGAACCCGGTGGTCTCCCGTGGCCTTGGCACCCTAGCTCTGGGCTCCGAGTCGGGGAATGGAGCCTGCACCTGGTCCCTGGAGAGCAGGGTCTGCATGCACTCACAAGTGTTAAGATGAAACCAACTAAAATAGCAGGGCCAGGATCAGAAAGGAAGTAGACCTGAGAAAAACCCAAACGAAAACCTCTGTCACAGGAGGCTTGTGAGCTGGTCTCTGAGACCAGGGCGGCACGGATGGCCATTCAGTCCCTACGGCAGGTATGCCAGGGACAGGGCTCTGAAGCAGGACAAGGGCCTGCTCTTCCAAGAAGCCTCTGGCATCACATGCGTGTTCCATACTCACACCCACTGGTCACATGCACTGGGCACTGGGGGGTGACACAAGCAGTGGAAGATGCCAACCTGCTGGGCTGGGGAGGGGATGCTCCTACAGCCACACAACAAAAACCTGCCAGGGTGGGAGGCCAGGAGGCCACTCTCCCGGTGTCAGCCAAAACTCGGGCACAGTCCCATAGAGCCCACCAGACCGTCAGACACAAAGTGGGACATTGGTGGGGTGTGTGAGCACTCATAGGGTACTCGGGGAAACACGCCTATCTCCCTTGGAGGGCCCACTGCCCGCACTGAGCGTGGGGCCGAAAGCAAGTGTCCCTGGGACTGGCTCTCTGGCCTGTGGTCAGCTGGGGCAACGGTGAACAGTGGTCCATTTACAACCAGCGCTGCCTTCAGAGGAGCTCCTGCTGGCAACTCAAAAGTACCCCTTCCAGAGGAAGAAAGGCCTTGAGAAGTCAGTCAGGTGGTATGAGAGAGGTGGAGACCTTTTTCAGGAAAAAATAAAAGTAATAAGGAATGAAAAGCTTAAATCTAATCTGCTACTGACTGTTTTTCTTGTAACTGAGACCTCCTGAGAGGAAAAGTTTATTTTCTTTTAATCACAAATCCTAACGGAAAACACATCAGTAGTGTTTACTGGATCACACGAGCCGCTGCAACTCCTCGCATTCATTCTCACGAGCAGCTATGCTCACTACTCCCAACACCCATCTACCCAGAAAGGATTCAAAGTCCACCCTGCAGGCTACAGGCCTGCTCCCCTGCAGGTCACTGGGCAACAGGGCCTGGGGAAGAGGAGACCCAGGTCCGAGTAGTGCAACAAGGCTCAGTGCAAGATCACTGTACAGCAGCCGGGTTACCTGCACACACATCAGGGAAGTGTGCCTTGGAGGACAAGTCCCTATAACTTGAGAACTGTAGTTAAATTTCCATATACTAACAGAATAGAAGGTTAAGAGACAAAAGCCTAGGCATTTTTGTAAATGGAGACACATTCTGTTCTGGATTTATCTTCAGTCACAGGTAAAGTTTAGGGGAGAAAAGGAAGTTTAGTGCAGTTCTCTTGTCATGTTCTAGTAAATCCCACAATGGGTGATGATGATATCACTTTTCATTTACACAAGTTATGTCAGATAAAGCAGAGCCTGGGCTCAGGGCTCACTGATTTTCCTGGAACACCAAAATACTAACCTTTACCCCAGCTTGAGAGCTGTAGTCACCCATCAGGCTCACAGCACCGGTGAGCATGATGGGGCGCCTCTCTTCTGCTCTGTCTGGGAGGGCAGACCTGAGAGACGAGGCATGGAGGGCTGTGTGCTCGGGCCCCCTGCCCCCAGCGCTTTTCTCACAGAACCACCAGAACCTGGCCATGCATCAGGACACACGTTATCAGTAACCGCAAAAAACTGGAAAGCATTTCAGGGTCCAAGAACAAGACAGTGATTAAGGACAGCAGAATACATTCATAAGCACTCAGTGTAAAGTAACACTGACTGACTAGATGTCTCCCCTCCTCGGCACCAGCAGGAGGTGGGGGGGGGTCTGTGGAAAAATCACGAGGCCCGATCCCTAACCCCAAACACCAACAAGAATCTGGCCGCTACTGGGAAAGGCCGGGCAAGGCCTACTCTGCCCCATCAACATCCAGTACGCAGAGGGTGGGCATCGAGGGCCTCAGCTACACGTCTCTGCACAGAGGGCCAGCCCTGGCAGCCAGCCGGCGAGCGGCCGCAGCACAAGCCTGTGCGGTCTGCTGGTGCTCTTCCGTTCCCAGAGTGCTACTGTGCACCGCCCGCCAGCCCTGTGCTCTGAGCCGAGGCGAGGCTGAGACCCCAGCGCTACCCTCTCCCACACGTGTTCTCAGAGAGGAGGGAAGGGGGAAGATGGAGGGTGTCTGAAGAGAGGTGGGCGGGCTCCGATAGGACCAAGGCGAGCTGGCCAGCTCGAGGACCCCCAGGACCGGCTCCCAGACTGCCCCTGATCCAACCAGGCCCCTCACCGGAGGGTGCCTGACATCCAGCTCCACGCACAGGTGGACAGGCACCCGCCAGCAACTATGGAAGCCCTTGGCCGCGAAGGCCCTCACCTGCACTCCGGAGCCCACGATCTGGGAGGCCTGTGCCGTCGGTACCGCCGTCTGCTGCTGCACCTGGGGCTGCACCTGCTGCACCTGGGGCTGCACCTGCGGCTGCTGCACCACCATCGGAGTTCGCACCTGAGACAGGACGGGAGAATGCGATCTGGACACTACTTCTGCGGGAGCTCTGAATCTTGAAGATTTTCATGAGAAGGGACGGGATCGTCGTGACTTCACTAGCTCTGATGTCATCTTGCTGACCTTACCCATATCTCATTAGAAGTGTCCATCCCAGCCTGGCTCTGAGCCGAGCCCCACCTCCCCTGACTATGATGAGCAGCATGGCCCTCCCACTGGGGTGTCACCGTACAGCCACCCCTACCATCTACTGCTGCAAACAAAGCGATGGTTCCCAAGGCCAAGTGCAAAGCCCAGCCTGCTCGACTTCTGGGCCAAGCACACTGATGGTCTTCAAGAGCCCCATTTAAAGCCCCTACTCCTCAAATGAAACCAGGGCTGGTCCCCAGGTGACAGGTGTGACCATACCTTGCTTCTCACGACCCGCCCCAGCCTTCCAGCCTGGCCCCATGGGCCTCCCATTTACCTGCCACTCAGTCCAAGCATGGCCCAGCCCCACCCCACTCAATGAATCAAAAACAGCAAAGTCCACGAAAACTAAGGAAATGAGCTGAAAAAAACTATTAAAACGGCCCCTTGACACAGCTCCCCCTGACTTGACGCCAATATTGAGTCCTCTGTATAAATGTCACTGACTGTATTTGCTTTATAAGACCGACAATAACACTATTTTCTGTTAATACCCTTCCTCACAAATATGGTAACGACAGGGATCTTTGCGCAGGACGTAACTCTGAGCAGTTAGCAAACCACTGTGGACTCTCAGGGAGGCCGCACACCCTCCCTCACAGCGGGAACACGCGTGCTGCTGACCACCTGATCACCAAGTCTTATAACGCCACGGCCGCTGCCGGAATCAGGCAGGCTGCTCGGAAGAACACTGCTGCCCAGCAGCAGGGACGCCTCCGTGCGGGGTACAGCAGCTCTTGGAACACACGCTCCCTTGCCAAGCTGGGTGCAGAGGCCGGCACGGGGAAGAGCCACCCGCGTCCCAGTGCTGGAAGAGGACACACTGGCCCTAGCCCCGGAGGCCCGGAAACAGCTGCCGGCCACGGGTACTCACGAGCTTCAGCTGTGGCTGGGCATACAGCATCTGTCCAGGGAGGGCCGGAGCCTGGGACACCAGAGGCTGGGTCTGTGACTGCGGCGGGAGCTGCGATGGCTGGTTCTGAGCAACCGGTGGCTGCTGCGGTGGCGGTGGCGGCTGGTGGTGCTGCGGGTGGTGCATGGGCTGCAGCTGCTGGGGCAGGGCCTGCGAGGGGGGAGGCTGCGGCTGCTGCATCGGCGGCTGCTGGAGCGGCGGCTGGGCCTGCAAAGCTTGCTGTTGCTGCTGCTGCTGCAGCTGCAGCTGTGCCATCCGCTGTAGCTGCTGCTGTTGCTGTATCTACGGGCAGAAGGAGCCGGACTCAGTCACCCCGCCCACCTCTGGGCCCGGGGAGCCTGCCTGGGCTGCCTCACAGGGCACCGAGGACACGCCGAGTGTGTGCCTGTGCCCTGGCCATCGGACGCTGGCTGCACCTGAGTCTGAGAGAGCGGAGGTGCGAGGGAAGGACCCAGAGGGTTTTAGGAAGGGCTATGTGGAGGTGCAGCCCCACAGAAGCTGGGGGTAAATGCTCGGTGGCTGCCGACCTCTCAGGCCTCCCCAGGGATGCTTGTCTGGTCACTAGAGTGGGCAGCAGCGTGAGCCTTGGGAAGACAGCCAACATCTGCTATCCAGGATGAGGAGGAAAAGTGGGACTAAGGCCCACAGTCAGCTCTGGGGGAGGGGGCCTCCAAGACCCAGGAGGGGGGCCGCTGGGAAATGGAGGCAGCAAGCCAAGGCCTGGGGAGGGTGGGCAAGTGGGAGAGGTCCCCTCAGGTCTTCCCTCCCTCACCCAAGAGCAGACCTGACGACGGATGCTTAATACGTCTAGATGCTGCCTGCCAACCACGGGAGGAAGAAAACAGTTTCTTCTAAGCAGAGCTTCTAATGTGACACTGCCATTCCCCCGCGGGAGAGATGAGGTCCGGTCAGAGCTGTGTCCAGACACCAAAACACTCAGAGACAAAACTGGAGGCATGCAAGTGCTCAACAGAAACACGCTCACAGGACGGCTCAGGCATTCCTGCACCTTGGCGTGCTCTTCTCACTTCTTGCTTCGGTTAACTCCTACACGAATCGCTTGCACCCAGAAGCCTTCATGGATCCAGGGCCCCCCACCCCCTGCACACAGTAGGCCCGCGGCCAGACGCCAAGCCTGACAGAGAGGCCCTCCTCGTGCCATCCCAGTGCCCTCCTGACAAGTTGGGGCCTCTCTCTCCTCCTGATCCTGGGCTCTGCGGGAAGCCCCCAGCGGAGGAAGCCAGGGCACCGGGCGTCAGGAGGCGCTGTGGCCGCCTCCGACCCAGCCCTGTGGCTGGTGCGTGTCCAGGGCTCCAGGACCACAGGGTTCGGGCGGGGGGCGGGGGGGCTGAGCACGGGAGCCGGGGCACCTAGTACCTGCTGCTGGTTTTGATGATGCAATTTAATCAGGTGTTGCTGCTGCTGCTGCTGCTGCTGGAGCTGCTGCTGCTGCTGCTGCACCACCGCCTGGAACTGCTGCTGCATGGCATTCTGCTGGGCCTGGAACTGCTGCTGCTGCTGCTGCTGCTGTTGCTGCTGCTGCTGCTGCAGCGCCACCTGCTGCTGCTGGAACTGCTGCTGCTGCTGCTGCAGCGCCACCTGCTGGAGCTGCAGCTGGGCTGCAGGCAGAGCGGCGAGTCAGGCGGGGCGCGGCGGCGCGCGGCAGCGCGCGGCGGCGCGCGGGGACGGAGGGCACGCGCCCGAAGCGCCCACAGGCGCCGGGGGCCGGCGCCCCGGTCAGGAGAGCCCCACGGGGGCGCCGGCCGCAGCGTCTGTGTTCATTACGGAACGTACTCGTCGGAATTTCTCTCTCACAACAGAGAGGAGAGAAAAGGGCCCACTAAGTCTTTCCAATGGCCAAGAGGCCCAGCCTCTGGCAACCACTGGGCTACTTTGTGTCTCTGTGCAGTTGCCTATAATAGACACTTATCAGCGGCATCTCACAGTATGTGGTCTTTGTGACTGGCTTCTTTTGTTTAGAGTAATAGCTACAAGGGTCACCCCTGTTGCACGTGCCTTTCATTTCTCTTTATCGCCTAACGGTATTCCAAGATTTGGATACATTTTGTTTAACCACCCATCAGGTGATGGACATCTGGACTGTTTTCCACCTTTTGGTGGTTATGAATCATGCTGATATGAGCAAACATTTACAAGATTTTCTGTGGTTCAGTTTCTTCTGGGGTGATGAAAATGTTCTAAAATTGACTGTGGTGTTCAAATCTTGCACAACTCTGTGAATATGCTTAAAAATCACTGAACATGGGGCGCCTGGGTGGCTCAGTCGGTTAAGCGTCCCCCTTCGGCTCAGGTCATGATCTCGGGGTCCTGGGATTGAGCCCCGCCTGGGGCTCCCTGCTTAGCAGGGAGCCTGCTTCTCCCTCTCCCTCTGCCTGCCACTCCCCTGGCTTGTGCACGCGCTCTCAAATAAATAAAATCTTAAAAAAAAAAAATCACTGAATGTTGCACTTTAAATGGGTGAACCACAAGAATGTGAATTATATTTCAGTAAATTTGTTATTTAAAAAAAGGAAATAATCCAGAGAGATCCTTTGTACACTTCGCCCAGTTTCCCCGACAGTATCATTTTGTAAAATTATAACATCATAACACAATCAGAATGTGCGCTCATATGTGTGGGTGTGTGTATAAAGTTCTGTACAATTTCCTCACCTGGGTAGATTCAGCCACTATTGGACTCAAGTTATTGAACAGCTCCAACACCACAGGGATCCCCCAGCACCACCTGGTGTCACCCCCTTCAGCACCCCGGGGAACCACTAAGGTGCCCTCTGTTTCTAATATTTTGTCACTTCAAAAATGTTATGTAAGTGGGGGCTCTATAAGATGACTGGCTTTTTCATTTAGCATGATTCCCTGAAGACCATCCAGGATGTAATGAATATCAGTAGCTCTTTCCTTTTCACTGCCAAGTTGTATTCCATGGTACAGGTATCTCTGTTCAACCATTCATACCATAAAGGACATTTGGCAGTGATCGCAGATTTGGGCTATCATAATGCTGCCATGAACATTCGTGTACAGGTTTTTGTGGGACTGTAAGTTTTCATGTCTCTGGGACAGATGCCCAAGAGTGCAACTGCAGAGTTGTATGTTTAATTTTTAAAGAAGCTGAACCATTTTACATTCCCACCAGCATTGTATGAGTGATCCAGTTTCTTCTCATCCTTGCCAGCATTTGGGAGTGTTATTTTAGCCATTCTGCTGGTGTATGAATTTTTAAATTTATCTTTTTGTTACAGATTTCTCTTTGACGGAGAGAAGATACCGTGTGTATGGCAGCACTACTCTGAGAGTGTTGAGGCTTGCTTTATGGTTTATTCTTGTAAGTATATTTGTTCCATCCACATGCCTAGATGATGATGCTGTTCCAATCTTCGCTAAATGCATCCCCTGTCGTCTGTGTAACTATCAATAACTGAGAAGAGGAGCTGCCTGACACAGCTTTCATTTTAAAATCTTTCCGTATCTTATATTCTAGGTGGGTTTCTTGTAAAGATAATACAGCTGTACTGTTGCCTTTCATTTACACTCAATCTCACATTTCCTATCTTTTAGCAGGAAAGTTCTGTCTACTCACATATATTGCGATTACTTGTATTTCTCAACTTATTTCCTTTTCTAAGCTTCTTTCCCTCCATTTTTTTGTTTTCCAGCTTTATTGAGATAGAACTGACAAATTTTTTCCTCCTTTTCTGAATTTTATATATATGTGTATATATATGTGTGCGTGTGTTTTTTTTTTTTTTTAGAGATTTAATTTTCAAGTAATCTCTACAGTCAACACGGAGCTCGAACCCACAACCTTGAGATTAAGAGTTACATGCTCCACTGACAACCAGCCAGGTGCCTTTTGGATTATATTTTTGTTGGATGGTTGAGCTGAGTTTTGCATGTTGTTTGGATTTTTGGTTTTTTCTTATTCCCCTTTTTCCTACTGGTTTGGGATTTACAAACTACTTCTATTGTTTTGGCAATTACTTTCTTTTTTTCCTTTTCCTTTTTTAAAGCAATTATTTTTTCAATTTCATCATGCATATTTAACTTTCCAAAGTATAAAATATACCCATATATTTTTTAAAGATTTTATTTATTTATTTGACAGAGAGAGAGACAGCGAGAGAGGGAACACAAGCAGGGGGAGTGGGAGAGATAGAAGCAGGCCTCCCGCGGAGCAGGGAGATGGATGTGGGGCTCCATCCCAGGGCCCTGGGATCATGACCTGAGCTGAAGGCAGACGCTTAACGACTGAGCCACCCAGGCGCCCCAAATATACCCATATTTTAATCTCTTTCCCAAATACAAGAACCTCAGAACACTCTGTTTTTTAAAGTAGGTTCCACATGCACATGATAGACCTGGTACCTATCCTTGGATACACTTCCTGACTTCTATTTAGTTTGGTCCCTGTTTATCTTCTTACACCCACATAGCACACTTACATTAAGAGGCAGGACAGTGGGGTGCCTGGGTGGCTCAGTTGGTTAAGTGTCTGCCTTTGGCTCAGGTGATGATCTCGGGGTCTTGGGATCGACCTCTGCATCAGGCTCCCTGCTCAGCGGGGAGCCTGCTTCTCCCTCTCCCTCTGCTCCTCCCTCCCACTCATGCTCCACCCCCCAATAAATAAATCTTTAAAAAATAATAAATAAATAAAAAAAGGGCAGGACAGGGTGCATGGGTGGCTCAGTTGGTTAAGTGACTGCCTTCAGCTCAGGTCATGATCCTGGAGTCCTAGGATCGAGTCCCACATCGGACTCCCAGCTCGGCGGGGAGTCTGCTTCTCCCTCTGACCCGCCCCCCCTCATGCTCTCTCTGTCTCATTCCTTCTCTCTCAAATAAATAAATAAAATCTTCAAAAAAAAAAAAAAAAAAAAAAGGGCAGGACAAAATAATGGCTGGAGTACAGCCTCTGACCTGACTGCCTGCACTCAAATCCCAACTCTGTCACTGCTCTGTGCCTCAGTCTCCTCAGCTGTGGAAAAGAGACAATAATAGTACCTACACACACTAAAAATTAAAAATCTGTTATAGATAAAACACTCAAAATAGTGCTTGGAATGTAGCATGTCTGTATAGTTAGCTGGGAGCATTATTATTTTACAGAGGTGATTTTTGTTTATAAACCACCAAGGATTCTCAACCTTGTCCCAGTGAATATTTTGGGATAGACACTTCTATGTTGTGGGGCGCTGTCCTGCACACTTAAGAGGTTTAGCAGCATCTCTGGCTTCTACGCTAGATGCCAGGAGCAACCCCACAGTTGTAACATCCAAAATGTTTCCAAACATTGCCAAATATCCCCCAGGGTACAAAATAGATGAGAATCACTGGTTTAGATTTACACACGCTCACTACCTTACATAAAAAAAAAGTTTCTTCTCCCATTTTACATCTGACATCACAGGAAGGATGGTCTGAGAGGTAAGAGGAAATGGTGAGCAAATAAAAAACCTTTTAGGGACGCCTGGGTGGCTCAGTTGGTTGGGCATCTGCCTTCGGCTCGAGTTGTGATCTCCAGGTCCTGGGGACTAAGTCCCTGCTCAGCGGGGAACCTGCTTCTCCCTCTGCCTGCTACTACCCCTGCTTGTGTGTTCTCTTTCTGACAAAAAATGAAAAATCTTAAAACATTTTTTTTAAATAAATAAATAAAAATAAAAAACCTTTTAGTGAAGGTCTCTTGGGCTTTGTTTATTGAAAATGTCTGCTTCCCCCGAAGCCTTGGGAGTTTTGCTGGCACACAACTGTGGTCAGCAGCTCTATCCCCAGGGCTCTGACAACCTCCTACTCTCTTCTGGACACCATCACCAAGTCCACTGAGTCTACTTCTTGCTCCTTTCTAGAAACTGGCTATTTCTAAGATATTCCTCTGGCCTTTGGTGTTCTGTGGTTTCCCCCAAAATAGGTTAAGGCATGGATGCCTTATTCATCCTGCACGGGACCACGGGGCTTTTCTAGCCACCATCTCCTCATATACTAGTGTGCTTCTGTTCTCTCCACTTGGTCCTTTCATTAGTTGTTGGACTCTGATTTTATCCTCTGCATTTCTTTGGGGGGCGGGGGGAGGGACAGAGACTCTTAAGCAGACTCCATGCCCAGCATGGAGTCCGACATGGGGCTTGATCTAATGATCCTGAGATCATGACCTGAGCCAGCCAGGTGCCCCTTATCCTCTGCATTTCTTACCCTCCTATTTTCCATGTCTCCTTCTCTGGGCTCCATTCTAGATCATTTCTTCAAATGTTGTCTCCAGTCCACAAATTCTTTCTTTAGTTGTATCTTATCTGTTGTTCATTCATTTCCACTTTCTAGTTTCAATAATCACATTTCTCATTTCTACAAGTTCTACTTGGTTCCTTCTCAAAGCTGCTTGGTCACTCCACCAGGTATCACAGTGCCTGTTCATTTGAAATTCCATGCTTGATTTCTTTAATCAGGCCAAGCCCATAGCTAACAATGGTTATGTGTGTGGTCCCTGGGCATCTCCACATCTGTTTATTGTTTCTATTCCTCCTCATGGTGTCTCTGCTTTCTTTCAGGCCTGCTGCTCTTTGATTGTGTGCTCACTGCTTGACCTTAATCTGCAATTCCCACAGGCCTAAACTGGGGGCACTGTCCTCCAATCTGCCCTTGCTTCTGGGGGAGCTAGGGATGTCAAAGGCCCCAGCACAAATCCCACTAGACAGAGGGATGCCAGACTTACTTTCCCCAATCTTGCAGTGGGCCAAGGCACAGCAGGCAAATCGCCCTACCTTCTGCTGGCCCAACAATCCAATGCAGCTAGGATCTAGTTGTCTAGAAGGAGGACAGTTCCTCAGCATCCAGTCTGTCAAAGAGCCAGAAATAGGCCTTATTTTCAAAGTTGGTTTTATAGGCACATGATATAAAATTCACTGAGGAACAGAAATGTAGAGTGAAAAGTAAGTCTCCCTTCTAATGCTGTATTCAAGCCCCCGGCCTCACCTATAGTCAGTGGTTTGTTTCCATGACTGATCCAGGGCACCCAGAGACTATCACAGCGTGCCCTGGACTATCCTTTAAGAACCTTTGCAAAACCTCTGACCCAGGCCCTGTCCTGAAGCTGCCTTAATCACACAGTGGCATTTGGAGAAACTGTCAGAAGGGAGTAACAAATTCCCAAAGGGCCACAACACCTACTTCAGCTAGACCAGGCAGGCAAGAGGGCCAAGGCAGAGAGGGAGGGACTCTGAAAGGCAGCAGTGGGACATGAAAGTAGAGAACCCACATCAACCTACACAGAAGACCAGGTCCCTCAGAAGCTAAAAACAGGATGTGGGCCAAGGTCAGATTGGGGAGGATGTGGGCAGGATGCCCAAGCTTTGCCACTGAACTGACGAAGTGTTAGGAGTGAGACAAGGCAAATAATGGTAGCATTCTAAACTCATACACTTTAAAACTATTTTTTATTATAAAATATAAGTCTGTGATTAAAAAAAAAAAAAAAAGGTTCAACCAGAGCATAACATAAAAAAAGAGCCAGAACTGGTACTTCTCCTGGGCATCCTTCCATAAGCCGGCCCGCACGTGTGTCGGGTATGCTACTAGAGAAGAGGGGACACAACAGCTGGAGATGAACAATCAAGCGAAGAGATGAGTGTCAGATGGCAAGACATCAGTAAGAAGAGAATGATGATCCAAAAAGGAAGGGGATGCCTGGGGATGGAGGGTTCTGGTGCAGCAGTGGGTGGGCATGAGGTTGCACATGACCTCTGCGAAGAGCAAAGTGACGCTCCCACAGGAAACTCAACACAAAGAACGGGGGTGCTCGGGCTCAACCCCAGCTCTAGCGGGCAAAGCAGACGCAGGGACACTGCCCTCTTCGGAGGGTTACTATGAGCGATGCGTGAGAAAAATACATCGAAACATCAGAACCTGTACATGAATCATGGTCGCAGCACCTTTATTTGTAACAGCCCAAACCTGGAAACAACCCAACGTCCTTCAAGGGCGAATGGATAAGTAAACCATGGTATACCCCGTCCATAGAATACAATTCAGCAACGAACAGGAACGATTTACTGATGCAACTTGGAGAATCTTGAAGGCATTACACTGAGTGAAAAAAGCCAGTCTCAAAATGTCAAGCATTGCGTGATTCCACTGATGTAACACTTGCAAAGTGACATAATTATAGCAACGTGGACGAGATCAGTGGTTGCGAGGACTTGGAAGTTGGAAGGAGGGTGGGATTATTAAGAGATAACACAACAGCTTGCTACTGGTGATGGAATAGTCCTGCATGCTGATTGTGGTGGTGATACCACACGTGATAAAATCTCACGGAACTATACGCACGTCAGCTCGTGAGCAAGAATGCTTGTAAAAACTGGTGATGTCTGAAAAAAGGCCACCTGAGTTGGCAGCACCGTCGCAACGTTCATTTCTCAGTTTTGACAATGTACTTAAGAGGTTAGCATCGGGGAAGTTGGGTGAAGGGCACATGGGCACTCTATATGGCCATTCTGCAACTTCCTGTGACTCTTGGACTATTTCAAAAAATACATACAAAAAAATAAATGCAAAGGGGAGAAAAGTACCAAAGCACTTTTCAGTACTGAAGTGCACTCTGAGTGCTGAATCACTGCTTATGAAAATCAAAGGGCCAATAAGACAGGCTCTGGAAAGAAGAGGGAGACCCATGCCACATACTCCCAGCTGGAGCAGCTGCATGGAGGGGCCAAGGGGCTGGGTCCTGCAAAGAAGTGCAAAGAGGGCGAGGTACCTCCTTTAGGGAAGGGAAGCCTGGCTATGGGGCAAGGGCAGCATTGGAAGGAATGGCTCCCAAGATGGGGGCCTTCTGGGTGCTGACAGCACTGCTTTGTGGGTGACAGCAGCCTGAGACATGACTGTGTCTATTTCAGCTACAAAACACAACCCTTTGGATGGAGTCCCAGACTACTCCAATCTCCTCTGAGTCCTCCACTCCTGCTCAGAGGTAGGAGGAGGGCCTCGGTGTCACTTAATCCTTCTGATAGCCCGAAGAAGGTTTGGAACTTTTTCTCTCCATACACAACAAAGATAAAAAGACAGAGCTACTTGGGAGTTTCTCCAAGCTTTTCTCAATACCATCCTAGGCAAAGGAATAAAATGCACATCACCTGCAAAGAAAGTGGCAGGCTCTCGGAGAAGCATGGTACTCACTCTGTGGTGCTGCTGAAGACACAACGGCCATGCCGTGGGGGGCCATCCCCGAGGTGCCTGGGGGTGGCTGCCCTGAGAGCGGCATCGGCTGCCCCATGGTGCCAAGGCCACCCATCCCGCCCAGAGACTGTCCTGGGCCCCGAGAAGGCATGCCGATTCCAGCTGCTCCCGCAGCGGGCCCACCAGTCAGGCTCTGTAGCGCATTCATAGGGTCTGTGGGAACACAAGGGCACAGCGTCTCAGCCGAATGCCTGCTGAACGGCAAGGCTCCGAAGGCTATGAGGCCTCACAGAGCGCACACTTCCTCCCACCTGCAGGCACGACTCCCTCAAAGCCCCAAGCGGTGAATGGCCAGAGTCATGGGAGCCTTTGGGCCCACAATTGCCCATCACACCCCAGGAGCCCAAATGCCAGTGTGTATGTCTTTGCTCCTGGATCGTGAGCCCTCCTGGGCAGGGAACACATCTCAAACCCTAGCCTGGCCTGTGCCAGGGTCCTAATGCTGAGGGACAAACAAGCCCTTGAAGGCATGTAGCAGCCCCCATCCCTCCTGGCTGTATACTCCTCCTGCTGGGTGAGACCCAGCTGGGAACCCCAAAGACAACAAAGGATAGCAGGTCCTTCTTCATGGTAAGAAAGACCCTGTGGGCCAAAGAACTGAGGCACCTTTAGATATTCTCTTGGGAAGTTACAAGTCTCCTTGTACACCAGAAGCCCACCTCTGCTAAGTCTTTGCAGGACCCCCGCTAAGGAATTCTCAGGACACCACACCAAAATAAGCTAAGGTGTGCAGGAGGGATGGGGAAAGGGTCCACAGAGTGCCACAAGGCACAGTGATGCCTGCCAGGAGGCAGCCGACTCCGCTCAGTGAGCAATGCCATGACCTGGAACAAGGAGCCCAAGGCTCTTGTCAGAACAGTGTAAACTCAAGGCAAATGACTACCTATAGACAGGTAAGGCCCAGCCAGCGTACCCTGCACACAACCAGGTGCCAAAGGAACCTACAATCCAAGGCCAAGAACCCACACATTTTCCTGGCCACATGCTCTTTATCCCACCCAGCCCTGGCTGGCTGATAATTCCTGCACATGCTGAGAGAGCCCAGCAGGGAAAGAGGGGCAACCAGCTCGGCCGAGGCAAGCCTGGGCACCCAGCATTTACAGCTGTGTTGCCTGTGGTAAGAAAAACAGCGCGCCAGGCTGGCTCCCTTCCTGACAGAGCAGCTCAGATGGCCATCATGGATTCGCTAACCCCCCTCACTGGCAGCTCGGTCAGCAAGACCAGGGCTGAATCAACACAGTTGCCATGTGATAAAGTCTTAAAATAAAAAATAAAAAAAAAGGTAATTCTTAACTTGTGAAGAAACTCTGTAACTTGAGGAAGTGAATTCACAGCTACTCTCTAAAAAATACTACTACAGATTATTATAGTGAATAAATAGACCACGATAATTCTTTTCCAGAGAGCTCAAAATTTAAATAATGTCTCTATAATTGTGGGAGTTTTTAATCATCTTTTTGCTGGACCAAAACAGTATTTGAGTGACATGGGTAGGGGAGGTCTTCTCTGACTGCAGCCGGCCAGGAAGAGGAAGCTCGGAGGAGGGTCGGGCGTGGCTCGCAGTTCTCACGGCCAGCCAGAGTTCTTCTTTCTGTGAACTTTGTCCTCTAATAACTGCTTAACCCAGGCACAGGCAGCATCCACAATCGCATTCTTGCCGCCCCAAACCCAAGCTTGGGATAAAACTTTAATTCAAACAGGAAGAACTCTTACCACTGACGGAAGCTTGAGATTTTTTGTTATCTGTATTTAAGAAAACAAAAACAAAAAACAGAGTAAACAAAGTTTTATATAACCACATATTTCCACGGTAAGTCAGCTTTGTAGGCATTTGCCTAGTGGTCATTTGCTGAAACTAAACACAAGATAAAAGATATCTCGAGTGGGCGTGCCTGTGTGCACTCATGTGTGTCCACTCCTGGCCGAGCTGACACTCAAGGGGGTCTGAGGGAAAAGCGTACAGAGCCACCCAAAGTCAAGCCAGGGCCTCAGAGAACTGCTTCTCAGGCAGAAGCTTGCTGTGGGCCTACTCTGGCTCTCCTTCCTTCCTGGGTGCAGGGTCTCAGTGGGGCCCTGAGCAACAAACACGAGAGCTGTAGAGACCCACGATGGGTCCAGAATGGTGCCGAGACTTCCACGACACCTCCTTTTTCAGCCCGCTCTGATGAGGCAGCATCCCTACTTTCTCCATGAGGAAAGTGAGTCTGTCCAAGGCTGGCTAGAAGCCAGATCTATAGCTGCCCCTAGAACCAGGGGGCAAGCACTGCAACAGGGCCTCCTCCCCGGGTGAGCGATGAGCTGGTGAGAAGGCAGGCGACACGCCTGGCCCACAGGGCTGTGCACTGCTACGCCAGGGCCGCCTCCCAAACAGGCCAGGACAGCCCAGCCTCGACAAGCAGAGCCACTTGCCAGGGCAAACCAAGGCGTCTCATCCAGGCTGCTCATTCCCCAGGCTCCTCGTTCCAACAATTTGTTCTAAACACCACAGGACCTTCCCAAACATGCCAAAGAAAGTGGAATCAAGTGAAGTTCACCTGGCTGGCCATTCTGGTAAAAAGTTAGTATGGAAAGAAGCAAAACCTATGGGCCACACAGGGACTCTGGGGTTCGCAACATCTCCTTTCGTCTGAGCTTACTGACTAAAGCTGTTGCCACCTCTACAAGCACGGGTAGAAACCACTGGACGTGCCAAGGAATGCACTCCGCAGAAAGGCTGTGTCAAGAGAAGCCCATCTCCTGTGGTCACATAACTGCAAGCAGGCAGGCGGCGCTGTTGGCTGAAACCTCAGAAGGCCCCGCCAACCTGGTTTCCTTTAGGAATATTCAGTGTCCTCCATGCTTATGTATAACACACAAAAGACCACAAAGACCCCTGAGCTCAGTCTGCAAGGACACACAGTTCTCAAGGGCCACTGCTACTGCCAGACTGGGCTGACAGGACCCCAGCAGGACCTGTGAATCAGAGTGGGTGGGATGCAGCAGGCGCCAGGCGACCCTCAGCAGGGCAGGGAGGGTGAGGCAAGACTCGTGAAGTTCCAGCCTGACAGGAACACGCATTTAGGTTAGACTCCCACAGGTCAATAAAACCAACTCCTAGGGAAGGAAGTTTCTTTTCCAGGGTAAACCTGGCTTATTTAAGAACTGCCTAGAGACAAAGGCAACAGTCTTTTGAAAAAGGAGATGTTCATGGACGAGCAAAAATAGCAGTCCAGACCACTTGGAGGCTAACATTTCCATTATGCCAAAATCAGCATTTTTGAGGTTGAAGCTCTGAGAGGATGGGAAACAGAATCAAATGCAACGCAACATTGACCTTCCCAGAAAGCAGGAGCTTTTTACACAGACGTTCTGCCGCAGGCACTGTGGCCAAGAAAGCCCCCACTGTACCAAGAAAGGGCCAGCCCCTCCTGGCCATCCAAACCACCCAGAAATGTAAATTTTTACTTACGAATGTCTCGAAAATGGATAATGAGCCTGGCCACGAGAGAAAGGTATTCGTCCTACAAGTAAAAACAGGAAGCAGTTTAAACCGAGATGAAGAAGTGAAGCCGTGTGACGCCCCTTCCCGCCCCCCTGCACTGCCGTGTCACAGAGCACAGGGTTCTTCCTGAAAGGCTGCCGGCCCGCCTGGCTCGGCCTCCTCTGGAATCCATCTCTCAGAGAAGAGCTGTCAGTGCTCAGCTACAGCAGGCCAACAAAAAGCACAAAGAAACAAAAAGCCAAGAGGGATACCGAGAGGCGTCAAACTGCTGCTCCTTCCAGCCTGGGGTAGATGCTCACCCGAGAGGGCCGTCAGCAAGCTCAGGCACCCCTCCTTTCACCAAGGGGACGAGGGGCCAGCCTGAGGTCACAAGGCACATCAGCAGTAGACATTGGGCGGGCCGCTTTTGTCTTTGCACTATTTGTATCCAAGTACTTTCGCTTTTAATACCCGGCCTGTTGCTCTTTCACTGCTGACGTGCTTGCATGCAAATCTGGATGTGCGCCCCTGGCTGTGCTTTTCAGAGATCTGTGTGAGTCTGAATTTACTGCACAGGCAAGGGAGAGGGCACAGGGCCACTCAAGGGTGGTGAAGGCCACTGCCGAGGGCCCTCGTCTTCCCCGCTGCTGGGTTTCTGGAACTGCACAGCAGGACCTGCCTTCTACTGGTTGTCCTCTTTGCAACCAAGGACACCCGCTCCCAGGGGTTTGGGGGAAATCACCACTCTAAGTCTGTCCTTTGTCTTCACGAAGGTATCTGAGTTAAAATCTTATTTCAAAAGATTTTAGATTTAGATTTCAGAATCCTACCCCCGTCCCCCCCTTCCCCCGAAATGCCCATCCATCTGGCAAGGCATCTCTGCATGGGCAAAGCCTTTGCTCTCTGCCCTGCTCACACAACCCTTCTTCCTAAGTCATCGCAACACTGACAGTCCACTCGGCAGCAGACTGATGGGACGACACCCACACAACCCAGGACCCGCCGTGCCACCTGCAGTGCTACTACCCTGGGGACACAGGTCAGTGAGCCCAAGCACAAACAGTAAACCTACTGTCATTGGAGACACCTTCAGGGAAAAGTGGTCTCAGGTGAATACAAAAATATAAGCACACTTTGTAAATCTTCATCACTCCTCATCTGTCTCCAAACTTCACCCCACCACTGTCTTTTGGCCAGGGGAGTCAGCAGAGGCAAACACGAGGGGAAAAGGCAAAGCCGAATGATAAGCACATGCAAAGGGGGCAGGTACAGGAAGAGGGACAATGAGCCTCTGCTGGAGCAAAGAGACACTTAGCAGGTATTGTCAACACTCCCAATTTCCAACTGCCCCCACCAATTTCTGACAGGAAAGACAATGTGCTAGGGGTGAAGGAAGCCCCCTGGAGTTGGGCTCTTGCCTGTGGATCACCTGCTGAGGCTGGTCCTTAAAGGACAGCAGTGTGGTGAGCAGGGAGCAAGGAAGTGGGGGGCCTGAAGGAAGTTCAGGAAATGATGTGGCCAAATACAAGGAAACGAGGATTGGGAGCTTGCCAGGTCAATTTCTGATGTCTTGTTAAGGCCATGGGCCATCTGTTAAACTGGGGATACCTTAAAAGAATCTGTAGAGTTTTCTCTACTTCCATAAAAGATAAAACGAGGTAATAGGTTGAGAAAGCAACCAGATACTTTTACTCAGACACAAGATACAGTAAAAATGGAGCTCAGGAGCATGTCCCCAAAGCCTTTAATATAGAACCAGGACAGGGTGCTCAGAGCCCCGCTGCAGGCCTGAGCCCAGACCTGGATGGCTAGCGTGGTCCGCTTCCAGCTGGGGCCACCCCGTTGCCAGGTGGGTAGAGTGGAGGCTCTGGGGACCAGACCAGACCAGCATGATGAAAACTGGGGGATGGGGGAGGGAGGGAGGAATGTGGCCACCTGACCAGAGACATAGGCATAGGAAGCAGTTAGTCCCACGGCCGCCAAGAGGTTTTCTTGCAGGTTAAATACATCTCCAAGATTCTTGCAAAGGCCAAGACATCCAGGAAGCACGGGGAGCTGAGTGCTGCATATCTGCTGCCAGTGTTCCTGCCCTGGAAGGCCCCGAGGTCCGAGTCTGCACCTCTCATGCTCCCCAGGGCGGCCTGCTTTACTCCCCTGGCCCCTAACTCAGAAGTCCTGATTGACCTGCCCCCGTATGAGAAATTTCCAGGCTCTGCTACCCTCTTCTGCTCCAAGGCACCTCACTTTCTGGGACTGCCCCAGAGAAAGGGCTGAAGAATGTGTGACGTCCCTTACCTTCACTCAGTCTTGACCATCTCCCCCACTCAACATCAAAAATCTAAGTGTCACAGCTACAACATGAGGCTGGGTGTTACCAGACCAAGGTAGTAACAGCTAACACTCTGGCACTTAAAGTGGTGCCGGGCACAGCTCTAAACCCTTACATATATCAATGCATTTCATTCTTCCAGCCACCTGCTGAGGCAGGTGCGTGGTGTCTGGTTTGCAAATGAGAAGGCAGAAACGTGTGGGGAAAGCTTTACAGTTTAAACCCTTGCTTGACCTGTGCAAGATGAGCATGAAGGCCCAACGACAGGATGAAGGATGCCTCCCCACAGGGATGTGGAGGGAGCAGCAGGAGGGACACACACAGGCTCCATACAGAATTCCAGGCACCACAAACTACACACTGTACACTACCTTTTGTATAAGACATGGGGAATCTGAATACATATATGCGCTTGGATCTGCAAAAAGAAATGTTGGAAGGATAAACCAAAATCGGACACAAACTGTTACCGCCAGAGGTATCAGGGATTGGGCTGAAAATGGGATTTCACACCTTGTTATATGGTTTTCACATTGGAAGCATGTACTTTTTTTATCAAATTGAACATAAAACTAAACCAAAAGAAAAAGTACAATTCCTAAAACTTCAAAATAAACTGAAATGTATGAGCTAACTATCAAGTTAGTATCAGAATCACAGAGGGAAAAGAACCCTTGTGAGTGATCATTTTAAAAAACAAAAAAGCAGGGGTTCCTGGGTGGCTCAGTCGTTAAGCGGCTGCCTTCAGCTCAGGTCGTGATCCCAGCGTCCTGGGATCCAGCCCCGCATCCGGCTCCCTGCAAGGTGGGAAGCCTGCTTCTCCCTCTCCCCCTCCTCCTGCTTGTGTTCCCTTTCTCACTGTGTCTCTCTCTGTCAAATACATAAATAATAAAATCTTTAAAAAAAAAAAAAAGCAAACAAAACAAAAAACTGCATGTCCTTAGTGGAAGGGACACACTTTAAGGACTAACAGAGCTGCAAAGAAATCTTAAACTTCATTCCATATTTTGTTATTGTTACTAGTATTAGTAGTAATATTAGTATGTTCATTTCAAAAGTACTTTGTTTTATGTTTTTAAGTTGATTTACTTTTTTTTAGTAATCTCTACAGCCATCGTGGGGCTCGAACTCATAACCCCGAGATCAAGAGTTGCATGCTCCTCCGACGGAGTCAGCCAGGCACCCCCCAAAAGTACTTTAGAGTAGAGCAAGTAATTATGCTAATGGTATTAGAAGCCAAGATATTCACATTAAGAGAAAAGATACATGTTTAAAATGAAAGTAAAACCTGTAAGGTTAAATTGGAATGGGAACTATCAGTGTAAAATTATGGGATTTTTCAGGCTATTGCTTGTTATGACCAAAACAGACTACTTCTTAGCTCTGTTCACAAAAAGGTGCAGAAACCATTAGCACCAGTGTCCACACTGCATGCTCTAAATACCGTTTCACCCTCAAAAAGGAACCAGGGCTCCAAAGAGGAACGGCCCATTCAGGGACCAAGACTCAAGTAAGCTGCAAAAGACGAAAGGAGTCGTGATAAGGGGTCCTAAGAGGGACAGAGGGTGCTTGGGGGCTGCCCCTGGGTGAGGAAGGGACCATGGAAGCATCAGAATGAACCACTGCAATGGACTGAAACACACAAGATGCAGAACCCCAAGCTCATAATAGTCACAGGAAGAGGACCCACCCTCACTCCCATCCCCAAGCCCTACTGATCGCCCCTGGGGGTAACCAAGGGTAGCAAGTCCAGGGCTACAAAGTGACAATGGACAGGAAAGCATTCCTGGTCATCCAGAAGAGGCTGTGTTTCAAGCAACCATGGAGTCTTGGTTGATGAAAGAAAACCCTTCTTTGCAGAAAAATTCCTTCCATAAATGTGTAAGGGAAGCCAGAATTAAGGACAATTACCATTTTGGGACACCCAATTAAATGGTGGAACCAACAGATGACAAGTGGATGGGGAACTTTTTAGGAGAAGAGTCAGGCTGTCACTCTCTGAACTCCAGGCCAACTGTGGTCTTGTGGGGAAATATGAACACAGGGCACCACCTCAGACATATTCTTGCTCATGACACCACTGCAACCCTGGGCTCTCCCCATCTAACACCCAGTTCACAAGAAATAAGGGGCAAAAAGGAGGGAGTCAGGCAACAGGGGACACTGTTGGGAGAAACACGCATGCCAAAGACTCTGCCACTTAGGACTCACAGGGAAGTGAGGAACCTGGCAGAGAAAGCTCCATATCATCTTAGAGAATACATGTATATCATCAAAACCAGAATGTTGGTAGAAAGATGAATGTTACAGGTATTTCTGGGAAGGGCTCAGAGAAAATGAGGAAAATGTCATTGGAAACTGAAGGAGAGAGAACCCTTGTTACCTAGTGGCAGAAGTTTGGCTGAATTGTATCCTAGTTGTGTGGAAGGCAGAATTTGAACTTGTAAGCAATGAATTTAGAGATTTGGCTGAGTAGACTTCCAAACAAAATGTTGAAGGTCTGGCCTGAGGGCGCTTGGGTGGCTCAGTCATTAAGTGGCTGCCTTCGGCTCAGGTCATGATCTCAGGATCCTGGGATCAAGCCCCACATCAGGCTCCCTGCTCGGCGGGAAGCCTGCTTCTCCCTCTGGGATGCCTGGGTGGCTCAGTCGGTTCAGCGGCTGCCTTCGGCTCAGGTCATGATCCCAGGGTCCTGGGATCGAGTCCCACATCGGGCTCCTTGCTCGGCAGGGAGCCTGTTTCTCCCTCTGCCTGCCTCTCCCCCTGCTTGTGTTCTGTCTCTCTCTCTGACAAATAAATAAATAAAATCTTAAAAAAAAAAAAAAAAGAAGGTCTGGCCTGGCTTCTTGTTGCTCAGAGTAAAATGTGAGAGGAGACAGAGAAACTGAGGGAAGAACCATTAAGCAAAAAGGAACCTGGACTTGAAGGGTTTGGGAAACTCCTAGGCTATCCAAATTGAAAACAAACAAACAAACAAACAACAACAAAAAACAAGCTGAACTGGGGAGATTCACTGTTATGAAGGTGCACTCCTGGAGAAAAGGCCACAGTGTGGCTGGACACAAATTTTGCTAGTGCCAAAGAGAGTGGACACAGAATTCACGAATCCCCTCAACCGTGAATCATCTCACAGAAGCCAAGGGCAGGGATGAAATCATACAGGAAAGATCGGTAGAGAAGCCCCTTGTCTAATGGCATGAATCCTGTCACATACATGGGGAGACCCACGAAGGCATGTGAGTGTTACACCAGCAGAAACAGGCCAAACCAGACAGTTGGGCCTGAAAAGGAGAGAGACTGGATGAAATCAAATAAGGATATCAGATTCCCAAAATTCTACAAGCAGGAAACAGGCTGATAAAATGACCCAGCTGCAAACATGTGCTACTCTACAAGAAAAGGAAAGATGACCACAAGGGCAGAGCTTCAGGCCAAGAGGCCAAAGCCATGAGCCCGGAGACTGGAGCTTCCAAAGTCTGGTAATTAGTTACAGCAGCTATAGGAAACTAATACACTGTCCCTATAGATTTGCCTATTCTGGGCATTTTACACAAATGCAATCATGTTGCATAATATGGACCACTATGTAATACTTATTACACTTAGCATGATGTCTTCAACATTCATCCATGTTACAGCATGTATCAGTATTTCACTTCTTTATATGGCCAGATCACATTCCATTGTATGGATATACCCCCTTTTGTTTATCCATTCATTAGCTGATAAACATTTGGGTTATTTCCACTTTTTGGCTTTTATGAATGATACTACGAATATCTATGTACAAGGTTTTGTGGACATTTGGTAACTATTTAATTTTTTGAGAAATCACCACACTGTTTTCCGGTGACTGCACCATTTTACATTCCTTCCAGCAACGCAGAAGGTTCCAAGGTCTCCAGCCGTCATGAGTGTGAAGTGTGTCTCATTGTGATTTTGATTTGCATTTCCCTAATGACTAGTGATGTTGAGCAGCTTTTCACGTACTTCTTGGCCATAGTATGTCTTCTTTAGAGAGATGTCTGTTAGAGTCCTTTACCCTTTTTTTTTTTTTTTTTTGAATTGGGTTTTTTGTTGTTATTGCTGAGCTGGAGAAGTTCTTTACATACTCTGGATACCAGTCCCTTATCAGATAAACGATCTACAAATATTTTCTCCCGTTCCATGGGTTGTCTTTTCACTCTCTTGATGGTGTCCTTTGATGCACAATAGTTTTTAATTATTTTTATTAGTTTTTTTTTTTTTAAGATTTTATTTATTTGACAGAGAGAGACACAGCGAGAGAGGGAACACAAGCAGGGGGAGTGGGAGAGGGAGACAGGCTTCCCGCAGAGCAGGGAGCCGGATGCGGGGCTCGATCCCAGGAACCTGGGACCATGACCTGAGCCAAAAGCAGACGCTTAATGACTGAGCCACCCAGGCACCCCTTTTTAACAGTTTTTAATTTTGATGAGTCAAACTAAGGTTTTCATTTGTTGCTTGTGCTTTTGGTGTCACATGTCAGAAACTGCTGCCTAATCCAGGGTCACAAAGATTTATGCCTACATTTTCTTCTAAGAGCTTTATAGTTTTAGCTCTTAAATTTATGCCTTTGATCCATTCTGAGTTAATTTTTGTATATGGTGTGAAGATGGGATCCAACCTCAATATTTTATATATGGTAATCCAGTTGTCCCAGCACCATTTGTCGAAAAGACTATTTTTCCCCACTGAAATCTTTTAGTACCTATGTCAAAAAAAATCTATTAACTGTAAACACAAAGGCTTATTTGTAGATTCTCAATTCTACCCCATTGATTTGTATGTTCATCTTTATGCTAGTATGACACGGTCTTGATTATTGTAGCTTTGTAGTACATTTAAAAATTCACAAATAGGAGTCTTCCAAATATTTTCTTTTCCAAGATTGTTTTGAGTATTCTGGGTCCCTTGAATTTCCTTAGCATCAGTTTGTCAGTTTCTACAAAGTCTGTTTGAAAGTTTTCCTCATATATTGAAAAATGTATCAAATCCCAGAGCAGGTACTCCAGAGCCAGTGTTCTTGGCAATAGGAGGCCTTTGGTAAGTATCGCATTGGGAGTCATATATTTTAACATTTTATTTTTATATATTCTAAAATATTTTAGACATACAAAAAATGAATAATAAAACAAATGCCAGTGGTCTCCTTACCCAGCTTACATTTAAAACTAAGACAGAGGGGCAACTGTCTGGCTCAGTCGGTAGAGCATGCAACTCCTGATCTCAGGATCATGAGTTCAAGCCACATGCTGGGTGTGCAGCTTAGTTAAAATTAAAACAACAACACCCCAAACCAAAAATAAATAAAAATAAGAAAAGTAAAATAAATAAATAAATAACATAAAATAAAGCAAGTAAACAAGCAAGCTAGCTCCCCATGCTACCAGTGACTTGCCCTACATCTCCTTCTTCACAGGTAAACAGGAGAAAATGTCACAAGGGCTAGAAAAAGTGCCTCAACACATGCTACAACAAACATAGCTGGTGAAAACCAAACAATCAGAACTGACAGTGAAGCTTCTGAAAAAGTATGTTTACTAAGGATGGTGCAGGAGTCCCGACTGTCACACATTTAGACAGAACGGAGGGAAGGAGCACTGCCTACTGGACCTTCCTCATGAACCAGCTACACCCACCTAGGCTTTCCTGGCAGATCTCAGCAATTGTTAAAGAAATGCTTGTCTTGAGGCACCCGGCTACCTCAGTTGGTGGAGCATGTGACTCTTGATCTCGGGGTCATAAAATCAGGCCCCATGTTGGGCACGAACTTACTTTAAAAGAAAAAAAGAAAGAAAAGGCCAGTCTTTTCATGTGTTCACATTTTTCAGTGTACACAGTTGTGCTTTTCTCAGCTCTAAGATGCAGTGCTTCTAATGCCTGAATTCTTGGGTGGTCCAATAGCTGCTCTTGATTAAACAGGGATAGCAGAAGGTATATTCAGATTCAGTCAAAGCCAGACTCCAGGCTTGTGAGTTCCCTTAAAAAGGCTAAAGGTGGGCACCTGGGTGGCTCAGTTGGTTGGGCGACTGCCTTCGGCTCAGGTCATGATCCTGGAGTGTCTGGATCGAGTCCCGCATCAGGTTCCCTGCTCGGCAGGGAGTCTGCTTCTCCCTCTGACCCTCCCCCCTTTCATGTGCTCTCTCTCTCGTTCTCTCTCTCAAATAAATAAATAAAATCTTAAAAAAAAAAAAAAGGCTAAAGGTAGGAAAACACCTCCTTTTTTTAAAAAAGATTTTACTTATTTGACAGAAAGAGATAGCGAGAGCAGGAACACAACCACAGGGAATGGGAGAGGGAGAAGCAGGCTTCCCGCCGAGCAGGGAGCCCGATGTGGGGCTTGATCCCAGGACCCTGGGATCATGACCTGAGCCGAAGGCAGACGCTTAACGACTGAGCCACCCAGATGCCCCTGAAAAACACCTCCTTTTATCAGATGTTACGCAGACATCCTCCTCTTCCCTTGCTGGGAGCATGGCTGCACCTGATCCTATTTCCCAGACTGTTTTTGTCCCTGTTTATTCCAGGCGGCTGGCTGTTAAGCTCAGGCCCTCCTCTTTGACTGATCCTAAGGTAGCTTTCCCACTCCTGATGCTCACAGCCTCCTTCATCCCATTTCACTCTGGCTTCCCAGTGGGGGTTTAGTTCTGTACTAGTCCTTTCTACACTGTAAACCAGAAACGTATACTACTTTTGCATAACACTATATTAAATGTAAAAGAGTAGATGAGTCTTTAACTTACAGGCTTAATGTAAAAACAACCAAGTAATAAGCAAATGTTCGGAAATGCACCCAGCTTCAGTAAGCATCATTACACCCTGCCACTGTACGCACCGACACAGAGCTCCCGGCACCCCCGACTGTGCTCTTGTCCAGGGGATGCCCAATCCTCCCGAACCTTCAGAAGCTGGTTCAAGTGTTTGGAGTTGCCACTCTCACAACAACCCACCATCCCCAGGCACAATTATTTTTGCTTCCATCAGCCTCCTTTAGGCAGAGAGTGGTCCCATCTGTAGGAATTAAAGGTGTTAAGGAATTAAAGTGGCTGTTTGGGTATCTTTTACTTTGACAGATGGGAGGCAGTAAAAGAAGTGGTCAAGAGTGTGGTGACACCAGACCATCTGGGTTCCATTCCCGGCTCTACCTCCACCCAGATCTGTGACCTCCTGGGTAAGTTTCCTAGCATCTGTATGCCAGAGCCTCCCTCTCTGAAACTGGGGACAGTGGTACTGTATTTGCTTCATAGAGGTGATGTGGGATCACATGAGCTCACACATGAAGCATACAAAACTAGGCAGCCTGAGGTATCCATTAGCACCCCAGTTTCCTTCAGGGTAGACACCTCCTGACCTGCCAGCTTGCCAGGATTCCCCAGGAAGGTCAGCCCCTTCTCTGTGGCCTCTTACACCTCCCAGCCCCTCCTAGAATCCAGAAACAGAGAAATTACTCTTCCCCGTCCTTCTCCCCTGCTCTAGGGTCCCACTTTTTCAATTCTTTCATAGTTGTTCTGATGGAGCCTCAGATGGGAAGGGCAGGCAACAAGAGTGCCCGGGCTGTCATCCAACCAGTCCTCACAGAAGGGCCTCACTGCACTGACTGGCACCCAGCTCTATGAGGACCCTAAGCGAGGCCTCAGACAACGGTGCCCAAGCAGCATGTCTGTCTCTGTAAAACAAACAGGAAATTTCCAACAACTGTTAAAAATACTTCTCTTCCAAATAGTTGGAGCCTCTCCTCTTCAGAGTTAGGGATTTAGGACCAGCTTAATCAAAGGAAATAGGACTGCAGTCAGGAAGGTTCAGAGTGTGGGCTATAGCAAGGCAGAGGCTGAGACAGTGAGGGGGCCGTCGTGCTGCTCGATGCCCTCTTTGGGATGGAAGGCACCTCAGATGATAGAAGAGTATCTGTGATAGCCAATCTCTAAGAGGGCCACCAACAACCACTGGCCTCTCTGTACAAACAGGCCACTGCTCACATCAAAAGACAGAGGTGAGGGGCGCCTGGCTGGCTCAACTGGTGGAGTGTGCAACTCTTGATCTCAGGGTAGGGGGTTCGAGCCCCGCGTTGCGTGTAGGGATTGCTTCAAAATAAAATCTTAAAAAAAAAAAAAAAAAAAGGAGGCAATTCCCACTGCTCTTAGGACCTGCTGTATCAGAGTGATGTTCTAGGACTTCTGAGGACTGGAAGCTTCCACTTCCTCCTCCGAAGCCAGCTGCCATGTAGTAAGGAAGTGCAGGCTGTACTGCTGGAGACACTACGTGGAGGCCACGTTGGGAAAACTGATGTGCAGATACAGGAGCGAAGCCTTTATGGACCTTCCAGGTCAGCACAGCCACCTGCTGAATATAGCTGCATGAGAGCTGACACGGGAGACCAGCAGAATGGTCAGCCAGACAACTCCAATTGCCCCGACTGCTAACCCACAGAATCAGGAGAAATAATTTATTGCTTTAGGCCATTACATTTTACAGTAGTTCCTTATCAAACAATCGATAACAATACGGAACCAACAAGTTCTGCATTTCAAAAGCTGAAATAGTTCAATAAGCCCTCATCAAAGTTCTTTTAATTCTGAGAAAATACAAACTAACAAAACCAGTAATAACATCCCATTCCCCCAAATATTTGCAAATTCGACATCCAGTAAGAGACTTATATCCAAAACACATTAAAAACTCTTACAATTAAAAAAACCCAAGAACTCAATTTTAAAATGGGCGAAGGATCTGAAGAAACATTTCTCCAAAGAAAATATACAAATGACCAACAAGTATATAAAGATACTCAGTATCATTAGTCACCAGGGAAATGCAAATCAAAACCGTAACTTTTGTGAAATACTACTTCACACTCGTTATGATGGCTACAATAAAAAAGACAAACAATAACAAGTGTTGATAAGGATGTGGAGAAACTGGAATCTCAAAACCTGTCGGTGGGAATGTAAAATGGGGATACAGCTGCTTTCAAAAGCAGTGTGGCAGTGTTACGGTACCATATGATCCAGCAATTCCACTCCTAGGTATCTACCCAAGAGAAATGAAAATGTTAGGTCCACAGGAAAGCTTCTACACACATTTTTGGTTTTGTTTTTCTTTTTCTAAGATTTTATTTTTATGTAATCTCTATGCCCAACGTGGGGCTCGAACTCACAACCCCGAGATCAAGAGTTGCACACTCCACTGATTGAGCCGACCAGGTGCCCCTTGTACACAAATGTTCACAGCAGCATTATTGATAGCCAAAAAGTGGAAGCGATCCAAACAACCATCAACTGATAAACAGATAAATAAAATGCAGCATACCCATACAACAGAATATTATTCAGCAGTAAAATGGAATAAACTACATGCAACAAAATGGTCCGTGGATGAAACTTGAAAATATTACCCTAAGTGAAAGCCAGTCACAAAAACATTTACTGTATGATTGCATTTATATGAAAAGTTCAGAAAAGGCAAATCCATAGCAATGGAAAGCAGGAAGTGGTGACCTAGGGCTGGGAAAATGGGGAGTGCCAGCCAACAGGTATGAAGTTTCTTTCAGAAAATGTTCTAAAATTCAGATTGTTGTGATGGTTGCACCACTCTGTGAATATCCTTAAGACCACTGAATTATACACTTTAAATGGGTGAATTGTGCAGTATATGAAACAGATCTCAATAAAGTTATTAAAACAAAGGAAAATGTTTATTATGTATATCCAGAGTGCAGACACCCCTGTGCCTCAGTGTTCAGAGTTCTTCCTTACACTTCCATGTGGTCACAAACACACACCTGTGTGCTCTAACCTCTAAGACCAGATCATGCAGGTGGTTTCTCTTCTGGAAACTGCTTTCTCCAGCTGGTGACCTCTATCTTTCCATTTTGAAAAATGTTCACCTGATCTAAATACTCAGACCATGTCCAAATATCCTGAATTGACCTCTATATGTCTTGACAGTTGGTTTATCCAAACCAGTTTCCCATCAAGGGCCATAAGTAAGATCTGCTTTTAATTCTTGACACGCAAGGATGTCCTAGAACTCCCAACACCACACTCAGGCACAAAGTGCTCAGAGCAGACCCAGAGGGTCTGCACGGTCAGGATGTGCGAGGGAGGCAGGGTGGGTGCAGTGCAGAAGAAAAGCCCCAGGCATCAGCTCCTCTTTGTGCAAGCTGGGTAACCGTACACAAGCTGCTGGCTTCCTTGTGCCTGTTCTGCTTCATTTCTACTAAAACAGCTCTGCCCTGGGGAGAACACTCCAATGAAAGGATGAAAGGAGGTGGTTACATGAAGCCCATGGCACCTGGCCCAGGACGAGAGCTCACACAGCGGAAAGCCTTCCCAACTACTCCACCTGTGACATTCCTAGGCTCAAGGCCTCAACCTCCACAAGCACTGCCTTTAGCACTTAACAAAAGAGGACAGGAATGCTTTTAGGCCCACGTGTCAGGGCCCTGTGGGGCTTTAGTGAGGATCCCATGGGGAGCATTCTTATTCGGAGGAGCAGCTGGGACCTCTGTGAGCACCCTACAAGATTCCTGGGAGCTGCTCATGAATGGAGGGTGTTTGCAACAGGGTTGTGGTCAAGGCTGGGCCTGCATCCTGCATGTCCCCCCAGTACCCTCCCTATAACTGTACCATGGACACATGGGAAGACCCACAGCATGCTGCAGGTAAAGCTGACAGTGCCCATGGTCAATCAGAGAGTGGTCACCCCGCCCCCACTCCTCAGGCAGAGAGCTTCCAGAGTCTGCCTTGTACCCTCCCCCTCTTGAGCCTCTGAGCTTTCTGCCCGGGGCTCCACCCACCAGGGCCTTACCCGGGTCTTGGCCTTCAGGAACACATGGCTCTCCATATCCTTGCTGGATTTACTGTGGGCCACACCAGCTTTTCTCATGGCATCCTCACTGTAACACAGAAGAAAAAGAGATGTTCACACATACCTGTAAGTCTGCTCCTGTAGGGTTCCCATGGCCAGCAGGCCCTGCTCAACAGCTGCCCCTGGGTGGAAGAGGCGCTGTCCCCCAGCATAATAGCCTGACTAAGGTCCAGGAGAGGCATATAAGGAGGAACTCTCAGCAGAGTGATAAAAGGCAAGCTGAGCAAGGTAAGGGGGAAGAGCCATGAGAAGGAAGAAACAGCAAAGGTAGACAAAGGTAGACAAAGCAGAGAAGCTACCCCTGGCAAGAAGGATGAGAGGAGCCAGGCCCTAGGAGTTGCTCACAACCAGCACAAAATGAGGTGTACGCAGATGGGACTCCCTGCTCCGCGGGAAGCCTGTTTCTCCCTCTCCCCCTGCTTGTGATCCTGCTCTCACTGTGTCTCTTTCTGTCAAATAAATAAATAAAATCTTAAAAAAAAAAAAAAAAGGTGTATGCAGATGGCTGAGCAGCCAGCACCCTCTATTTCCTACCCTCTGAGTGGCCTGGGTACCCCCATGCCAACTCTGGCATTAAAAACAGTGGGACCCCAGCTCCGGTCTCCTCCTCTGTAAAACAAAGGGGCCATGCAATGTCAACTCAGAGTCCCTCCCAAGGTAAAGGTCCTTTTTTTTTTTTTTTTGAAGATTTTATTTATTTATTTGTCAGAGAGCGAGCGAGCACAAGCAGGGGGAAGTGGCAGGCAGAGGGAGAAGCAGGCTCTCCACTAAGCAGGGAGCCCAATGTGGGACTTGATCCCAGGACCCGGAATCATGACCTGAGCCAAAGGCAGATGCTTAACCGACTAAGCCACCTAGGCGCCCCAAAGTAAAGGTCCTTATGTGGGATGTGCAGGTTCTCCAAGTGGGACCAAGGAGATAAACCTTACAAATGTGGAAACTACTTAACAAATTTGCCAACAGGAGCCTGGGTGGCTCAGTCGGTTAGCCATCTGACCCTTGATTTTGGCTTGGGTCATGGTCTCAGGGCTGTGAGGCTGGGCTCCACCCTCTGTGCAGAGTATGCTTGAGATGCTCTCTCTCTCCCTCTCCCTCTGCTCCTCCTCCCACTTGTGTTCTAAATAAATAAGTAAAATCTTAAAAAACAAAAACCAAAAAACACACACACATTTGCCAAAACATGTCCAATCAAGAGATGGAAGGCTATCACAGGTTTTCACTGGCTGATGCTCTACTAGGATGGAGCCACGCACACCAACTAAGCTTCAGCTCCCTGTGAATGGCAGCACACACCCCGCCAAACACACACAAAGCTAAGAACATGTATGCGTCTGTTAGAAAGGAAGGGGCATGATCGGCTTGGGTCTCAGGGCCTGACCCGTCTGCTCACAGCCTGCTTTCTTCCCAGAGCTGGGCATGCTGATAAACAAATGAACGAACATATCAAGGCTCTGTTGCTTCATCCCAAGAGAATCAAACAAGCCTGGTCCAGCTGGTGCTAGAGAGCCTTCTGACGCTCCAAACAAATGAACAAGCAAACCAACCAACCTACCCCAGGATACTGAAAGAGTGTGCACACGGGGCTGCATGGTCATGTTTGTGATCCTTAAAGAAACCCAGAAAGGAGGCTAGGTGCTAAGACTTAGACAAATCTGTATTAATGTGTAAAGAAACATAAAATGACCCTGACCCACAACACTGATGGATAACTCATTAAACACAGGAGCGCAGTCTCTATCCCCGTCTGCTTCCTCAAGCTGCACTGAGGCAAAGCAGCAGCAACAAGTTCCTGTTGGCCAGACAGCCAGGATGGAGCAGACCCACGCACAGGGGCAATGTGACCAGGGCCACAAGAGTGGGGCAAAAGGAACAATGCAGGAGGACAATGTGGTATCCAACTCGTGGGGAAGCAAGGCAGGCAGGCCGGGAGGACTTAGCCACTGTGAGGCAGGCATCCACACACAGAGATCACCCAGTTAGGCTCTAAGTCACTGAGCATCTCCGACAAGAGGTGACTGAGCAAACCCGCTTTCAGAAGGGCACCTCACCTGTGTCCCCCAGGGCCATCCCTGTTCCCTCCCCCACCTTCCAAGAGCAGTGGGAGGCAAACCCTGACATGGAGGCTTGCCAGGGCTGCGGGCCACAGAGCTGCAGACCAATGGAGGAGAGAGCAGTGGACACAGCCAAGAGGGCACTTGCTAGCCTGTGGGACATGCTGGAGGCTGGCTGAGGGGAAGTAGAGAGGTCATGGGTAGAAGGTGGAGCCAGGACCAAGGTGCAAAGCACAAAAAGGCAGACAGGGGAGCTGAGGGCTCTGAGACGGGACTCAGTTATGCAGATGGGCTCTGTGCCCAAGATGAGCAATCCCCGAGGGCTTAGGCAGGCTCCCGGCTGGCTAAAAGTCATCCTCCCCGGGCTGCTGGCTGTCCACTTTGATGGAGTCGGCAGACTCACAGGCCCCACACAAACTCTGTGAACCCTGACCGCAGCAAAGACACCTGGCACAATCCCCAGAGGCAAGACACAGACATCAGCTCAAGAGCTTTGAGGTGGGGGGACCTCGCCAGGCCCAAAGGCATCAGATGCCAGGGGATGTGCTGGAGCAGGAGCCCTGCCCCATCCGGGTCCAGGCAACATCACAGATGACACACACAGCGGGGGCATTGGCTGTTACGTGACTGAAAGAGCCTGAGGAACACTGTCAGGTCAGGAGGCCAGAATCAGGCCTTTCTTGACAAGGTAGAATGCACACCTTAGCAAGAGCAAACAGAACTGGGATAAACGTCCATGAAGGTGCTGGGCAGCTATGAAGCCAAGGAGGAAGGCCGCTCTTCAGCCAGGCGCCAGGACTCTGTGAGACAGCACCGTGCCCATGTCGCGTACGTGTCCCTTCCACTGCTGCACACAACGCCTGCCCAAACAGGCCCTGCATATTTGTTGGCTGAAGAATGAGCAGGCACCCTGAGCAGTGTTTTCAGTTCTGCAAACCATATTTTAAAAAATGTTTTTGCTCCTGTTTCTAGTCTGCAGATGAGGCAAAAAAGAAACCAGGCAGTTCTGCTTCTGTTACCATTCCCACATTTTCCCCCAAGGAGGGCTTGTCCTTTCCTTTTCAGCCGGCTCAGCATCTTGTCAGAGGTGCCCATCCATTATCTGGTTCTAACTGCACAGGGAACAGCTTCTCCCATCAGTGCTTAGGGGGTGGTGTCCCTCCTTCTGTACCAAGGACCAGCATGCCCACTGCATGAGCCTGTCGTGGGTCCCAGCCCCACATTCAGGGCGGCCCCCGCACAGATGTAGGACCGGCTGCTCTCCCCCTCTGCGGTGTCCCCAGGATGCCTACAGGAGCAGGGGGACCTGGATGGCCATTCCTCAGCCTCTGTGTCCAGAAAACAAAACCTTCCAGCAACCGTCACTAAACAAACGCAAACTAGCACACAAGAAGAGAGCCCTAAAGACAGAGTGGTGGTTACAGCCTCAGAGAAACAACTTAGAAGAACCAGCAAGTCCTAGTGAGCTCCGCCCACACACAAGCAAGCCTGAGGTCAGTGCCGGGAATACAAGGGCCTGCCCAGTCAGGGGAGGTCAGGGAGCAAAACCAGGGTCAGCTCACAAAGGGTGGACCCTAACTGTGGCTATTGTGCCACAGTTCCAATACCAAGGCAGTTGTCCCCAAACCTGAGACTGCCAGGAAGGCACCAGCGCCATAACAGAAGGGCCTGTCTGCTGGCCACTGCCTGGGTGTGCCCAGCCCTCTGAGGAGATGGATGGAGGACTGACACTGGCTCAGAGCACGCAGCCCGTTGCTTCAAGCTGGGCTCCACAGCTCCCCAGGTACAGCTTCTTCCTGGTCGCCATGGCTACACCAGTCTGCCTGGTCAGGGTTCAACTGGTGTCTGGTTTAGGCCTGAGTCACCTGGGGGAGGACCTGATCCATCCCACAGGCCCTGTGAACTCCACCACCAACAGGTCGGAGGAGGAGGGCTTCCTGCCCAGACCCTGCCTGCACAGAGGGCAGTGACACACCACTCTGTAACCTTAGCTCTGTGTCTGTCCACCGATCGCCCACACTGGAAACCTGGGAACCCCCTCTTCACTTCCACATTCTGACCTCTGTTCCTTGAAGTTTAAACCTTCCCCCCATCTCTCACTGCACCTGTGGTGGTCCTTCCTGATGGGCCTCTGTCTCCACCCCCACCACCTCCGCCAGCGCCCTAAGCCACATGACTGCCAGTGGGAGCGGGAAGTGGCCCAGGCTATGTCCCCGCCTGCAAGGGCCTTGCTCCTTCCCAGCAAGGCAGACAGCCATGGAGCACACTCCCTCACCCTTCCAGGGCCCTGCGGCCAAGTGTGCTGATGCCCAACCACCCCACCAGCCTGTTAGGCCCTCCAACCGTGCTCCTACCCAGGCACCCCACTTTCTGCCTCACAGAAACCTTGTAACACACCTGTTGCACCTCCTGTGGGAAGTATAGGCTCCCTTTCGGTCGGCCATGCCGTCCTGCGAACACCTTGAGAGCAGGGACTGGTATGCAGCAGGCAGTAATCAGCACCAGACAAATAACTGGCTATTTTTAACCCAAGGAGTGGTAATGCCATGCATTTCTGATGGGACATGATGTGCAGAACTGAGCATCAGTGGGACAGGTACAGGGGAAACCGGGCCTCAAACGAGCATGTCCAGGCAGCAGAGACCAGGGTGACGGGAAAAGTATGTGCTGGGGTGGGTGAAGTACTGGGCATTGGACCTGCAGGAAGCAGACAGAGGAAGAAGGGCCTGGGCTCCGGAATCACACAGACCTCACACAGACTGGGGCTCAAATTCCGACCTGGCCACTCGCCAGCTCTGGGTCTTGGGAGAGGCGCTCCATCCCCCACACACGCTACTCATAAAGGAGCTCTCTGAAAGGGCTGTGGCCAGGATGAAGGGAGGTGCGCAGAACAGGCCAGGGTGTGAGGCCAGGCCCAGCCTTGGCCCGGCCTACAGCGCTCCTGTCCAGTTCTGTGCCTCTGGCCTGCTCTGTGGCCTCAACTCTTCCCTGTCCCCAAACTGGGAAACTCAATTCATCACCTAGAGTTGGTTCCTAGTCTTTGTAATCTGAATCAGTGCAGGATAAAGCCAAAAACCTAGCAAACTGTGTGTCCTGGGAAGGTACACATGGCTGTAAGCTCCAAGTGTGCTAATGCCCCCGTGTGCCCCTTACCACTCCACCCCCAAGCCGGCGACCCTGGATAAGACATCCCCTTGCGGGGCCTACGCATCCTCACCTCATGGGTCTGGTCTGAGGATTATAGTAGCTAACGACGTCAGGCACTTGGCACACAGGAAGCACTAGGGTGTGTTACAGAAATCAGAACAGTCTGCCTAACTGCGCAGTAAGACCGCATCCCAAAATATCTCCAACGTTCAATGACGCTGGTGTCGCCCCCTTCCTAGCAGATGACAGCAGTGAGTGCGTGCAGCTCCCTCAGGCAGAGCTGCTGTCCCCCTGAAGCTGAGCCACCTGGAAGCATGCCCTCAGGGCACCCAGCTGGCAAAACACTTCTCAGAAAGGGCCTGTGCACAGGTATGCCGATGAGAAGCATTCGGCGGCGGCCTTCTCTGCCCTCCAGCTGCCTGACCTTCCCCTCATGCTCCATTCCAAAGGGCCATGGTTCACACCCAGGGGCCTTCCCACCTCTCCCAACAGCACCCTCCTCAACACCGCCCCTTCTCCAGGTTCAACCTCCTTTTCCATTGCTGAACATGTGCTTGCATTCACAGGAGAGCGAGGCCCTCTGCTTGGTCTCCTGCTGCTGTCTAAACCAGGAAGGTTCTTTCTCCTCTCAGTGTCACAGACTCACCCTCCTGCCTCAGGTGGACAGGATGCCCACCCACCTGTGTGAGGTTTTTGTTCTGCGCAGAGGAAGGCTCTCCTCTTTTGAGAACCACACACTCATCAACCAACTGACATCTCATGGGGCAGGAGTTTTGACAGCCCTGCCTCACCCCACCTTACAAGAGAAGCTTCCAGATGAAGTGGCCCCTGTGTGTGCAAAGAGTCTGTTCACCCACCTGGGACAGGACTTTGCAGCTTGCCTGGGTGACCCTTCACCCTGTATGTGTAAAAGCCCCAATCATCAAAGTACCAGACAACGACAGGAGAATAGTTATATAATATTGGGCTGAGGAAGGCTTTCCTAAGCACAACATCAAAAGTAGATACCAGGGGCGCCTGGATGGCTCAGTCGTTAAGCGTCTGCCTTCGGCTCAGGTCATGATCCCAGGGTCCTGGGATCGAGCCCCACATCGGGCTCTCTGCTCGGTGGGAAGCCTGCTTCTCCCTCTCCCACTCCCCCTGCTTGTGTTCCCTCTCTCGCTGTGTCTCTCTCTGTCAAATAAATAAATAAAATCTTTAAAAAAAAAAGAAAAAAGTAGATACTATATAGGGAAAAAGATCTTGCCAAGTTAAAAAAGATTCCTACCACATTTTTAACCAACCATCTACCAAAGAGACAAGCAAAAAGTGCCCCTGCTACTCCAGGCCCTCGGCAGCTCAAGCCCGCCCCTGATGTTGGAGGAGCAAGGCTCTAGCAGCCCTGCTTCCCTATCAGGTGCTTGGGGCAGCACCCACCCCACCCGCACCCCATTCCTGGGCAATGGCCCTGTATGTTTGGGAGTAAGTTCCCAGCACTTGTGACACAGCCTAGGATTACTCTATGTTTGGTAAAGCAGAGCTCAGGCCAGCACAAGAGAGAACTGTTCCACCCTCTCTAAATGCCGGCTGGGTCCAAGCATTGCCATGGTGGAGGCCTAGCCCGAAGCTTCTGCCCCGCCCCAGTGCCAAGGAATCCTGTGAGCCTGTCCCCAGGAGAAGGGCCAGGAAGTGAAGACAGACCAGAAGGAAAGCAAATCACTACACTGGCCCCAAGCAGGAAACACAACTTTGACTTAAATTAAGCTGGTTTAAGCCACAGTCTAAATAAATATGTTCTCGACAACAATTTCATTTAAAAATAAAATTAAATGAGATATGAACCTCCAGGCTGGAATAAGGAACTGAACCTGCATGTCTAATTTTGTTGCATCTCAAAACTCCACTGACACTACAGAAAAGGGGGAATTTTGTTTTTCTAACACAAACTCACAGAGCCAGGAAGGACAGGAGTGATGGCTCCAACAACAGGATTTTAAAAACTGGAACGCTGATGGCCCGGTGGTGATGGAGATGGCAAGCCAACCAAGAAAGCAGAGTCCTAAGAAAGTGACAGTGAGGAGGGCTGAGAGCCAATCCAGTGACAGCCCCAGATCTTCACAAGGCTTTGGAAGGGGCGTGCCAGGCACTCAGGGACCAAGGGTACATGGAAAGATGTCTGGCATCCTCTTCCACTTCACACTGCTGGGTAACCACTTCCACACTAACAGACACCTGAGATTTATTATCTGGAAGGCAGCTATGCTCACCACTATACCACCAACGCAAGATTTATTATCTGGAAAAGCATAAAATGGAGAGTCATTGGACTGGGAGGGGGGATTAACCCACCCAGCTGAGAAGGCACAGGGAGGATAATGAAAGAAGCAGACTATGTGGCCACTGAGTGTCTAGATCTGCACTAACTGCTGAGGCCGACCCACTTGCCCTTCTGCCCACCTGTGGCCTCCTTCAGTATGGCACTCAGGCCTTCACTCTACAGCCCAGTGTTTGGAAGACCATGTTCTGGAGGAAAGACCCAGAACCCGAAGCTATATGAGCCTCCGGGGAAGCTGGCAGTGGACAAGCCCCTCGTGCTCAGAGTGTCCTCCTGTCTTCCCCATGCCTCTCTCTTAGAGTGAACCACCACCCAAGGGCCCCCAGACACTCTCACATGGCAGATAAAGGCCCCATGAGAAAAAATGCCAAGAAACTATCTTTATTTTCCAGAGAGATAAGACGTTGTATCCATTTAACAAGAAGAGAATTCTATAAAACAGGAAGTCAGATTACCAAAAAAAAAAAAAAAAAGAGAGAGTGAGAGAAAGGAAAAAAAAAATAAAGGCAGGGCGCCTGGGTAGCTCAGTCATTGGGCGTCTGCCTTCAGCTCAGGTCATGATCCCGGGGTCCTGGGATCGAGCCCCACATTGGGCTCCCTGCTCAGCAGGAAACCTGCTTCTTCTCCCTCTCCCACTCTCCCCGCTTGTGCTCCCTCTCTCGTTGTGTCTCTCTGTCAAATAAATAAATAAAATCTTAAAAAAAAAAAAAAAAGAAAGAAAAAGTTCTTAGAAATAAAAGCAGTCAGCAGTGAAAGGCCAGAGATAAAATTGAAGAAATCTCCCAGAGAGTGCAGCAAAAAGACAAAGAGATGGATACAGGAGATAAAAGATAAATCAGAAGAGGACTGAGGGGGCAACATTCAGACACAGGGGGAAAAGGAAACACAGGGAGCGGAGGGAACGTGGATCCCTGTGACATGATTCGAAGACACTTTCCCTGCAGCGCTGGACAGGAGTTCTGGGAGTGAGGGAAGTCGCCCCGCAGCTCACTAGGAAAAGTGCTGGGCCCGCACAGCAGCATCAGAAACAACAAAGCATGTGGGATGCGCTTCTCAATCCTTGACAAAGCATTTCCGACTGAGAAGCCCACATGTACCCGGATGGACACGGTCTCCAGAAATTGAGTTCTTTTTCTAGAAGCTAGTAGACTGAAGGAGTGAACCAAAAAGAACACACCACAGGAGACAAAAAGCAAGAAACCTAGCCCCGGAGCTGTGCAACTTGAGAGATGGACGCTGCCTCTGGCCTCTGCCCTGAGAGCTCCAGAAGGGAGGCCCAGGGAAAAAGCTGGAGCTGACAGCCAGCCTGGCAGCACTGAGCATGGGGATAACTATACTGAGAGGTGACTGGAAGGTACGGGAAAAGTCAGCCACAGGTACACAGAAACTGGGCACATTTTTAAGAAGGCAATTTTATTCTCAAGGAAAAAACAAAAAACAAAAAACCTTGTCACAGTATGCCACAAAGGTTGTCTGAGGAGTATTGTTTGTGTAGGCATAAAACATAAGTATTCCTTACAGATTTACCCGGGAGGTAAAATGCTGGTAGAACAGGGAGCAGCAGAGATAATGGCTGTGTAAAGGGAGCTACAGAGAAAGTCAATACATAATTCATGAAACTCATCAACGTGATGACCCGAGACAGCGGCATGGGCACATTACTCAGAATCACAGGCACATGCCAGAAGAAAGAGCAGAGTCACAGCGGAGGACTCGGCGAGTGGGAACCCACCATGGTTTCTTGGGGGGTTTTTTTGTTCTTTGTTTTTAAAGATTATATTTATTTTAGAGAGAAAATGTGCGCACAAGCTGGGGGAGGGGCAGAGGGAGGGAGAGAGAATCTCAAGCAGACTCCCCACTGAGTGCGGAGCCCAACATGGGGCTCAATTTCAAGACCCTGAGATCATGACCTGAGCCAAAATCAAGAGTTGGAGGCTTAACCGACTGAGCCACCCAGGTACCCCAGTTTATTGTTTTGTTTTTAACCACTCCTTGACTTTTAAAACTTATGTGCATATATATTATTTTGATAAAATAAGAATTAAAAGCTAAATGACAAAATGCACATAAAAAGTGTACCACGTACTCTGCCATAGAGAAATACTCAGTGAATGCCATATTTAATAAAGGCCTCCTAGAGGTGCAGGGCTGGCTCAGTGGGTAGAGGAGCATCAACACTTGGCCTCAGGGTCATGAGTCCAAGCCCCATCTGGGGCACAGAGATTACTTTAAAAAAAAAAGATCTCCTTCATCTTTCTAAACCTTCCAGACTTAGGGAACCTGGAGACAGGATGCTCATACTTCATTGGCAATTCTGACCCCAGGAGCACCCCGAAAAGCCTACCACACATTCCCCCCGTTCTCCCAATGGGCCCTCGGTCAGAGAGGCCGTGGGCAAAGCAGTCCCCTGCATCCCCCCATCCGGCTGGAAAAGGCCGTTCCCTGTCCCCCACCAGCGAAGGACTGTTCAGTGGGTCTTCCGACCTTCACCAAGTCCTTAGAAAGCTCCAGAGCAGCTTCTTGCACCTCCACTGGTCTCCCCTCCTCTCGGTTCCCCAGTGGCGGTTTACTGCCCCAGTGCCCCAGGTGCTTTCATCTCGGAGGCAGGAAATGACTAGACACCAATTGTTCAATCCCCAACAGTAACCAATGCAAACACCTGGCCTCGACAGGGAGTGGGCCTTCTTGACCTCACAGGTAGCCGTTAGCATGCTGGCCAAACCATATCCCAGACTGCAACTGCTTCCTTGTCTTTGTGGCACCCTTCTGCATTCTGGTTCTCTGACTTTTTGAAGAAACATAAAGTGTTTTCTAACCAGATAAAAATATGTATTTCAGAATTTAACCAGCCACCTACATATAGGAAAGAGTATTTTAGTCTTGCTGAAAGAAATTTCTTAATCATACAAACACAAGAGACTGAAAGTACTTTCTTTTCACATTCCTCTTGGTTTGTTTGATCAAGCTCTCCAAATTCTGCTCTTAAGATTTCTCAATCCCCAACAAACTAGATCAATGGAAGAACTACTAAAGAGGATACCATTGCCCTTAAAAGGGCATGTTGTTATTTGAGCTAGTTCAGAAGACTACACAAACTTTGTCATTTACTCCAATCTGCTGGTTTGCCCTCCACAGGACCAGGAGACTGGAGAGGCCTTGAGATCCCTGTTCAGGTGCTGGCCTCTGGGCTCCAGGACTGGGATGGCGCTGGCAACCCCAATTCTAGCCCCCAGCACATCCCACTCACCACCAGGCAAACACGCGGTTAGGATGCTCTCCGCCAACCCAAGAATTTATTAAAATGCTTATCTCACATGATTTTGTGGTATCTGGGGGAGAGAAAAGCCCTATCTTCTAGAGATCTGCACTCAAGGACTGGCAGTTGAAATCATATGGTGTCTAGAATGTGATTGAAAATAGTCCAGGAGGAGGTGGAGAGGGATGGGTGAAACTGGCCATATGTTGCTAACTCTTCAAGTACCTGGGAGATCACTCTTCCATCTCTACTTCTGTGAATGTTTGGAAAAGGCCATAATGGAACTTTTAACAAGATAGTAAATAAAATGCTCATGTCAAGCATGCAGGATGACTGTTCAGAGGAGCCTGGAGGAGGCTTACTCCCAAGAGTGTGCCACTGTGAGGCCATCCTGGCTGTCACAGAGGGAGTGACCATGCACTCTGAGCCACCCCGGCTGCAGAGTCGTGTCCGTCCATCCCCCCCGCCCCGGACTGAAGAAGCTTGGCCCTCTGAAGGGCAGTAACCAATAAAAGTCTTAAGAAATCTGCTCCCACACCAGAGGTCAGTCCAGTCCCTCACTACCCAGACAGAGCCCAAGTATGGGAAGAGTCCCATCGGCTAGAAGCCTAGCTGTGCCCATGCCTTGTATGAACCAGGGACATAAGCACACAGGTCCCAGTCAGTCAGCCCCCAGGAGACAAACAATCTGAGCTGTGAAAAAGCCAAAACTCAAACTGAACTCGAGTCTAACTCCACTTTAAAAATACTAGTATATACATGTACTTACATATTTAAAATACATACATACCAAGGTATTCACCCACAGAAACAGGACTGGAAGGCAAAAATCAAACTGTCACCAATGACCATCTCTAGGCAGAAAGACTATGGAAAACATCTTCCTATTTTAAAATCCCCTACAACGTTATCTGAAAAGGAATTAAATACTGCATCCACCAGTCCTGAACACAGGCACCAAAACAGAAGACAGAGGCAGGCCCAAGCTGCTGGGACTGGCTTCCCATGCCCACACTGCCTTACCCCAGTCTCTCCACACATCTGCTCTGCCCACCACAGCCACCGCCAGGGCCTTCTGCTCAGCCTCCTCTGCTGCCCCCACCCACTTCACTCCTGCAGCTGACTGCTCTTGCAGGTTTGCTCCTTGCACCACCCACTGGCTGCTGGACTCTCTTCTTGGAAGGGCTGACACCCCTGCACACTCCACACACCATCACTTTGTACCCCATCCCCCAGAAGCATCACAGAATCACGGTCCATCTCCCTCAGGGTGCATACTTGCTGAAAGAAACAGTTCTCTCTCCTCCCTTCCTCCTGCGCGTACACACACACACACAGTCACCAAATTCCAAAGCTGCTTTCTTTACAGGCTCTCTTCCTCCCAAATCACCCTCTCCATTCTCACTGCCATGGCACCCAGTAGGTCTCAAATTTGCGTGTGCTTTCAAAATCAACAAGGGTGCTTGTTATTAAAGGCAAGTTCCTTGACAACGCTAGATGTTGGCCAGGATGTCTGACAAGGGGAACTCCCCCACATGGTTGGTAGGAATGTAAATGGCACATACCACTTGGGAAAACTGTTTGGCAGACCACGGTGATGCTGAATTCAGGCCACCCCCCTCAACCCAGCCTGGATGCGCAGCCCGGAGAGTAAGTGCATATACCCACCAGAAGACATGACCCCGAACACCCCTGGCACTGTCTTCACATAACCAACAACTAGAATTAACCCCAATGTCCAACAAGCATAGAGCAGAAAAGTAACCTGGGGTGGAGTCATGTAACAGACAACACGTGGCATAAATAAGAACAACAGCCACCCATTAGGATGATCATCCATCACAGACATGATGCTGAATATAAGAAGCCAGACACGGTGTGACTCCAATGACAGGAAATTCAAGAACACATGTCTCCGTGGCCCAGAAGCCGGAAGAATGGGAGCAGAATCTGCATTGTTTAGCTAAAGCACAGGGATGAGCCTGCTGGGTGCCAGGCCTGTTCCAGATGCAGCCCGGGCTATGGCTATGGGGCATTTACATGTGTCAACATTCATCTAGCGGTGTCATGCTGAAGATGCGTCCTTGTGTCATTCAGTGAGGTAGGTTTGTTATACTTCAATATAAAGAAGCACCGGGAGCCCAGGTGGCTCAGTCAATTAAGCCTCTGTCTCTTGATTTCAGCTCAGGTCATGATCTCAGGGTTTTAAGACACAGCCTCACATCAGGCTCCATGCTCAGAGGGGAATCTGCTTCTTTCCCTCTCTTCCTCTGCCCCTCCCCTGCTCTCGTGCTAGCTCACACACAACCTTGCAAAAGAAAGAAACAAACAAACAAGCACCACATGAGACAACCAGAGCTCCTAAGCCCTGACCCCATCCGTGGGTTTGGACTTGGGTTTGGACTGGAATGGCCTTGTGCCTGAATTGTGAGTACAGAGCACCTGGGGAATATTCCCTCTGCACTTTCATAGGCGTGAATCCTCCCCAGCATGAATCGAAGCAGACCCGTAGCTTTGGAAGGGCCCAGGATGATCCATCAGAGCTTCACCACTACCCTCCCCACAGAGCTTCTCAACGCAAATCTGGCATTCTTTCTACTTTACAACAGGGGCTCCATCCCATACACAGTGGCTAGATCACTTCCTCAAACATCACTTCTCATGAGGACTGAAGCAAAGTTTTGTTTTTAAGATTTTTCATTTATTTATTTGACAGAGAGCAAGCATGCATACAAGGAGGGGGAGGGGCAGAGGGAGAGGGAGAAGCAGACTCCCTGATGAGCAGGGAGCCCAACGCAGGCCAATCTCAGGACCCCGAGATCATGACCTGAGCTGAAGGCAGACGCCCAACTAACTGAGCCACCCAGGTGCCCCAGGACTGAAGCAAAGTTGGAAAGGGGTGGGGAGCAGAAAAGAAGGACAGTGGGGATGGGGATGAACCACTTCTTAACCAACAAGCATCCCCCCCACACCTCCAGACTTCCCTCTCCTGGACTGGATGCAAGTGGCTCAGCTCAAAGGCTAACCAGCAGCTGGGTCCCTCCTGTTCCCTACCTGCCCCCACCCCACCAGCAGATTCCCAGGCAGAGAACTCAAGAGAAGCCTATGGGGCCAAGGGCTAAGAGAAAACAGGGTCCAGAAAGAGGAGGGAGCAAGACAGAACTTGGCTGCTATTCACCAAGTACAAGCACCAAAATGTGTGTAAATGAGAGAATGGGTAAATCTGAGGGAAGGGTGTACCAGAGCACTCTATACTATCCTTACAACTCTGCATGTTTGAAACAGTCTCAAAATAAAAAGCTCAAAGTAAGGACAACGGGGACTTCCAGAGGTCAAATGTCTTCTCCAAGGACTCACTGCCCTAAGTAACAGCTACTCCACCTCAAGATACTTAACCCATTCAATCAGGGATCTTTATTAACCCCCACCAGGTTAGCAAGAGAGTCACTATTAAAGTGGAAGAGAGCATCTCCCTCACAGGGTGGGTTTCAAGATCATTACACCTAGGCTTCTAGTGTATCCTCTTTGCTCTCCAGGACTGGGTACTCATTTATTTATCTGTTAAAGAGAACCACCTCATATGGGGTGTCTGGGTGGCTCAGTTGTTAAGTGTCTGCCTTCGGCTCAGGTCATGATTCCAGGGCCCTGGGATCAAGTCCCACATTGGGCTCCCTGCTCAGCGGGAAGCCTGCTTCTCCCTCTCCCACTCCCCCTGCTTGTGTTCCCTCTCTGTCAAATAAATCAAAATCTTAAAAAAAAAAAAAGATAGAGAGAGCCACCTCGTAACCGTTGTGGACTCCCTGTCTTCAAATAAGAGTCTCTGATTAAAGAAAAAGGGGTGGGGGGCTCTGAATGAGAAGTGATTCAGTGTGGAGGAGCACTGATGAGAGAAAGCCCTGGAAGGCCATCAGAAAAGAAGCCAGCACTGTTTTCCACCACCCTACCTGTAATCATGATACACCTCTTATCCAAGCCAAGGCACCTTGCCAGGAGCTCAACGAGATGCAGATGTATAAGATCAGGTCCTACACTCAAGCAATTTATAATACTGTTGGCAAGGCAAAAATCAATAATGAGTGTAAAGACAGCAAAAAAGAATTCATCTGTTCAGTATGCAGGATGCACCCAGTGCGGGCCCTACAAACTCAAGAGGAAGTAAGAATTGCCATGGGCTGAGCCATCAGGGCTCATGAGGAGGAGATGAGGCCAAGGCCAAACCTCCAATGGGGAAGAGAAAGAACAGAAAAGAGTGAAAGCAGAGGGCCTGGCATGGAGGAGGGAGCATCTGGCTGGGGCTCTCATACCAGCATGGAGCGAAGGCCATCTGGAAGGACAGTTTCAGATTGAAAGGAGAATGCTTCCTAGCAGGGGCAGAAAGGAAAAGAATCATCTTAGGAAGGCTGTGGTGGCACTCAGGGCCCTGGTGAGGGAGGACACCCACTCTGTGATTTTCCACCTTATGGTATAGTAGCTATCTGGGACCACAGCTCCCTCCTCCTCATGTGCAAAGAGGGCCCACCTCTTCTTCAAGACTTCTGACTACAAAAGGAACATAAGTTTATTGTTAACAAAAATACACATGTACTGAAAGTTACAAAGAAAATGAAAATTACTCAGATAACTAGCTAACAATGTCTATTTAACATAACTCATTCCAGGGGCGCCTGGGTGGCTCAGTCGGTAAAACGTCTGCCTTTGGCTCAGTTCATGACTCCAGGATCCTGGGATCGAGCCTGAGTTGGGCTCCCTGCTCAGTGGGGAGTCTGTTTCTCCCTCTTCCTCTGCCCCTCCACCCACTTGTGTGTGCGCTCTCTCTCTCAAATAAATAAATAAATAAATAAAATCTTTAATTAAAAAAAAAAAACCTCACTCTGGACCACGTGTCCTGCTTGCTCTTCTCAATATCAACGGGTTACAGAACATCTCCCATGTCATTTTGTTTTTAAAGATTTTAAGTAATCACTACACCCAAAGTGGGTCTCGAATTTACACCCCAAGATCAAGACTCACATGCTCCACCGACTGAGTCAGCCGGGTATCCCTCCCATGTCTTTTTTTTTTTTTAAGAGACTTATTTATTTGAGAGAGAGAGACAGAGAGAGTGTGAGCATGAGTGGGGGGAGGGGCAGAGGGCGAGAAACTCAAACAGACTCCCCACCAAGCCAGAAGCCTGACACGGTACTCAATCTCAGGAACCCGAGATAATGACCTGGGCCAAAACCAAGAGTCGGAGGCTTAACCAATTGAGCCACCCAGGCACCCCTCTGCCATGTCATTTTTAACAGCAGCACTGAACCTGCCATCTCCAGCTCCCACAACAAATCTAACACAGCTCCACTCCTGACTTGATGTGGCTATGAGCATCCTCACTGCCAACAGGCTTTGAATACTCTCCTGCATACAGCCTTGGAGGAAATGCCTAAGGAAGTAGACATTTTAAGCTTACTGGAATAAACAGTATTGTCAAACAGCCTTCCAGAAAAATAGCCTCGTTTACGTGCCTCCAGCAGCAGCTTGTGAGGATGTCGTTTTGCCTGTGTCTTCCCATGCACGGTGTTAAGACTTTCTCCAATTTTGGGGGCCACCTGGCTGGCTGATCTTGATCTCAGGGTTATAAGTTCGAGCCCCACACTGTATGTAGAGATTACTTAAAAATAAGGGGCACCTGGGTGGCTGAGCCGATTGAGTATCTGACTCTTGAAGCTCAGGTCTTGATCTCAGAGTCATGAAATCAAGCCCCACACTGGGTTCCACGCTGGGCATGGAGCCTACTTAAAAAATTAAACAAACAAACAAACAAACCAACCCTGGCTCAGTCGGAAGAGCATGGGATTCTTGATCTCAGGGTCATGAGTTCGAGTCCCATTTGGGTGTAGAGATTAAATTAATTAAAAAAAAAAAAAGCAAAAAAATTCTTGAAAAAAAAAAGACTTTCTCCAACTCTGAGGTGAACACCCATCAGGTTAGACCACTATCACCACAGAGCCTGAAGAGGCCTCTGGCGGTGCTTGGGAATCCACTCGCACAGCACTCCTTGCGATGCAGGAATCCCCATGAGAGATTCAGACTGGGGGAAACGAGTGTTCAAACAATTCAAGTGCAAACTGGTTAACTCTTCACAGAATGTGTGTGAAGAGGAAGGAGGAAGCGGGTGGCCTGGTGTCCTGGAAGGGTGAGTGGGATGGGACTGCAATATTGTGCCATGGGAGGGATGGGTCTCTCAGACAGGCGAACAAACAGGATGCAGAACAGCCAGGGCAAGAAAGAGCTGGGCTCTTCTGGGGATCCACAGGCAGCCAGTACAGTGGGCTGCAGACCCTGGAGGAGGGAGTCAGGCTCAGAGTTGAACCCACAGGCAGTGGGTGGCCACTCAAACATTCCCAGCATCAACATAATGGGGGTCAGGGGGTGGAGTCCATGAAGCAAGAATTGATAGCTTGAAGCTGAATGTGGATACATGGACATGGGGCCTTTAAACTACACTACTGGGTTTTAGCATTTAAACTTTCCATTTTGAATTTTTAAAAATTCATTACAATTCCTCAAAAAATGTACCCTCTGGTATATAACCAACATTACTGTCCTGAGGAATGCTTTAAAGTGACAGTGACAGGGAGATGATCGTGTGACCACCCGGGACTGCCCCACACGGAGCCTGGACTAACCACAGCCACCCTGTCACAAATGGGAGTTAAAGAGTTGGAAGACTTCCTGTCAGGAATGGATGTAAGGGCTGCCAGGTGTGGTAGGTGGGTGGGGTCTCTCACAAAAGGGAGCTGGTGAGGCTGGGAGGCTGGCTATAGCCTGCGTGGAGGCCAAAGATCATTGGAGGCTTGCTGGCTGGCCCTTCTGCCACTGTTTGGGCCCCACTGACTCACGGGGAGTTGCTCAAATTGCCAACAGGATGCCCATCGGCACTTGGCTTGGGTTAACTTCCAGCTACCATCTTCCCTCTACCCCCAAAAGGCATGACCTCTCTTTCAAAAATTAAAAGGCGGTTTGCCTCTCTTGTCCTGCTTTGCTTCAGCAAGCATTCATTTGTAACATGCAGGGTATAACTATAAGCAGCAGTGACCTCTCCTCTACACCTCAGTTTTTCCATCTTAAAAATGGGAGTAACAAATACATCGACTGACTGCGCAAGTGGGAACTCAATGAGCTGACATAGGTCAACTCTTGCAGTAGGGGTTTATGTCAGCTCCTGTTGTTGCTGCTGCTGAGAAAGTCCTGACCCCTGAGCAGCTGAGGGCCCACATCCCCTCAGGTCACTGTCACTCCTGGTCAGGAGGCAGTAGGACCAAGGTTCAGGACCCTGAAGTCAATGGCTCCACAATCACTTCCTGATTGCCATCAGGGGCACTAAGGCTTGGAGGTGGTCAGAGAGACGGGCCCCTGGCCTCAAGGAATGGACATTTTAATGGTGGCTTATAAACAGAAGGCTGCGAGCCAGCTCAGTTGTTTAGATACCAACCAGGCTATGAAGAAAGCAGTGGGGCTCAGGAGCTTCCCCACTGGAAAACAAGGGCCAGAATCACACCAGTAGGGCAAAGGACTGTTAGGAAGCCTGAGTGGGATAAGCCACAGAAAAGGCTCAGCCAAGACTCCCTTGCTTCTGCTTGGAGGACAGAACATAACACACAGGGAGCACCTGGGTGGCTCAGTCAGTTAAGCTTCTGCCTTCGGCTCAGGTCATGATCCTGGGGTCCTGGGATCCATCCCCAAGTCAGGATCCCTGGAGCTCAGCAGGGAGTCCGCTTCTCCCTTTCCCTCTGCCCCTCCCCCTGCTTGTCTCTCTCTCAAATAAATAAATAAAGTCTTAAAAAAAAAAAAAGAACATAACCCACAGGCAGAATCTAGACATGCAAGTTTCAGGGCACTCCCCACTGTCCTAAGGCCTCTCCAGGCCCTTGGAAGTTGCTGTTCAGTTGTCTGTTCTTTGTTCCTTATGAGTTTTTTTTTTGCTTTGTTCATTATGTTTCTAGCTAAATAGCACTCAACTTTCTCCTTACAGTCCAGGCAGAAAGCTCTGGATCTCCTAGGTCCCAACCTGGAGCTCAATCTCCTTTGAGGGCTTCACCAGAAGAGGTGGCTGACCTGTCTGCCCTGACTCTGCTACATGTTCCCTGATCTCCTGGCACTTGAGTAGAGCCCTGATACACACTGCCCTTCCCCACCTCCCACCCCCCGGATCTCCTCCCCTTTGCAATCTGTTCAGCCCAATAGACATTTATTTATTTCATGTCTGTATGTGCAGTCTGCTGTACTGAGAGGTGGGAGGCATAAAAGTCTCAAGAATAAGATGGCACAAAATTTTAAAAGAACGCGACGAGTTGATTGATGAAGTCCTTTCATTCATTCACTACTTACCCACTCTATTTCAGGTGCAGTGCCGGCTACTACAGATACATGCTTGCTCTCTGGGATCCTACAGACCAGACACATGTTCCACACTAACCCAACAATCCCCCCAGGAAGGCCCAAGGCCCACAAAGGCCAGCCTGAGAACTCTAAGGTTGGGGGGAGGGGGGCTTCTCCTGCAGTGCTGCAGGGAGAGTGGATGTTCAATGAAGAGATGATTTGAACTCACCAACAGTGTCACCACTACCCTCCCCACAGGCTCCTTCAAGTGTCATCAACTCCCCTAACCAGGCTTGGGGGTTTTACCTTCACCTTCCAAGGCTCCTACTCTTGCAAGAACCTAAGGAGGAGGCATCTGCTAGGGCTCAGCTAAAGATCTTTACATTCCCCCCCAACACCTTCCCTGTGATACTACTGGACTCCAGCCATTTCATAGATGAGGAAGATGATCCAGAAAGGTTAGGTATCCTGCCCTCGGTCACTCGGCTAACAAGTGGAGAAAGTGGGGATTCCAGAGCTTCACATGCATGCTGGCAGAGGTAAAGAAGACCTCTACAGTACAAGAGGCGGCACACACAGCCCTCAGGAAAATACTTAACTCTTGCACACATCGACAAGTGTTTATATGCCTACAGCAAACTACATTCCTGTATTTCCTACAGGAAACTACAAGGGGCTGAGATCCAACATATCAGAGGGGATGACCCACTTTAAGCAGGATAAGCAGGGAAGGATCTGCAGTATTTGGTATTTAAGCAGACATCTAAAGAACAGGAAGAGAAACTGGTCATAAATGCAGTGGGGGGAAGTCTACCCATTGTTGAATACCCTAAATACTTCATAATAACTTGTTTAAAAAGAGAGAACCAAAAAAGAAAAAGAACTTAGAATGTTCAAGAAGCTGAAAGACCAAAGACCAGAGTTATTGGGCCTGCAATCCCAAGCACTGTTCTCTCTTGGTAGATATTCAAGAGCCAGGTGGAGACAGTAAACCAACTACCAGATGCTTCTCCTTTTGTTGAAACTCCCCAGTGCTTCACTATGCTTTCTTTACTCCCTCATCTATACAAATTACTTGGGTTCAAAACATTTCCCAAGATACCCTCCTTCAAACAACAGCATAAATATCAGAGGAAGTTAGAATTAACCCTGTGAACACAACAAATCAAGGCACCAAGAATCATGACTTTCAAAGTGAACCCTGGAGAGAAAACAGACAAATCTGAGAACTGAGAACACCACATCATGTCAGGCAGACAACCTCTGAAACTGCTTCTCCCAGCAGGGGTAGCAGAAGGGCTCCCCAAAGATGTCCATGCCCTAATCCCAGGAACCTGGGCACATGCTATGTTTATATGGCAGAAGGGACTTTCCAGATGAAATAAAAATTATAGACTTTAAGATAAGAACATCATCCTGGATTATCTGAGTGGACCCAATCTAACCTGAGTCTTTACTAGAGAATTTTCTTGGCTGAAGTAAAAAAGATGCAGCCGAAGAACCCACCCCTGATGGAGGGGGCCATATAAAGTATGACCCGAATGCAGACCTCCTCTAGGAACAAAGACTGACCACTGGCTGACAAATAGTAAGGTACAAGAACACCTCAGTCCTACAACTGCATGGACTGAATTTGGCCAACCGCCTGAATGGGCTTGAAAGCAAATTCTACCACAGAGCCTCTAGGAAGAAATGCACACCTAACCAACATCTTGATTTCAGTCCTGTAGGATCCTAAGCAGAAGACTCAGCTGAGTCCACCTAGACCTTGCACCTACAGAAACTGCCAGGTAATAAATGTGTTGTTTTAAGCCACTACATTTGTGGTCATTTGTTATGGCAGCAAGAGAAAAACGAATACACAAGCAGCAATCTGGCAAATAAAGGAAAGAATCCAGCTTGCCTAGAAGCAGAAGGAAATTGAATTATGAAGTATCCAGTCAGTCCTTGACACCCAGAGACTCTTCAATTGCCCCCCTGCCCTCTGACTCTCCCCCACCCTCCCCAATTTCCTCTGATGGCAACTCATCTTTCTGGTTCTTTGGTCTCCCAAAACCCAAAGAAGAATCTTTGCCCTGAGGGCTTTTCTTGCTGAGCCCTGAAGTGGGCCAACCCTCAAGATTTCCTCTATAGGGGCTCAGTTGGTTGGGCGTCTGCCTTCTGCTCAGGTCATGATCCCAGGGTCCTGGGATCCAGCCCTGTGTCAGGCTCTCTGCTCAGCGGGGAGCCTGCTTCTCCCTCTCCCTCTGCCTGCTTGTGCTCGTTCTCTCGCTCTCTCAAATAAATAAAATATTTAAAAAAAAAATTTCATCTCCAGACAACTCCAGGGGATCAACACCCCCCCCCAAAACCCAACACAATGTTCACTGGTTCTGCAATATCTGCAGAATTGTCCCCAGACTATTCCATAGCAGTGCCCAGAGCCACTAACTCTACAGACCCCACACCTTCCACTGTACTAAGAGGCTTCCCGGCCGGCATTCCGTCCCACTTCCTTCCTTCCATGCTGCTGCGCTCCACCCCCTGCATCCAGTTTAGTCATCAAGGACTGTCTATGCTTGCTCTCCCCTTTCTCTGGAATGGTCTTCCTCTTTCAGTTTCCACCACTGTCTAGTGCAGGCCTTTATAATCTCTTGCCGACTAGGTCATTCCACAACCATTTTATGGAGCAATGTGACAGGCAGTGATCTAGCAATAGGAACACAGGGATGAAAAATGACAGGTCCCCAAACTCCAAGAGTTCAAAACTCATAATGGCCTAACTGGCCTCTCTCCTCTGTTCTTGATCCATCTCCAAGGACTCCGGGAATCTTCCCAACTCTGGCATTTCACTACCTCAAAGCAGGCAACATGCCAAATACAAGCTCAACTCCTTAGCACAGCACTCCCACCACTAACATGTCAGCACCTGCTCACCCTCATTCCATTACCATCTCCTGAACCTCCTTTCTCCTCAATCCCCAGAACTCAGCCTATAGCAATGTCCTCCAATGCAGCGAGAGTTCACACTTCCCTACTACTCAGCTTGGAATGATGGCCTTTCACCCTCCTACTTGTCTTTTTAGGGCTCAATCTATTCGCCACCTACTCCAGAAAGCTCCTTCTGCCCTGCTCCAGCGAACTGTCAGTTTTTTCTAGGAGAAAGACTGTATTGTAACTGCTCCTTTATGGTAGCGCATTCCCTGGGGGCAGGGGCTGTCTCAGGCAAATTTGCGGCTAGCACAACATCAGTAAGCTCAGTAAAAGACTGTTAAATGAAACAAGCAGTGGGTGGTGAGGAGCTGGAGTTCCACTAGATGCAGCCTAGAGCGCACTGGCAGCCCCTGCATTGAGGGGTTCAGCAGCTGAAACTGTGGGGAAGAGGTATTAACCCCAGCTCTTCACTCCCTCCTCCCAACCGACGGTCGCTTCCTGACAGCCTCTTCCTGCCACCCTTCGCAAAATCCACACTGGGGCGGTACTGGGGGGCGGAGGCAGGATACCCGTGGATTCTCCATCCCCCACCGCCCACAGCCCCAAGTACCTAGCCTCCCAACCTCATCTTCCATCCACCCCCCTCCAATCTCTTTCTTTCACTCTGATGCGCTTTTCTTAAAGACGAATCACAAAACACCCAGATCTGCTGCTAAAGCCAACACGGGCTGCCCCTTTCCTTTTTCGAATTCAGTGTGATTCAAAGCAGGGGAAAGTCTGCAACCAAAGCACACAAATGACGAATGAGAAAGCTCAGGACGATGACTCATAAGCCAGGGCTCGCTGGTTTGCAGAGTTCGGCCCCGGGAAAGCTAATGAACAGTCAGTATCAGCCAAGAACGGAAGGGACAGCCGAGGGCTCAGCCGCGCCCTGGGACTCACGCGCGTCCCGGGAGCCTTCGCCCTCTCGGCGCCCCCAGGCCCTAGTGGGTCCGGCCGCCCTGGATCTCCCGCGAGTCTGACCCGGGCCTCGCCCTCCGAGCGGGAGGGCTGAGGGGGGAAGGTCCGGAGATTTCGCCCTCTAACCCGGCCCCTACTCACATTTGACTGACCAACTTCTGCCGGAAGGCGGCGCTCCGCCAGTCGGTCTCCTGCCCCGAAACGTCCATGCCGGTCCCTCCGCTCCCACCACCCGCGTCCCGCTGAGCCGCCGCCGCTGCCGCCACCGCCTCTACCGCAGCGCCAGGCCCGAACCCGGAAGCCGTCGGAGGCGCCTCCGCCGCGCCGGAAGCCGAGCGGGAATTGTGGGAAATGGAGTCGCGCGCACGGGCCTGTGGGAAATGTAGTTTCCGGGACGCACGGGGAGACTTCTCGGCGGCCCCCCTCCCGCGTACCCCAAGCCCCTGGCTCTGCTCCCAGCGCGGATGTCGCGCGGGACGGGGACTCCAGATGCTCCGGGCTGACCAGAACGGGTGTGGGAGAGCCATGGCTGCATAGTACTCCTGATATACTGCCCACAGCTGACCCACGCTGGCCACCCCAATTTCGTGTGACCCTACTGTGTGCTGGCCTCACCAACTCCGCGAGATCTGCACCCTTCGGCCAAGCTGCTAGCGATCTACAGCGGATGCCATGGAGAGGTTGTTTATTTATCAACTATTTCTCAGCACCTACTGTGGGCAGGGTACAGTGTCAACATGATCCAGGCTCTGCTTTCCTGCCACTACCTTACAGTGCCACATCCAAAGTGTGACCAGATAGACTTTCCTCACTGCTTTTCTCTGTTAGACTTTTGGAATCTCAGATCCCACTGTATTTTGTAGGGGGTGGTGATATAAGGAGCCTAAGCCACATTTATTAAATTCTGGACGTGGGCAATCTTGCTTGGCCCAACAGCCATGTCCTGTCTGAACATAGTTCAGGTCCTTGCTGGAGGCCAATGGCACACAAACTTGTTGGGTGGAGGCAAGAGAGCTGGAGGTGGAATGCAAGGGGGTGGGGGAGCCTGAGAATAATTTTAGGAGGATAAGAGTTCTGCAAGATGGAATCTATGTGGCCCTTGTCTGCACCTCCGGGGTTTGGGATGGGGGGTAGGTGGCAAAAATCCTAAGTCCAAATGGTCCACAAGTGCCAAGTGGGCAATCACTAACATGGGCCTAAGAGAGTGTGAACTGGCACCTACTGATGCCTGTTAAGTGCCAGGCCCAGGCTAGGCTGTGTACACCCCTTGTCTCTGTGTCCCAGGCAGGAGCTTGGCGTGGGGTGAGGTGGAGCACAGGGAGAGAGAATGTGAGCAGGTTCCCCAGAGGGGCCCCTCTTGTCCACAGGGTTTCAGGTCTTGTGTTGATAGGAGAGCTTTTCACATCTTCAAACTTTTTTGTTCATTCTCCTAAAAATAATTTTAAAAAATTAAAATAATTTTTAAAAACTCTGTATTTAGGATGATCAACTTGTTCTAGTTTCCCTAGGACTCTTGGGTTTTAGCTCTGGAAGTCCTGCATCCCCGCAACCCCCTGGAATCCCAGGCCAACTGGCATGATTGATCACCCTATCTATATCCCTCTTGCACATTAAAAAAAAAAAAGGAGCTATAATTCACCTTTTTACAGTATACAATTCACTGTTTCTTAGTATTATTCACATATCATAAGATTGTACAATCATCACCACTCTCTTGCACATTTTTTAAAAGATTTTTTATTTATTTGACAGAGAGAGCACAAGCCGGGGGAGCGGCAGGCAGACGGAGAGGGAGAAGCAGGCTCCCTGCTCAGCAGGGAGCCCAATGAGGGGGCTGGATCCTAGGACCTTGGGATCATGACCTGAGCCAAAGGCAGCCGCTTAACTGACTGACCCACCCAGGTGGCCCCTCTCTTGCACATTTTAAACTTTTTTTTTTTAAGTGGGCTTCACACCCAACATAGGGCTTGAACTCATGACCACGAGAGCAAGAGTCATATGCTCTACTGACTGAGCCAGCTTGCCCATTTTTAGGTTGACATCTAAATACTTTTCTAAATACCTTTCCAGTGCTGTGACTGCAGTGTATCCTATATTATATATGGGTTTCAAATGCATTTTGTTATTTAGATTCAGATTACTCCACAGCCAAGCAGCTTAAAACGACATAATCAACATTTTTTATCTTTCACAGTTTTTATGGGTCAGGAATTCAGAGGAGGTTTAGCCAGGTCATGGCTCAGTGTCTCCTGAGGTTCCAGGCAGATGTGGGACTTCAGAAGGCTATGGCCTGGCCGAGACTGGAGGATCTGCCTCCAGTGCAGCTCATGCTTGGCTGGCAAATCTGTACTGGCTTTGACAGCCATCTCAGTTCCATGGAGGCCTCTCCTTAGGGCTGCTTGCATGTCTTCATGACATGCAAGTCATGCAGACTGAGCAAGACTGAAGCTGCAACACCTTTTATGACCTGGCCTTGAAAACCACAGGCTTTTTCTTCCGCCCCATTCTATCCCTTAGAAGGCACAGTCACTAAGTCCAGCCCACATTCAAGGGGAGGAGGATTGGGCTTTACCTTTTGAAGGGAGGAGAGTCAAAGAATTTGCAGATATATTTTGAAAACACTGTATGCTCCAAATTAGCTGTTCCGATTTACTTTCTCATCAGCAATGTATGTACATTCCCACCCTCACCAACCAACACTGGATCTCATCTTATTTATATTTGCCGTGTGGATGTTGACAAAGACTCGCTCCTTGACCAAACTTTAGTCGGGCTCCTCTGAGCCCTCTTCTTAACTAGGCCTCAACGTTGGCCTGTCTAACTCAGTCTTAACAAAGAATTCTACTAAATCAGTTCAGGGAGCATTCCCCCACCTTTGATATCTAGTCAGGTTCTTCATCCCCCAGCTCTGATAAGCCCGTTAGGACAGTTTAGCAAGAATCCCCCTTCCCTGATGTCTATTGTTAGTAGGCTCCTTAGCTATAAATCCCCAATATGTCTTTGTTGTATTCAGGGTTCAGCCTGATCTCTCTCCCTATTGACATACCCCTGTTGCAATAGTCTTCCTGAAGTCTTCCTTCCTGTTTTTACAGGTCTCAGAATGATTTTTCCTTTAACAATGTATGAAAATGTGGTGTATTTTTTGCATTTCCAGATGATTAATGAGATTGAACTTGACTTCCTTTGTTTATATCCACTGGGACTTCTTTTTCTGTGAGTTTCTAGTAAATATCTTTTACCAGGTATTTAGTTGGTTGACTATTGGTTTTTAGAAGTTCTTTATATATTCTGGATAATAATTTTTTGTCTGTTATATATGTTGTAAAAATATTCACTGATATATTGTATCATTTGCTTTTTTTTACTTTCACTGATGTTGATGATTCTCTCAGGTATTAAATGATTTGTTTATTCTCTTTTGAGTATTATCTATTCGTGTACATTTCCACCTATCGGAATTGTTTTGTATGAATTTTTTAAAAGGTTTTGTTTATTTATTTGAGAGAGAGAGAAAGAACACAAGCAGGGAGGAGGGGCACAGGGAGAGGGAGAAGCAGACTTCCTACTGAGCAGGGAAGCCTGATGCGGGACTCGATTCCAGGCCCCCAAGATCATGACCTGAGCTGAAGGCAGATGCTTAACCAGCTGAGCCACCCAGGCACCCCTTGTGTGAATTTTTTATATACTATTTGCCACTTGCTCTCGAGTTGTTTTTTTGTTTTTTTTTAAAGATTTTATTTATTTATTTGACAGAGTGACACAGCGAGAGAGGGAACACAAGCAGGGGGAGTGGGAGAGGGAGAAGCAGGCTTCCCGCTGAGCAGGGAACCCGATGTGGGGCTCGATCCAAGGACCCTGGGATCATGACCTGAGCTGAAGGCAGACGCTTAATGACTGAGCCACCCAGGCGCCCCTGCTCTCGAGTTTGTTGCAAACATTTCCTCAATTGTTTTTTTTTTTTTAGGATGTCTGTGATCAAATTGTGTAGCAGACAAGTGTGTTTGGCTTTTCCTTTGAAATATCTTCCATTGGGTTGAAGCTTGGAAAGTCTTCCATTATCTCTATCAGTTCTTTAACCAGTCTCTCAGCTTCTTATTTCTCTCCAATCCCCTCCACTTTTATTTACTTAGAACCTATTGAGTGGTAGCTCTGTTCTAGGTTCTGGAAATATAGCCCTAAAGGAGCGGACAGAAGTTTGTACGCTCAGGGAAGGCAAGATCTCCTAGACAGCAAACACATCCATGGGAGGACACCAGATGATCCTGCACACCATACCTTCTGGGGCCTCCTCTTATCTTGCCACTCTCCTCCTCTAGAATTTTCCAGTGGGAAAGCTGCTGACTTGATCTGGGTATATTTTGAGATGATGGTACCTCTAGCTCTGAACACTGGGGAATGTCCTGTCCTCTCAGTCCTGGCCAGCACCCCACCTTGCTCCTGCCCTTATCCCCTTCACTCATCCTCATCCTCTTCACCCTCCAGCTCCTTTCAATACCCTGAAGGTGCTTTCTTCAGTCTCTCCTCTTAAGCTGTGGTCCCATCTGTCCTCATCTCAGAGGCCAGACCTGGCAGTCTTCCTGGCCTTGCCTCCTTTTATACCTCAGGCACTGCAGGCTGGCTCTGCCACTCCAAGGAAAGGCCTCCCTGTAGCAGATCCAGGGGCTTTGCCTCCTCTCCCCTCTGGAGCCACCCTCACATCTAGCGCCATTGGACCTTTGAGATTACTCCTCCCCTGTCTCGTCTATGGGTTCCTGCTCTCTGGGTGTCCCCTGGAACACCAGTGCACCTTGTGCTCTGTCCTCAACTCACTCTCCTTTTCCTTATACTTGTTCTGGTTCAGTGCATCACCTCTGGCTAAAGTGTATGATATGTCCACGACTTTACCTCAAGCCTAAAAGGTCCTTAGCTGGACAACTGCAGTCTCTTTACCCTGCCTGGGGCCAAAGTGAGCCTTGTCTTCCCCCAAACTTTCTCTTCCTCCAATCTCCTTGTGACGAGGGTAACCTCATTGTTCCCCACCATCTCTTGGGCTCACTCTTCTTCACCCATCACTCATGTGTAGTGGGGAACTTGCCTCCTTCCCAGGTTTCCAGCCAGCACCTCCCTGTCCCCACTCCGTCCCCACCTGAGGCTATAGCTTCACTGCTGTCCCCATACTCAGCCTCCTCCCACCCTCTAGTCCAGTCTGCAACCCATCTTGGCATCTGCCAGGCCTGGCGGAAGGCTGCCCTCAGGGCCACATCCACCTGTACGTCCAGAGGTAGGGTCTACTTTCCAGTGTTCAGACTCAGAAACTTCTGGTGGCCTCCGGACTACTCACTTTGCAGGATCTCATCTCCATGCCTTTACTGACACTCCCCTTCCTGGAATGCTTTTCCCATTCCCCAAAAGTTCTCATCTGTTATGTAGCTAGGGGGTTACCTCCTCCAGAGTCTTCCCAGAAGCCCATTCCCGCTGGGAACCCCTGGTCCTGGAGTCTGGTCCTACTCTCCTGGCCCTTGTCTGGACTCTGGGATCAGCCAGGACAGTGCTTCTGTTTCATTTACTTTCTTCCTCATTCCCGTACACCTTTTTAAACCATGAGCCATCCCTAGCCACATCCTTCCCCCACACTTCATAACGCCTCTTAATAAACAACAGTGTAGGATATCCCGACTTTATCAAGAGGCTCTGCTGGCTGGAACCTCCGGCTGGACACGGCAATTACAAATGAGCCTCGGAGGACAAGATCCTCTTGCAGGTGAGGCTAGAAAAATGAATACCAAGAGCTTCCTGGCGGACTGCTGGGTCCAGCCCTTTGGGCTGGGAATTGGATTTACTTCAGAATCTCAGTAAACGGGATAACACCTGTTCACACAGGCAGTTTATCTCTTCTCCCCAACATCCAGCAGAGGGCAGGCGATCAGCAGAAGCACTGTGAACTAATGGGACCGCGAGGGAGGGAGGGAATGAGCGAGAGGGAATGAAATGAGGGAATGAGTAAAAGACGTAATGAGGAGTAAAGGAATAAAGGAGAAAAGGGAGAAAATGAGTGAGCGAAGGAACGAAAAAGTGAGAGAATGAAAGAGAGAGGAAACGAGAGAAGGACGGAGGAAATAGATTTACAGGGCGCGACCCTTCCCAAAAGGCCCTGCTTCATTTATTCACTTATTCATTCGTTCAGCCCCGCCCGGTGCCAGGAGCTACGCTAGGTGTAGAGAGGCACGGTCACCCAGGCAGCTCGAGCTCTGCTCCGCTAAGCTAAGACCAGAGCTACGCCCGCGGAAAAGCTGCCTCGGGCGGCGCCCCTCCTCCCGCCAGAGCTCGGCGCCCCTCCCCCAGCACCCAGCGAGACGTCCCCCGGCCTCCGTCTACACCGGGCTGGCGCCTGCGCGGCGCGGTCACATGACTCGCCGAGGCCCGCCCCCCTCCCCCCGCGGCCGGCCGCCCGCCCCGCCCCCGCCTCTGGCGAGTGCGGCCTCAGCTTGCGGCGGCACCAGGTGAGCTGCCAGGCGCGGGCCCGGTGGGCCGGGTGGCAGCGAGCGCGGGTGGCGGGCGGCCGGCGGCAGCGGGGCCCGGGCGAGCAGCCCTGGGGGGCGCGGGGACGCAGGGGCGGGCGCGGGCCGGAGGCGCGGGAGTGGAGGCCTGAGGCGAGTCCCGCGGCCTGACGTGGCGGGGGCGCGGCGGGGGCGCGGCGGGGGCGCGGCTGGGCGGGGAGCTGGCGCTAGCGGAGACCCGGACCTCCACACCGCTGCGGGATCCGCCGGCCTCCTAGCCCTTGGGCTGGCCTGTCGCCCGCGGCGGGTCTGAGCGCGGCCTTCCCAGCCGCGACCCTCGGTACTGTGCGCGGGCGGGTCCTGCAACAGGCGGGTGGGGCGGGGCCGGACTGCCACCACCTGGTGTGACCTTGGACCTCGGCCTGCGAGCCTCAGTTTCCTCAGCAGCTCACCGGGGCCGGGGGTCGGGGGCCCGCGGGCTGCAGCCGAGGAAGTCCAGCCTCGCCAGCTCGCGCGGTTTCCAAAAAGAAGCCGGGGATCGCGCTGTCATTGCAAAATCTCCGGGTCCTGGGTCCCGAAGCGTTGGCCGCGGGTTCTGACTACTTCCAATCTTGCGCGGGCCGGAGTCGATGGGTCGTCATCGCCTTATGCCTGGGGACCTTTTCGCGCCAGGCCTCCCTGAGGCCGGGCCTGGCCGCAGGTTTGGTGCACCAAGATGCCCCAACTCAGCTTTCTGGAAGACTCATTCCAGAGCGCATCCGAGTTGGCACTCCTATGATGGCTCCCCATTCTGGAGATTAGTACCTACTCCCTCCTCTCCTCTTCCCAACTGTCCCTTATCCCTTTGTTGCAGACCTTGCTTCATGCTGCCAAGGATTGGGGTTCATTGAAGGCAGACAATGTTTTGGGGCGCTTCAGAGGACTGAGGGGTGCCTGCTCAGTAAATGGTGTTGAGTTGAAAATTCTTCAAAAATACTTTTGACGCTGACATCCATGAGTTCATAAAAAATCATTTTACGTCCTTCAGTTTGTACCTACTTGGGACATACATCTTCCTTCCTGCTCCCCTCAAAAGCTTTGAACAAACAGCACAGAGTCGAGGGGCCTTGCTTGTGATGAGTCGAATCAGAGATGTTACGGAGCTGGAAGGAACTTAATCTAGGGAAAGACTTCATGATAGAGTAATCCCTGTAAAATGAATAGGAGAAAGAAGGTGCCACCAAGTGAGCTTCCAAGAACATTCATGGGAAAGAATCACAAAAGAAGTGTTGCATTTGACTTAATTTTTTATTTTTTGAAATTTTGTTAATTACCAAAACGTAATTGCACTGTGAAATGCTGTTTTTCATCTAAGTCAACAAAGAGTAAAAAGAAACGCTATTGGTGGGCTAGATGGTGGTTGGAACCAGGTTCTCATACTTTGCTGGTGGGAGAATCAATTAGTATAACCTCTATGGAGGGCAATTTGGCAATATGCATTCAAATGACAAATAAACATTAAAATTCGAATGATCCAGCAGTTATGTATCTAGATTTTTTCCTCAGATAACTGCTGCATATGTGGCATATCAAAATGATTTTCAATGTGTAACTTTGCAAAAGCAAACAATTGGAGGAAACCTAGATGTCTCTCTGAAAAGGGTTGGTTAAATAACATGCGGTTATCCATACAATGGACTGTGGGAGGGATATTAAGTTTTCATATGCAGAAGTTAATGAAGGGGGGAAACGGTGTAGATTTCCAGATTTGCCTTTGAATCTGTAGATGTCCCCTACTAGGGAAGGTAGAATTGTAGTTTTCTTCTGGGAGAGGATCTGGTTGGGGCATAAGTGGGAGGAAAATTTAAGTTTCATAACATACCTTTCTGTGCCTTTTGAATTTGAATGTGAACATATTAAAAAATAAGTTTGAGAATTTAGTTTTTAAATATTTCATACTAACAGAAAAGTTACTACCTCTCCCTATCAGATCCTAATGTTTTGTCTTCTTTGTTTTTTTTGTTTGTTTGTTTGTTTTAAAGAAATAAAACATTCCCTTTTTCCTTCCTGGAGAAAATCATGATCCTGAATTCCTTTAATGTGCCTATGTATGTTCTACTGTAACGCCTATCTACAAGCAAAATTGGACGGTATTTTGTTGTGTGATTTCAAACTTTTTGTATTATGTGTATTCTGCAGTGTGCTTTTTTTTCCTTTGCGTGGCTTTGAGATTTCTCCATGTTGATGACTATAGCTTGAGTTCTAGTTTGCCCATTTTAACTGTTGTCTAGTATTCTGTTGGCTCACTGTGTTGCAGCATCCATTCCTCTGAGGATGGACATACTGGTCGTGGCCAATGCTTGCTTTATGAACAAGGCTGTGTTGTGTGGTCTTGAATGTGTTGCACTCTGAGCTATGCTCCTACAGAGCAGGGAATTGGTTTGTTTTCTTCACACTGCCCTCAGCACCTAGCTTAGTTCCTTAAATTGTGCTTGGTAAATGTGCTTTGCTTGCCCAAGGAGGCAGTCTTCTACTGTATTCTGTACTCCGTAGTAAGTGTAGCTGCCATGGATCCCTTCTCAAAGGGGCAGAGAAGTTCTGACGTGGGGTTGATGTCTGTTGGAGCAGTCAGTCCCCGCTGCCACCCTTAGGGAAGGAGGCCTTCTTGACTCCCTGGTGGTCACGGTACTGAGGAGGAAGCTTAGACTTGGAGATAATGAGCTAAGTGCTCAGAGTCACGTGGTTACAAGTGGTACCAACAGTCATGGAGTTTTGCAATGTGGGTGAGATAAAGCCCTAGCTGGTGGGTAGATAGAACAGCTTCAGTGATGGAGCATGCCTGTTTTGTTCTTGATACAGTGACAGAGGGAGAAGAGATCGAACTAGACCTTGACCAATATGGGGTTATAAAGAGACAGGTCTAGGTGGGAGTCTGATGGTGTTTAGAGGATGACAGGTGTCCCTTTTGATCTAAGGGCTAGTGACAGGGTATATGGGAAAGGAGCATTTTGAGCCAGATCATGGGGAGACCTAAGCAGAAGGTAGTAGGGAGCCAGTGCTTGAGAAGTCAGGTGGTATACTCACTGGGCATTTGGGGATCACCAGTGGCCTGAGCCGGGGAGATGGAGAGGATGGGACAGGAGGAAGGAAACCATTTGGGAGTGTCATTGTTGTGGTGACCCAGAGTGGTGGCCATGGAGGAATAAGTGGATGGGCATCTGAAATAGGAGAGAAGGAATCAGAACTAGAGGACCTGATAGATGCAGGTATAAAAAGAAAAGAGATCATTGAAACCATGAGGTTTCCGATGTGGAACTTGTGGCTGTATGAATAAGAAAACTAGACCAGTGGGGCCCTCCCCACTGTTGGCTGGATTAGGCATCGAGCTGGAGGTGCATTTGGGAATATAGGGTAGATTCTTGGGAAAGAGGGGTGGGCTGGGGCAGGGTGTGTTGGCTGAAGGGATCAGAAAAGAGAGCATTGCTTGGGGCAGAGTTTCAAGTCAAGAGAGGTGGTTAATGGGGGCTACCCCTTGCCCGGCCTGTCTGTGTGTGAGCCAGTCCAGGGTGCGGAGGAAGCAGTGGGTAGGTGGGTGAAGGTTCCAAATCCAGGAGGCACACTGAGGGACCAGCACAGAGGGGAATGGGGCATGTTGGATGGGAAGCAGCGGAGAGTCCAAAGCAATCAGGTGTGTTCCAGAGCTGTAGTAGTGAGGACAGAGGCCTCTTCATTTCGGCAAGGTTTTTTTGTTTGTTCATTTGTTTAAGTAGGCGCCATGCCCAGCGTGGAACCCAGTGCAGGGCTTGAACTCTGAACCCTGAGATCAAGATCTGAGCTGAGATCAAGAGTCAGATGCTTAACCATCTGAGCCACCCAGGGACTGCAGTTTGGCAAGTTTTATAGTAGAATCTATTTTTCTTTTTCTCCACCCCCCACCCCCGCTTTTTTAAAATTTTAAGTAGTCTCCACACCCAACATGGGGCTTGAACTCAAAATCCTGAGATTAAGAGTCCCAGGCTCTACTGACTTGAGTTAGCCAGGTGCTCCTTTCATTTTTTTTTCTCTTAAAGATACAGTGCAGGGAATTGGAGAAGAAACTAATTTGGGGGAGGGGATATTGGAATGGCCGTAGTGGCCACAGGCAGTGTGGCAGGTGACCCCTGAGCTCCCACTTGCTGGCTGGGTGGCAGTGCTGGGGCTAGAGTGCTTAGCTCAGCCCCAGAGTGCAGGGCAGGACTGGCTGCCCCTGACTCAGAATGCACGGCCAAAGTGTGTTTGAGGTAGGTTTGTTTGACTGATTGGGTTTCTGAGGCTTCAACCCAAATCACTGTGCATGTTTTGAACATACTCAATTATTACAAAGTAACCTTGAACTAAAAACATGCTGCAGATGATCTTGAATGCACCAGCTCTAGTTCAGATTACTGTGCTTGACTCTCAGAATCTTGGTAAAAGAAGACAGGTCCTGGACCCTCCCCTGGGTATCCTGGCCAGCACTCAAGTCTGTTGTCATTTTTATGCATCCATTCCTGTGTGAGGGAACCCAGTTTTGTACTTTCTCTCTCTCTTTTTTATTTTTTATTAAAAAGATTTTATTTATTTATTTATTTGACAGAGACAGAGAGAGAGCACAAGCAGGAGGAGTGGTAGAGGGAGAGGGAGAAGCAGGCTCCCTGCTGAGCCGGAGCCCGATGCAGGGCTCAATCCCAGGACCCTGGGATCATGACCTGAGCCACAGGCAGGTGCTCAACTGACTGAGCCACCCATGCGCCCCTCTTTTTTTAAAAAGATTTTATTTATTTGAGAGAGCATGAGAGAAAGAGATCACGAGCATGGGGGGAGGGTATAGGGAGAAGCAGACTCCCTACTGAACAGTGAGCCCAATGCGTGACTCATCCCAGGACCCTGGGATCATGACCTGAGCCGAAGACCGACTTAGCCACCCGGGTACCCCTTTCTCTTTTTTTTGAAACAAACTCTACTGCCAATATGGGGCTCGAACTCACAACCTGGAGATTAAGAGTTGCATGCTCTACCAACTAAGCCAGCCAGGTGCCCCAGTTTTGTTTTCTCTCAATGGGAGAGAGGAAGAGCTCTTGAGAACCTGGTCTGTGCTTTATATTTATCGTTTACCAATTTTAGATTTCCCCAAGAGGCAGGGTGCTTTTATTTCCCTTTTCATTTGAGGAACCTGAGACTCAGGTTGGTCATGTGGTGAGTCCCTGGTAGGCTTGGGGCCCCAACCGAGGTCAGTCTGTCTGCGGAACCCTTCTGTTTCCCAGAGATGTTGAAGGAGATAAAATTTAATGAAGAATTCTGGAGTTGAAGGGACACAGGTCTTCAGGAAGGAGGCCCCAAGTCTGTAGAAGCAGTGGGAGGGGAGAGGGAATTCGTGGGTTTAAAGCCCACAGGGGAAGCCCAGGTGAGCTGGTGGGAGGAACAAGTGCCACGGGCAGCAGGTGCCACTGGGCCAGTCTGTGCACTGTGCGGTGTTGCTTCCCTGGCTTATTCCCTGTCCCCTCTGTCTTCAGCTGACAGCCGCAGTGGTGAGGTCTGGTGTGGTGGTCAGGATGGCGGAGGAGCAGGAGTTCACCCAGCTGTGCAAGTTTCCTGTGCAGCCCTCACACCCGCATTGTGTCAACAACACCTACCGGAGTGCACAGCACTCGCAGGCCTTGCTCCGGGGGCTGCTGGCTCTCCGGGACAGTGGCATCCTCTTTGATGTTGTCCTGGTGGTGGAGGGGAGACACATTGAGGCCCATCGAATCCTGCTGGCTGCGTCCTGTGATTACTTCAGGTGAGTTACATTCACATGTTCTCACAAGTAAAGTAGCACAGGTAATCCTGGCTCCACTAGGTGTTTGTGTTGGCACCCACAGTGACCCGGTGGGACGAACCAGTCAGAAGCTGCCAAGTCCCCTGCTCTCCCCGAGCTCCCACTGCTTGTTACAGTGACTCACCAACACTGAGTGGGACAGAGGGGTCTTGGAATCTGTTTTTCTTTCTACTTTTTTTTTTTTTTTTTTTTAAGATTTTATTTATTTGAGAGGGAGAGTGAGCGAGAGAGAGCAGAGCACAAGCCAGGGGAGGGGCAGAGGGAGAGGGAGGAGCAGACTCCCTGCTGAGCAAGAAGCCTGATGGCGGTAGATCCCAGGACCCTGGGATCACGACCTGAGTCGAAGGCAGACACTTAACTGACTGAGCCACCCATGCACCCCTGAATCTGTTTTTCTTTCAACTCTTCTGGGACATGTTCTCTTTTTCCTTTTTTTTTTTTTTTCCCCAAGTAATCTCTAGCCAGTGTGGGTGGGGCTGGAATTCACAGCCCTGAGATTAAGAGTGGCATGCTCTTCCGAGCCAGCCAGGCTCCCACCTTTTTTCCTGTTTCTTAAAAGACAACACGCTTGACTTTACTTGTCCTCTTGCATTTTATAAAATGAATTTTCTATATCTTGGTATAAAACAGATTTTGTTTCCGTTTACTCTGGTTTCCCCAACATTTCATTTTGAGAAATTTCAGATCTGTGGAAAGTTGAAAGAATAATATTACGTACACCTGGGGGCGCCTGGGTGGCTCAGTTGGTTAAGCGACTGCCTTCGGCTCAGGTCATGATCCTGGAGTCCCGGGATCGAGTCCCACATCCGGCTCCCTGCTCGGCGGGGAGCCTGCTTCTCCCTCTGACTCTCCCCCCTCTCATGTGCTCTCTCTCTCTCAAATAAATAAATCTTTAAAATATATATATATTATGTACACCTGAATACCAGTTGTTACATTTTACTGTATTTGCTTTCTCTTCACGCACAAAGACATATACACACCTTTTTTAAGATATTGGCACTTTATGCCTTAAACTTTCAGTGTCCCCTCCATCCCCCAGTGGTGTTCTTATAATGCTAACTAGAAGCCCACATGAGCCTGGTCATCAGGCTTCGGGTCCCTGTGGGTGCTGAGGCCAAGGCCAAGTGGTCAGTTGTGTATACACATTGTCCACACAGCCATGTGATGTGGGAAGTTGTGCCTTTTGTGCCCGTTCCCTGGCCATCTTCCTTCTCATCTTTTTTTTTTTTGGTTAAGATTGTATTTATTTATTTGTTTGACAGAGAGCGAGCACACACGCACATGAGCAGGCAAAGGGACGAGTAGACTCCCCGCTGAGTGCAGAGCCCCGCTCGCCCCCAGTCTGAGATCATGACCCTAGTAGAAATCAGATGTTCAACCGACTGAGCCACCCAGGTGCCCCTCACTCTCTCATCTTGAGGGCCTAAGCCTCTGACCTTCCTCCTTCCCCCCCACCCCCCCCGCCCATGGATTCTTGGTCCCTTAGGGTTTCTGTGGCCTCCTTCATGACCCCATCCCAGCCATTGGCACATTGGGAAGAATTGGTGCCACTACCCTCGTTGTATCCTGGTGAGAGGAGGAGCCCCAGCCCCAGCCACCTGATTCCCATTCCAGCTCTGATTCTGTTTCATTGTTTCGTCTTCAAGTATTAGTTATAGTTCTCAGTTTTTGTTTTCATTTTGTTTTGTTTTAAAGGTTTTATTTATTTGAGAGAGAGAGAGGGAGTGTGTGGCGGGGGTAGGAGTGGGAGTGGGAGGGGAGGGGCAGAGGGGAAAGGAGAGAGAATCTGAAGCAGACTCTGCACTCAGCATAGAGCCTGACTTGGGGCTCGATCCCATGACTGCGAGATCATGACCTGAGCCAAAACCAAGAGTCAGATGCTTAACCTACTGAGCCACCCAGGTGCCCCTGTTTTTTTGTTTTTTAGAGTAATCTCTATTCCCAGCGTGAGGCTTGAACTCATGACCCAGAGATCGAGAGTCGCACACTCCACTGACTGAGCCAGTCAGGTGCCCCAGTTCTCATTTTTTGGTTTTAGGAACTGTCAAGTGAAATATTTCTTCATGGTGTAAGTACCTCCTATTCTCCAGAAGGAGTTTATAGAGAGCATGACCGGTGGTGGCCTAGGGCAGACATGGCCAGGCTTTCTTGCCTTGACTTTTGCTGTTACTCAGCAGTGCTGCCCTTCTCTGCCTTTCCTGCCCCGCAGTGTTATCTTCTGGGCCCAGCTGAGGTGCCTCTTCCTCTGGGGAGCTTTCTCTAGTTGTCCTGCACCCTTTCCCAGCCTCTGGCTCTCAGGGCTGGCTCCTCCCTTCAGGAGGCTGCTGACCCCTCGGGGACAGAGAGCTGCATGGCCCTGGATCACCCTTGTCTTGGGAGACACCCCCTGCAGGAATCCTCCTTTGGTGTATACTCTGTGCAAGGTTTAGGGATTGACTAAACCGTGCATCTTGGGTCTTGTTTTTTTGACTTGTGGTAATAACTGTCCACTGTACTAATCTTTTGGCTCCCGTGGCCCCCTCCTGCTTTGCCCTGTCTACTTCTGTGCTGGTTCCTGTGCTCCCCACCCCTGTGTGTCAGGCACAAGCGTTCTGTCCTGCATGTGGCCTCCCTGGATCATACATCTCTCCCTCAGTTCTCATACTGTGAATTATAAGATAGTCAACTATACTCAACTCAATGCCTGTGATTTTGAAAATTTGGATAAAATTGATGATTTTGTAGAAAGTATATGTGGACAGAACTTCACCCCTGAAAAAGAAAGTTATATTCTCCACAAAAACATGAAGCCCAGACATGTCCTGGGGAGTTGTGCCTTTTATGACACAGACTCTGATGCCCTTTAAACTTTCAGAGCAGAGAAAGAGAAAGGAAGTCTCCAAAAAAAAATTTTTTTAAAGATGTTATTTATTTATTTGACAGTACAAGCCAGGGGGTGGCGGAAGGAAAGGGAGAAGCAGGCTTCCCACTGAGCAGGGAGCCCAATGCAGGGCTTGATCTCAGGGCCCTGGGATCATGACCTGAGCCGAAGGCAGACCCTTAACTGACTGACACCCAGGCGTCCCTCTAAAAAATTTTTTTAAAGATTTTATTTATTTATTTATTTATTTATTTATTTATTTATTTATTTATTGAGCAAGCGAGAGAGAGAAAGCATGAGTTGTGGTGGGGGAGCAGAGGGAGAGGGACAGGCAGACTCCATGCTGAGCACCGAGCCCAATGGGGACTTGATTCCACGACCCCAAGATCCTGAGCTGAAATCAAGAGTCGGACACTTGGGGGGCCTGGGTGGCTCAGTCGTTAAGTGTCTGCCTTCAGCTCGGGTCATGATCCCAGGGTCCTGGGATCAAGTCCCGCCAATGGGCTCCCTGCTCCACGGGAAGCCTGCTTCTCCCTCTCCCACTCCGCCTGCTTGTGTTCCCTCTCTCTCTGTGTCTCTCTCTGTCAAATAAATAAAATCTTAAAAAAAAAAAAGAGTCAGACACTTAGCCAACTGAGCCATCCAGGCGCCCCTGGGAGTTTTCACATTTTTTAAAGAGAGTTACATAACACTGGTATCAAAATTGGACAGATAGCCAAGATACAAGAAAATTGCAGCTCATTTGTGAATGACAGTGTGGAGCCTTCAGTGAGACCTCAGTCCAGAGCTCCTCAGCACTACCATCCCTGTCCCTAATGTATTGCAAAGCAGCAGACCCTAGCCCAGGGGGGCTTCGTTCCATGTTATTCACTCAAAGGGGACCTTTTACAGATATCAGCATCCATTCCTGCAGCTAAAATACTTTTTTTAAAAACGATTTTATTTTTTTATTTTTGAGAGAGCACGCGTGCATGTGCATAAGCAGGGGGAGTGTCAGGCAGAGGGAGAAGCAGGCAGGGAGCCCAATGCGGGACTCAATCCTGGGACCCTGGCATCATGACCTGAGCCGGAGGCAGACTCTCAACGACTGAGCCACCCAGGCATCCCTAAAATACTTTTTGAATTGGTGAAAAAAAGTTAAAGGCACCAGTTTACCCCTGTCCTCCCACATCATCTCCCCACCTCACCCCCCCCAACCATGGTAACTATTTTTAAAAGTTCCTCTTATCCATACACAGTTTCTTTTTGCAAATACTAGTCCAGAATTCTGAAACCCCCAAAGCCCTGCAATTTGAAAGTTGTTTTGTTTTTTTGTTCCACTGTGTTGTTGAAACTTCTAAGGTGTATTCAGGGAGTCTCCCAGAGCTGTTTTTGTTAGTTGATAGCTGTCCAGTCATTAATTTTGTGGGGGGAATGGGGAAAGCTGGGTTCTCCCGCATTGCCATTTTTTCCACGAGTTTTTGTTTTTTAAATTTTGGTCCAAATCTATTAAACTACAAAACCTGCCCTAAACTGATGTGAGGCTAATTTTATTTTTATCCTACTTAGTATATGTCTTTTACATTTTGCTTTGGAAATACTAAGGAGTTTGGATGTGAGGTACTGACCCAGACCCTGCAGGAGTGTGACATCATACATGGCATGGGTGCAGTGTTTCTCCAGTTGAAATCTCTTGAATTCTTTTTTTTTTTTTTTTAAAGATTTTATTTATTTGACAGAGACACAGCGAGAGAGGGAACACAAGCAGGGGGAGTGGGAGAGGGAGAAGCAGGCTTCCCGCAGAGCAGGGAGCCCGATGCGGGACTCGATCCCAGGACCCTGGGATCATGACCTGAGCCGAAGGCAGACGCTCAACGACTGAGCCACCCAGGCGCCCCTGAAATCTCTTGAATTCTGAAACATACTTGGACTCCAGGGTTTGGACCAGGGATTGGGGGCCTGAACAAGCTGACATAGGGAATGTTTCCCATTGTACATCTGAGGGCGCTCATTGGACATCTGGTTATGATATCCTAGCAGCAGAGGCGGCCCTCATTCTGCAGTGTTCTGTGCTGTTCATGCCCCCCACTTACTCTGTCGGTGCCCTGCTGTGATTTTTCAGCACATGATAAGACTTACCGTCTTAACTGTTTTTTTTTTTTTTTAAGATTTTTATTTATTGGGGTGCCTGGGTGGCTCAGATGGTTAAGCGTCTGCCTTCGGCTCAGGTCATGATCCTGGAGTCCCGGGATTGAGTCCCACATCGGGCTCCCTGCTCGGCGGGGAGTCTGCTTCTCCTCCCTGTGACCCTCCTCCCTCTCCTGCTCTCTGTCTCTCGTTCTCTCTCTCTCAAATAAATAAATAAAATCTTAAAAAAAAAAAAAGATTTTTATTTATTTATTTGACACAGAGAGAGACAGTGAGAGAGGGAACACAAGCAGAGGGAGTGGGAGAGGGAGAAGCAGGCCCCCCGCCAAGCAGGGAGCTGGATGCGGGGCTGGATCCCAGGACCCTGGGACCATGACCTGAGCCGAAGGCAGACGCTTAACGACTGAGCCACCCAGATGCCCCCCATCTTAACCATTTTAAAGTGTACAGCTGAGTAGTGTTAAGTGTATTCATGCTGTTGTGGAAGGGGTCTCCAGGACTTTCTCATCTTGCAAAACTGAAACTCTGTATCCATTAAACAACAGCTCTCTATACCCCTCCTTTCGGCCCCTGGTAACCACCATTCCACTTTCTGTTTCTATGATTTTGACTACTCTAGGAACCTTTTATAAGTGAAATCATACATATTTGTCCTTTGTGACTGGTTTCTTTCACTTAACATGTCATCAAGATTCATCCATGTTGTAGCATGTGTCAGAATTCCCTTCCTCTTTAAGCCTGAACAATATCCCACTGTGTGAATAGACCACATTTTGTTAATCCATTCATCTGTGGAGGGACACTTGCATTGTGTCCGCCTCTTGGCTATTGTGAATAATGCTGCTATGAATGTGGATGTACAAATAACTTCTTGAGACCCTGTTTTCAGTTCTGCTGGGTATATACCCAGAAGTGGAATTGCTGGGTTATATGTTAATTCTGTATTGAATTGAGGAACGTCCATACTGTTTACCACAGTAGCTGCCACCATTTTACATTCCCACAAGCAGTGCACAAGGGTTCCATTATCTCTCTATTCTCACCGACATGTATTATTTTCTGGGTTTTTTGGGTAGTGGTAATCCTAATGGTTTTGAGGTATGGACATCATTTTATTCTTTTTTTTTTTAAAGATTTATTTATTTTAGAGAGCGAGCACGTGCACGGGGGTGGGGGGTAGAGGGAGAGGGAGAGAGAATCTCAAGCAGATTCCACGCTGAGCAAAGAGCCTGACACGGGGCTTGATCTCACGACCCTGAGATCACAACCTGAGCTGGAACCAAGAGTTGGATGCTTAATTACCTGTGCCCCTCAGGCACCCCAGGACATCATTTTAAAAGTTCTTCCCCTTTTAAGTTTTTATTTTGTCATAATTTCAGTGTTACAGAAAAGTAGTAAGGCTATGATAAAGAATTAGGCATCCATTTTTGGTTAAAAACAACAAAAACAAAAGGAGTGGATGTATATTTTATTTTTCTTTCAACCTTTTTTTCCCTCCCGAACTCTTACTTTGAAAGATGTCAGGGGGGCGCCTGGGTGGCTCAGTCGTTAAGCGTCTGCCTTCGGCTCGGGTCATGGTCCCAGGGTCCTGGGATCGAGCCCCGCATCGGGCTCCCTGCTCCGTGGGAGGCCTGCTTCTCCCTCTCCCACTCCCCCTGCTTGTGTTCCCTCTCTCGCTATGTCTCTGTCAAATAAATAAATAAAATCTTTAAAAAAAAAAAAAAAAGAAAGAAAGAAAGAAAGATGTCAGGGACACCTGGGTGGGTCAGGTGGTTGAGCATTTGCCTTCAGCTCAGGTCATGATCCCAGGGTCCTGGGATTGAGTCCCGTGTTGGGCTCCCTGCCCAGTGGTGAGCCTGCTTGTCCCTCTCCCTGCTCTTGTGCTCTTGCTCTCTCTCTCCCTCTCAAATAAATAAATAAAATCTTAAAAAAAAAAAAGATGTCAGTCCTATAGAAAAGCTGGAAGATCAGTACAGTGAACAGCCATGCCCTTCACCTAGATTCATCGGTTAGCATTTTCCATATTCACTTCAGAATAAGTTGTGGATATAACAGTTTATCTGGAAATACTTCAGTGTACTTCCAAGAGTAAGAGCCTTCTCTACTATATCTGTAGTAACATTATAAATCTAAGAACACTTATAGTCCTTCCATAATTTTACCTGATACTGAGTCCATAGTCAAATTTTCCTAATTGTCCCCAAAATGTTATCTGTCTCCTTCCTTCTTCCCCTCTCCATTCAGGATCCAGTTACGGTCCACACATTGCATGGACACCCCAAAGAGTGAGTCAGTGTACCACAGAGCACAGGAAAGCACCCTGAGGGGGTGTGGGTGGAGTAGAATGTCTAGGAATAAATGTAGCATGCAGGTGCCAGGTCTCTGAGCAGGTGACCTGCAAGATCTCCACAGAGACCCAGAGGCTGGCTTGTGAGATAGAAGAGCCCATCGTGTTCATCACAAGGATGCTAGCTCGCTCGCTCTCCCATCAGTCTATGTGTGTAATGCATCCCCAATAAAAATACCAAGAGACTTTATGGGGGGTGGGGGATTACACAAACTGATTCTAAAGTCCAAATTTACAAAAGCAAGCGGTGGCCAGGAAATTATTGAGAAGGTATTAAAAGGAGACTGGCCCTCCCCTGCGGTCATATGTGTTACGGAGCTGTAGTAATCCAGACTGCTCCTGGTACCTGAGATGTGGGAACATTATTGGGAAAGTAGTGACTTTGAACAGACACCAGCCTGCCAGGAACTTGGTGTGTGATAAAGATGGCATCCCAAGTGGCGGAAGATGATGATGGGGTGGCCCTCTCGAAAAACAAAGTTGCCCCTTGCCTCACGTTGTACCAAAATAAACCAGGTGGAATGATTTGTTGTTGTTGTCAAATGATCCTTTATTGAAATATTTTCCTTTCTAGTTCTTTTTTTTTTTAAAGATTTTATTTATTTATTTGACAGAGACACAGCAAGAGAGGGAACACAAGCAGGGAAGTGGGAGAGGGAGAAGCAGGCTTCCTGCTGAGCAAAGAGCCCAGTATGGGGCTCGATCCCAGGACCCTGGGATTATGACCTGAGCCCAAGGCAGACGCTTAACGACTGAGCCACCCAGGTGCCCCTCCTTTGTAGTTCTTAACTAGCTGGGCATTCCGCTACACCACTGTTGCTGTCACCTATGATGTCATGAGAGTGGCAACCATTAGCATTGCAAGCCACAGACTGGGCAGTCCCCAGGATCACTTGAATGGTTCCAGAGAGTGAGTTCTCTGGCTAAAGAAAGCTGCCGCATCTATCAGGCAGTGTTGATACTCTCATCAAAAGTGATGGTTTCACTCTGCTTAATGTTTTTCTGCTTCTTTCTGTCTCTTGGAGGTTCCTTGAGGGGTTTGATAATCAGGGCAGAGGCAAAAGGTGTGACCACTTCACTCTAGGCCTGTCTGTTCTGTGTGTGTGTGTTTCTTTATTTTACTTTATTTATTTTTTATTTTTAGATTTTATTTATTTGACAGAGAGAGACATAGCGAGAGAGGGAACACAAGCAGGGGGAGTGGGAGAGGGAGAAGCACGCTTCCCGCTGAGCAGGGAGCCTGATGCGGGGCTCAATCCCAGGACCCCAGGATCATAACTGGAGCTGAAGGCAGATGCTTAATGACTGAGCCACCCAAGGTGCCCGTTTGTTTGTTTATTTTAAATTTTAAGTAGGTTCCAAGCTCAGCCTGGGGCTTGAATGTACAACCCTGAGATCAAGACCTGGGTGCTTAACCAACTGAGCCACCCAGACATCCTGGGGCTTGTCTGTTCTGAATGGTCAGTTTCACTGTAATCCTCAGACCCTTCCAATCACTGGTTGCCTTGGTAATGTCATCACTAACCTTTTTTGAAAACAGTCCCGGGGCCAATCTTGGGGGCCAGGGCAGACATGGCACTGACTTCCCCACCATTGGACCTCAGGTATAAGTAAGACTTTGATCTCATTGGGGCAAACTTGGTGGAGGGCGCATGGTGGAGGCGGCTGGTGTTGTAAGAACCTGGATTCAGGATGACCAAAGAGAGTTGCACCTCAAGTGGATCAGCAATTTTTCTTTTTTTTAAGTAGGCTCCACGCCCAATGTGGGGCTTGAACTCAGGACTCTTGAGATCAAGAGTCGCATGCTCTACCAACTGAGCCAGCCAGATGCCCCAATCAACAATTAAAAAAACTATAGAGGATAGCATGGGGAAATTTTGTTTTAAAGATTTACTTTTTTTATTTGAGAGAGTGCACACATCCATGCAAGTTGGTGGGGGGATGGGTGGCGCAAGGGGCAGAGGGAAAGGGAGAGAGAGACCTCCTAAGCAGGCTTCATGCTCAGCACGGAGCATGACACGGGGCTTGATCTCACAACCCCGAGATGATGACTGAGCCAAAACCCGAGAGTCCGATTCTTAACCAACTGAGCCGCCCAGACGCCCCGGGGAAATGTTTTTTAATGTTACCTCAGAGGGAAAAGCCTTTCCAGGTCTGGCATAAAACTCACAGGCAAAAAAGAAAATGAGAAATCTGCAATCAAAATAGACAAACTTCTGCATGGCAAAAGGCATCATAAAATCAAAAGATTTGAGATAGAAAAAAAAAATTTCAACTCATTCGAAAAAGAGCAGATTTTGTCGAATTGACAAGACAGAGTCTAATAGAAATTGGACAAAGAATCTGGACTGTTCAAAAAAGAATATAGAAATGGCACTTTAAAGGGTGCCTGGCTGGCTCAGTTAGATCTCAGTTGGATCTCGGGGTCATGAGATTGAGCCCCACGTCAGGCTCTGTCCTGAGCATGGAGCCTGCTTAGGATTCTCCCTCCGTCCCTCCCTCCGTCCCTCCGTCCCTCTCTCTCTCTCTAAGGAAAAAAAAAAAAAAGTAACCCAGGTGTATTGCAGCCACAGGTTAAATCAACCATGATAGCCTTTACCGGAAGAGGGGCAGCCCTACGTATACCAGTAAGGAGCCATTTCCAAGATGCATTGTTAAGTCAAAATGTAATGTAGAGTGTAAGGTATGTGGACTGCCTTTGGGTGTACCTCTGCCGAAGGGAACAGGTGGCCTGGAGCAGAGCAGAGGAGGGAGGGCCAGAGGGAAACTTTCACCCTGTTGTAAATTTTAAGCCTTGTACTGCTATATATATTACCTAGTTGAAAAATAAACAAAATGTGAAAATAGCTACTCTGTCCTCTGTGTGTGGCTGTCATATTGAGCCCTGCTGTCTCCCCTGACCACCAGCCTCATTAACCAGCCTCAGGGGCATCTCAGTGATGGTGACTCCGACCTCACTCTCTGACCCCATTCCTCCCAAGTCCCTGTCAGCCCAGCTAACCCAGCCAAGGGCCCTGGTTCCTCCAGGGCTCTCCTAGATTCTGTCCTTCAGCATGTTCTCTCTGCCACCGGGCCTTCCCCAGGCCTGCAGGAACCCTCTTGCCTGAAAAGTCTGCTCACATCACCCTCCTGTATAAAATTCCCCGACAGACAGTGCTTCATTATGCTTGGATTTCAATCCTGACTCAGTCTTGACCTGGAGGAAGCAGGATCTGGCCCTGTTTCACCTGCTCACTTCCTCTTTGCAATGGCCTGGCTGCCTTGTGTACCGAACTCATCCCTGCCCCAGGACTTGAGCTCCTGTCTCCTCCACCTGGAATGCCATGCACTGGCTGGTGAGGGCCCACCCAGCTCTGTCTCAGCCTGTCCCTGCTCCTCATCACTCCCCCTGCTCCGCCTCTCCTAGGTCAGATGCCCTGTTGTGCTTCTTTCTAGCATTTCCTCACTCAGAAATACCTTGTTCTTTACTTGCTCTCCTCCCTAGCATCAAACTCCTTGTAAGTAGGAGTCTTAATCACTTTACTTGACTGTTAATCCTCTGACTTTAAATGGTACTTGGCATTTAGTTAGGTGCTCAGTGTATTTTGAATGGGATGACTTTTATGACTTCCCATTTATTCATTCTTCCATTCATTCATGGCATGCTCTGGGCTGCTGCTGTGGTCCAGGAAGTGTATTGTGGGTGCAGCAGAAAGCAAGCCGGACTTTGTCCCTGGCTCAGGGGCAACACCCTGCAGCACGTGAAACACAGACAGTGATTTCTAGGATGGCTCTCCAAACTTGCTCTGGAGCTGGTGGGCACCTTCCGTGGCAAGACTCCATGCTCAGAGTACGGAGCGAACCAGTGTTCTGTTGCGCATCACTGCTGGCTCAGCCTGTCTCCTGCTCCCTCTCATTCTCTGCGGCCTGGGCTGGTGCCCTTATTGATACAGATTTGCTCATGGGACTTGAACTCATGATGCTGAGATCAAGACCGGAGCTGAGATCAAGAGTTGGATGCTTAACTGACTGAGCCACCCAGGTGCCCCTACGATTGATATAGATTGATATGACAATGCTGTTTCATGTGTTTACTTTGCAGAGGAATGTTTGCTGGGGGATTGAAGGAGATGGAGCAGGAAGAGGTCCTGATCCACGGCGTGTCCTACAATGCCATGTGCCAAATCCTGCATTTCATTTATACCTCTGAGTTGGAGCTCAGCCTGAGCAACGTCCAGGAGACGCTGGTTGCCGCCTGCCAGCTGCAGGTGAGGCTGCCCTCGCTCCAGCAAGGCAGACCCAAACCCAGGGGGTGATCCCCAGGTGTCTGCCGGGCAGTGGCGTGAGGGGCGTCAGCAGACGAGGATACCAGGCAGCAAAGGAGACTGCAGGTAGGGCAGAAGCTCTCGGGTGGTGCACGGCTCCGCCAGCCCTAGGCGCCAAACCAGAGCAGCTCCAAACACCTCCAGGCCCCTTTGCCCTCCGTTCTTCTGCTGGTTCCTTTCTTTCTGCCCGGGTCTCCCCGCCCCGGAGAAGATCCCACATGTCAACACGTGGGCCAACCCCGGGGCAGGTGTGTGATGCCCCGCGTGCCCTGATGAAGCTGAGCTGCTCCCCAAGTTGCCCAGGCCTTTTCTGCTCATCCACCCCACTTGGTCTTGCCAGTCTCTTCGAAATTACTTTCCTTTTTGTCATTGAATTTTGAATACTTGTTTTCCTACAGAGCTCAGAAAGTTTTCTGAGGCTTTGACAGCGTGACTTACATTTTGGAAGGCTGTGTTACCTTGGGGGCATTGGTGCGGTCACGCAAGGGCCGGGCCTGCACGTGCCTTTGCTTTCAGGAGCCGTTGTCAGATGGTCTCATCTGGCTGAAGAGACGTCTCATCTTACATTTGTTGAAAGTGAAAATGAAATGCTATGCTGAATTCATTATCCTGACCTTTTCTCAGGTCAGAACACGTTTGGGGCCATCAGAAAAAAGTCAGGAAAGCCAGCCTGTTCAGGGGTGCCTGGAGGCCCCACACTGTGTGGCAGGGCCCCAGCCATGCCCTACGCTGTCCCTCTCAGATGGGTGGTTGGGGGGGAGACCCTTGGCTTGTGCTTGTTGGGTTGGTTTGACCATGGCTCACCATATGCAATGAGTAGATGGAGTTGAGCCAGTGCTCCTGAGTACTTTAGCACTTCTGAGGCCATTGTGGGGGCAGCACGGGATGGGGAACCCCTGCTTTACCTCGAGCAGCCCAGCTTTTTGGGGTTTTATTTTTAACATAGTGGGCTTCTATGCAATTTTTTTTTTTTAAGATTTTATTTATTTATTTATTTGACAGAGAGAGCAAGAGAGATAGAGCGAGCACAAGCAGGGGGAGTGGCAGGCAGAGGCAGAGGCAGAGGGAGAAGCAGGCTCCCCGCTGAGCAGGGGGAGCCCGATGTGGGACTCGATTCCAGGACCCCCGGATCATGACCTGAGCCAAAGGCAGACGCTTAACAAGTGAGCCACCCAGCCTCTCTGCAATGTTTTTTTTTTTTTTTTAAGATTTTATTTATTTATCTGACAG
>NW_023270773.1:1288145-1360398 GCF_011800145.1 Mirounga leonina | reverse complement strand
GGGAGCCAGATGTGGGGCTCCATCCCAGGACCCTGGGATCATGACCTGAGCCGAAGGCAGACACTTAACCATCTGAGCCACCCAGGCGCCCCCCCTGCAATGTTGTTTTTAAAGCAAGTTTTACTTGGTTTAACAGTTCCAAGTCCATAGGCACCAGGGTCATGTTTGTTCGTGTAGCCAGTGACCACATGCTCCCCATGTGCTGTGCCTTGCACTAGTTCAGGATCAGACTATTCCTGGTGTCCCCAGAGACCTGGATCTGAATCCCAGCAAGACTGTCACCACAGGGTAACCCCCGGCAAGGGTTCCTTTCTCTGAGCCTCTCATGGGGCTCCTGCACTGGGCAGGCCTGGGGTGATTCCTCTGTGAGCTTCCCTAGCAGAGGGCCCCCTGCTGTGACAATGAGGATGGGAAGGAGAGGGTGACACTGTCCCTGGGTTTTTCAGGAGCTGCTTCTCATGCCCACTGAGGGCTGTTTGCTCTCACTTCCTCCCCAGAACCAGGTCCTCAGTTTCCTTGCCCACAACAGATCAGAAGTAGTATTTTAGGAAGAAGAGGCAAAGCAGAAGTGCCTGCTGAGGGAGAAAACAGGTAGTTGAGTGAAGACTTTCAGGACCTAACAGAGCCCTATAGGGATGTTCCATCTGGGGCAGACACATGCCTGGCACTTTGTCTGTTTCCATTCAGCCCTTAGCTAATGACCTGGCAAGCACAGAGTTATCTTTGGAATGAGAAAAAAATAAAGATAAAAAGATTTTAAACATTTATTAATAAGCTTCACATACCAGCAGAATTACTCTATGTGTACTGGTTAATTTGTTGATGATGAGTGAGGTATTCCCATTTTTAGAGCAATTTCAAAATCCTGTTTTCCTAAACAACTTAGCAGTGCCTGGGCAGCTTTCTCTAGAGCCCTCCTCTCTATCTCCTTCACCCTGCCATGCTCTCATTGTCTAATCATGTGATAGCCTCTGAGCCTGGGGCTCACTTCTCAGCTCCTACCTTAGCACTGTTCTTCTTACCCACCTTTCAACCCACCAGTTCTGCGTGATTGGAAAAGGGCAGGTGTCGGCCGCCTGGGACCCCTGTGCTAGCCAGAGCCCTGTAGGGCTCTGCCCAGGCAGGATGGCTTCCAGCCTTTTAAGAACTGAGCGGAGTTCCCCTGAAGGGTGTTGGGCGAGCATCCGAAACGCCCTGCTGACAGTTCTTAGCTCATGGGGGGTTCAGGGCCCTGCTCCTGGGGTAGGGGACGGGTTCCCTGGGGCTGCAGCTTTGGCTGAGCCTGCAGCTGGGGGGGCGGGCGGGGGGTGGGGAGAAGACAGCTGAGTATCTTAAAGAGAGCCTGGGATCCCAGGTACCTTCCAGAGCAGGGGTGGCTAATGTGGGGGGCACTGTGCTGCTTCCTGATTCTCTGGAGATTCGCTACTTTTGATCTGAAGGTGTCCTCTCTGTGCCAGATAGTTCCTGGGTACGGTCTCATTTTCAGTTTATTCCTCTGCGCTTATAGAGGAGGAGACCGAGGCTCAGAGCAGTTAAGAACGTGCCACAGATCTCCTCCAAGCCTGGATTTAAGCCCAGTCAGTCTGCAGTGAGCCCCAGTCGCCTCTAGGGTTGGGGGAGAACAGCTCTGCCATGCCTCCACTTCAGGAAAGGTTGGGGGGAGCGGAGGGGGGCCAGCTGTAGCCCACGGCTGTTATCCTTTGTCTCCCTCGCCCAGACACCGTTCCCGGCCTGGGCTTGAATGGGGCTTGTTCTCTTCACAGATCCCAGAAATCATCCATTTCTGCTGTGATTTCCTCATGTCCTGGGTGGACGAAGAGAACATCCTTGATGTCTACCGGCTGGCGGAGCTGTTTGACTTGAGCCGTCTGACCGAGCAGCTGGACACCTACATCCTCAAAAACTTTGTGGCCTTCTCGCGGACTGACAAGTACCGCCAGCTTCCCCTGGAGAAGGTCTACTCCCTCCTCAGCAGCAACCGCCTGGAGGTCTCCTGCGAGACTGAGGTGTACGAGGGCGCCCTGCTCTACCATTACACCCTGGAGCAGGTGCAGGCCGACCAGATCTCACTGCACGAGCCCCCCAAGCTCCTGGAGACAGTGCGTTTTCCCCTGATGGAAGCTGAGGTCCTCCAGCGGCTGCACGATAAGCTGGACCCCAGTCCGCTGAGGGACACGGTGGCCAGTGCCCTCATGTACCACCGCAATGAGAGCCTGCAGCCCAGCTTGCAGGGCCCTCACACAGAGCTGCGGTCGGACTTCCAGTGCGTCGTGGGCTTTGGGGGCATTCACTCCACGCCGTCCACTGTCCTCAGTGACCAGGCCAAGTACCTGAACCCCCTACTGGGAGAGTGGAAGCACTTCACCGCCTCCCTGGCCCCCCGCATGTCCAACCAGGGCATCGCGGTGCTCAACAACTTTGTGTACCTGATCGGAGGGGACAACAATGTCCAGGGCTTCCGCGCCGAGTCCCGGTGCTGGAGGTAGGCGAGGGTGCTGGGCTGAGACTTCGTCTGTGGCTGATGCTGTGGTGTGGGAGTTACAGGCTCAAAGGGCTGCTTGTGGAGTGGGTTCTGCAAGGGCTGAGGCACTAGCCTTTTAAATTAATCTTGTGGCTTGTCGGGGTATACCTGTCTTATGGAGTAAAGTCCAGGCTAATTTGGAGAGTGCGGGCCACCATGAGGCAAGGAAGAGGGGACTGGGCATGCTTGTTTTCGCTCTTGTCCTCTTCTCAGACCCACTCACCATGGGTCACACACCCCGCTATCTTGTGGGTGAGGGGCTAGGTTGTGAATGACTGTGCACTTGGACTGGCTGGGCACAGGGATCGGCCTCGGAAGGAGCGGACCGAGTTGCCAGGAGCACTGGGCAGGGCAGCTGCTCCTTCCATCTTGCCCTCTCCAGCTTTGACGTGTCTCATCCCAGGGTCCCTTTGCCCATCAGCTGTGCTCTGCTCTCTTTACCACAAGCCCCTGGTGGAGGATGGCTTCCTGTCCTCCCTCCCTCTTTTGTAGTGTACAGTCCTCAGCCCAGGGGACCCAAAAAGCCAATGGGCATCGCTGAGCTTCGTGCCAGATTTCATTACCCCTGCCTGCCCTGGCGTCAGTGATGTTGGTGGGCATGGGGTCCCCCGAGGTCTTCTGAGCAGGCAGTTTTCCAAGAGCAGGAGGGTTATTGTGATGTACTATATATGTTTTTTCTATAGGTTAGGTCTTTATACACAGTTCCTGGTTCATAGCTTCTAAAACCCTTGGAATTACCTAAGAGGAGGGCACTGATTTTGTCTTTTGTTATGTTAACGAGAGAGTTAATGCCAGAGTGGCGCCCCCAAGTGCCCTCCCTAGGAACTACACCCAGCATTTCAGCATCAAGCGGCCAGAGCTTCCAACTCTGTGACTCTGGAAGCCCCTGAATGTGAGGGGTTGCTGGTCACCGGGAGAACCAACCCTGCCATTTAGAGGGTTGGAATTTTAGTCGTGCCCTCTGACCTTGGGGAGAGGAGAAGGGCCTGTGGTTGAATCAGTTGCCATTGGCCAGTGATTTAATTAACTGTGCCTATGTAGTGAAGCCTACATAAAGGAGGGGGTTGGGAGAGCTTCGGGGTTGGCGACCACCCAGTAGTTGGGGGTGCCGGGAGAGTGGCGCACCTACCTGGGTTGGCTGGGAGCTCCCTGCCCTTTCCCCAGACCTTGCTCTGTGCATCTCTTCCTCTCTGGCTGTTCCTGATATATATCTTTTTATAATACATGGGTAATCTAGTAAGTGTAATGTTTCTCTGAGTTCTGTGAGCTGCTCTAGCAGATTAATGAAACCCAAGGAAGGGGGTCCTGGGAACCTCTGATTTATAGCCAGTTGGTCAGAGGCACAACCTGGTGCTTGTGATTGGCATTCTGAGCTGGAGGGGGTCATTGGAACCTTCTGTTGGTAGCCCATAGGTCAGAAGCATAAATAACAGCCTGGGCTTGTGACTAGTGTCTGAAATGGGGACAGGTAGGGTGGCCATACCATCTTGTAGAGTGAGCCCTCACCCCGTGGGATCTGATGCTACCTCCAGGTAGATAGTGTTGGGATTGAGTTGAATTGTAGGACACTTAATTAGTGTCCAGGGAATTGCTTATTGGTGTGGAGAAAATGTCATGCCCCCCCCCCCCCCCGCCCCAACACATACATCAGAATTGACTCCAGGAACCCAAAAGAGGGGGTTTTGTGGACTGTCCTGGTCTGTAGGATGCTTCTAGTTCTGTCAGTCTATTGAGCTGTGATCCCACAAATTCATTTTTGGGGGCAGAACGAAGGAATCAGAGTAGATCCCCACAGCCTCAGCTACCATTAGGTGTCCAGGGCCCCTCCACCATACTTTGGTTTGATTTCATGGGATTTGATGTATGTGGGAAGTCTCCATCTTCTGCAAGCTGAAAGAAAGCTGGTACTGCAAGAGAGAGAGATTGCCAACTGCTTCCATGGCTGTGAATTAGGTACCAACCAAGTTCATGTTCATGTTTCCATCCTCGGGGGTGGGGAGTGGGGTCTGGCCTGGCCATGCCTCATGGAAGTGAGCATGAGGAAAGGGCTCCAACCACTTCTGCTTTCTGGGCCCCAGGAAGCAATCACCTCTGTTAAACTGAAGAGACCCAAAGCTTGGCAGCTCAAGTACAGTTAAACACAGGACAGGCTGCGTTCAGAAAGGAAGAAACAATGTGTTCATTTTCTCCCTAACCAAATATCCTCCACAGTGGGTGTGGCAGCACCAGGTTCAGCCTTCCCTTGAAAAGCGTCAAAGCTGCTTTTTTAGGGGCCTATTCCCCTGTTGGAGGGCCAAGGCCAGACCTCCCTGCTGAGAGCAACCCACAGACGTGCAAAACAGGCCTCTCCAGGGTGTTGTGGTCACCAGCCCTTAGCATACAGTGGGGTGGTTGTGTGCCCACAGGGAGGCCGTGGGGCTTTCCCATGGGGCTGGGGGGGGGAGCACTGCCTGCCCTCAGTCTGCCCTTTTATTGCCTTGCTGTCAGTTTCACTCAAGACTGGTCTAAATTTCCCATTGGTGAACATGTGCTGTGAGTCCCAAGCCAAACTCTGGAGAATGCTAGTATCTGCACCGATGTTTGATAACCACAGCCTCAAACTCCAGTGACAAGGTTGGGTCATTGTGGCAGGTGGGGTGTGTGAGACCTGCCTGGCAAGGGAGGCACTGCGAAGGGGTTGGGGTGCAGTGTCTGCCTAGGTGGTGGGAGGACCCCGGGGTCTGTCATCTCTACAGGGTGGGGAGTTCCATTAATCTCATAGACTTTTAAAACTGCCAGATGGATCTTAATTTGAATGGTCTAAGAGTTTGGTTCTCTTCCTTCTCCCCATCCTTAGTTTACGAGGCTTAGGATCTACAGACTCTCAGAATACAAGAAGACAAAATTTGCAGTTAGGGTTTGCATTTGGGGTGTTGGAGACTTCTCAGGTTATATCAGAGCATTGGTACAACAGGAACTGCACATAAGAAGTTAGCTGTCTTAGCAAATTGTATTTGTACTCCCCCAACCCCGCTTACAAAGTCTACGTTACTCCACTTTGCTTTTGTGAAAGACCTACATTAGTACCTGTTTTCGCTAACCAGTAGAATTCTGAAGAGGATTTTCGCTTTTACGAAAAGAAGATTGAAAGCGAAGATAGTGTTCAGTGTTGGTGCTGCAGCGAGCATTAATAGAGGCAACATGCACCCTGAGCGAGAGTGGCGCCTCCAGGCGCCCTCCCTAGGAACTACAAGCGGCCAGAGCTTCGAACTCTCTGAGCATCCGTGCTTTATCTCCATTTATTTTGTGCATCGTTAGCAAGGTGTGACCCGAGGTATCAGAAAAGCCCTGAGAACGGTTACTTTTTGGGTCTGGGAATGCTCAAAATTTTTCCCATGTGAATTAATTGTATTTGCTTTGTTTTATGCCACTTCAGCTTTTGAAAGGTTTCCAAGGAATAGCCTACTTTCATATAGGGGGACCTGTACTGACTGCCCGCCTCGCCCATGGCCTATTGGACCCTACTTAGAATAGCAACTTGTTTTCTCCCTTAGGCATTTCCATAGTTGTTCATATTTCAAAATATATTTTAAAAATTTCTTTGATTGTAATGGACTTCATTAATAGTTATGAGAATGCTTAAGCTGTGGAAACACAGAAGAAAAACGGTCTGCTCAATTTAACAAAGACCCCAGAGCATTTTGTATTAACTCTAGCTTGCACTTCTGAGTTTGCAGTAGGACGATCCAAAAATCTGCCTTAAAGTGACTAAAACTGTTTATATCCTTAGGATTTATTCCAACAAAGTAGAAAATCAATCCAATAAAGAGGAAAAAGTGGAATACAGGACACAGTGGGGAGATAAGAAGTTAGTGCAACTGTGATTGCGTCTAAAATATTGATGTATGGGATGTGTATGTGTAGTATGTATGTGTGTGTGCACGCGGGCGTTAAATCTGAAACCACAAATCCATATGAACGCATTCGAGGAAGCCGTGAGGGCAGGAGACCAGAAGGAAGCAAGCGGAAGCATCTGGTGGGGCTTGTCTCGCTCTGGTGGAAGATGCTGACTTGCACTTGACCAGAAATGGGGTGAGGGCGACATGTACATGAATGAGGGTCATGCACAGGAGAGGCAGTGGGAACTGCCCATCCCAGTCAGTTGGCAGGGCCTCTGTGAGGGCTGAGCCCCTGGACTGGCCAGGGCTGCCTGTCCCCAGCTAAACCTTCAACTGGCTGTGCCCCTGGTCATTGAGTTCTTAAATGCCAGGCCCTTCCTGGTCTCCATGAGAGAGCTCTACTGTCCCAGCCCCTGCTGCACAGTAGACCATGACTTCTGGATAGATCACCCTCTCTGTACCTCTACAGTGGAAAGACGGGTGCTTGTGTGCAGTTTCCCTTGGGATTCTCTGCACGGAGCACTATGCCTGATCCACGTCGGGTGGCCAGCGAATATTTGCAGTGACTGAATGATTTCACTGCTGGTAAATCTGTGTTTAATTCATCGAGCAGACAGTGCGTGATCTGCCCTGGGCTACAGTGAGGTCTAGGAATACAGACCCGAACCAGTCCTTTATGAACTCCCTTCCAGTTTGACAAGGACCCTTTTCGTGTGCATTGTCCTTTCTGAGCCCTTGTGATAGCTCTTGTAGGCAGGCGGCATCCTCCCCTCGGGCAGGCGCGGAAGCTGGGTGAATGCCGGAGAGAGGAGAAACAATGCCTGCACGCACCTGGCTGGCCAGGGGCAGACCAGCTCTCAAACCCAAGTGTCTGTGACCTGTGTGCATGTTCTTGCTCTCTTGTTAGCCCCAGCCCCTGAGGCATCCTGTTTCCTGTCCTTCCTGGCTGGCAGGGAAGAACTGGCCAAAAGGTGTAGGCAGGAAGGAGCAGCTGCAGAGCACGCCTAACCTGTCCTCGGGGGGCAAGGAATGAAACCTGTGTCTTCACCGACCTGTATATGGCACTGACCAAAGAAAACTCTGTTCCTTCTCTGATGAGCCAGTTGCAGTTCAGCTTATCCCCTTGGAGTTGGTCTTCCTGTGGAGAAATAAAAACCACTTATCTGAAAGCGACTATAATTATGCACGAGCTGTTGGGCAAGGAGGCTTCAGGAGCAGGCACTCCGATGCTGGTACCTGAGTGGATGGCCGGGGGAAGGGGCCAGATGTGGGGCTCGGGCTCACAGCGTCCTGGTCACTCAAGGCTCTGTAATCCTCTGTATTCACCCAAATAGCATACCTGCTTGCATGTCCCGCAGAGTGCCGGGCCCGGGCCATGGAGTGGGGCAGTGCTGAGTGCTGGCAAGGTAGGTGTGGACTGGCCTGTGAAGGGCCAAGGCTGCTAGGCTAAGTGAGGATTTTGGTATGAGCTTGGGCTTGCGGGTGAGTGTGGGATTGGGTGAGCAGAGGGAGCGCGGGGTTCCGTTCAGGACGGGTGAGCAGCCAGCTGGAGATGGCTAGGAGGCCTTTGCCATGTGGGTCCGACATGCCAGAGGAAGAAGTGAGGGGTGATAGTTGGTCTCCTGGGATGGCTGAGATCGCATGGGTAGAGCATGTGAAGGCCTTCAAAGGCAGATGAGGGGCAGAGCAGCCTCAGGGCCGTGGGAGGGGGTAGTTGCACAAAGGAGCTCAGAATGAAGCTGCTGCTTGGGGATATGACGTTTTTAAAAGGTTGATGGAGAAAGAAGGCAGGCTTGGGGACAGCTGTGTCTCCCAGGGAAGGGGTGTCGGGAGAGGAAGCTTTGCAGTGCTGGGGCTCAGCAGGAGCTCAGGAGAAGCTAGGCAGTGGTTAGCTTCCCTGGCCTCCTCTAACTGTTCTCCTGGGAAGCCCCTCAGCACAGCATTGCTCCTCTGGCCGCGTGGGCCTGCTGTAGTCAGCCCAGCATGGCAGTTCATTCTCATTCCACCAGCTGGCAACAGGCAGCTTAGGAGAGGAGCATGAATTGATGGAGGGGTGGGCTGTGACAGGAGCCTGGCAGATCACCCCAGAAGGAGTGTTGGCATTGACTGGAGGCTGGGAGGCTGTTGTGTCTGTCCACGGGTGGGGCCATAATTGGGCATTCCTGAATGGCGACAGGGCCGTGTGGACCATAGATCTGGATAGGTGAGATGGAGACGGCTGTAGGAACAGCCGTGGGGCAGCCTGGGGTGGACAGATGGGTGGGCTAGAAACCCTCCCCATGAGATTACCCCCAGAACGTATTGGCATTGTGGGCAGAAACCCAAGGGGCTCCTGGCCATGCCTTCCAGGCTCTGTGCTGGGGACACACCCATGTTCAGGCAGGTAGCAGCCTGCTGGTGTGGTTGTGGGTAGGCATGTGCTGGTGTGTCAGGGCAGCTGGGTGGGGGAGTGGATCAGGGTACAGCGGTGGAACAGGAGGTATGGGCCTGCTAGCCAGGCTTTCTGGCCACTCAGTGATACACTGCCCTCATGTTCCCTCAAAAGGTATGACCCAAGGCACAACCGCTGGTTCCAGATCCAGTCCCTGCAGCAGGAGCACGCGGACCTATGTGTGTGTGTTGTGGGCAGGTACATCTATGCGGTGGCGGGGCGCGACTACCATAATGATCTGAATGCTGTGGAGTGTTACGATCCCACCACCAATTCCTGGGCTTACGTGGCTCCGCTCAAGAGGGAGGTAAGGAAACCTCACCAAGAGGGGCCTTTTCCTGCCCACTTTCCTTCCAGGGTGTGCAGAGAGAGTGGATGGCCAAGCCAGGGAAGCAGGCCTAGTGGGTACCTCCAAAGACGCTGCACTGTGATTGGGACAGGGGACCCCTGAGGTTCGGCCAGCCCCCGGGGGGAGATCCTCACCAAGTGTACACCACATCCTGTTCCCCAGAATTTCATCCCCACCTTGGTTTTGCCACCTTAGTCCCAGGAAGCTGCTTTATTTTTTATTTTTTTATTTTCTTAAAGATTTTATTTATTTGAGAGAGAGAATCTGAAGCAGACTCCCTGATCGTGGAGCCCGGCATGGGGCTCGATCCTATGACTGCGAGATCAGGACCTGAGCTGAAACCAGGAGTTGGAGGATCAACTGACTGAGCCACCCAGGTGCCCCCCCAGGAAGCTGCTTTTAACCCTGCAGTTCAAATGTAGACCGAAGCCTTCCCCTTGTCTGTCCCTCAGCACAGTTGAGCTGAGCTGAAATGTGTCCAAAGATGTTGTTAAACAGGAGGGACACTGTGATAGAGGAGGGTGCAGGAGCCTCAGACTTCTGCACGGGCCTCCCAGAGGGTGGGGCCTTTGAAAAGCAAAAAAAACCACTTTAGAAGTTGTATTTCATATTTATTTGCTTGTTTTTAAAGATCATGTGTATCCAGGGGTATCCCTGGGCACCGTAGAAGTGGAGGATGGCATGGGGACACACGTGGGGCTGTTGTCCAGGCTCTGCCACAAGAGCTCCTGCCTTTCTGAACCTCTTTCCGCATCTCCTCTCATCTCCAATCCTCCCAAGGCTGTAGTCTCTGACCTCACGGGGCTGAGGTCTCCTTGATGGGTCCAGCTTTTCTCCATGGCCCACAAGGCCTCTGAGGCCAGGGGTTCTCACTGTAGTTCCTCCCAGGCAGGGAAAGCTGGCCTGCTCCTCGCTCCTCAGCTTCCCTGGGGAAGGAAGCACCTCTGGTGGAGTATTTCCTACTCTCAATCTGCAGAAAGGAAGAGATTTTGCATGGGAAAGATCAGGGGGTCCTTGAGATCTAATGGACCCCTGAATTCTGTCCTGGAAAAGAATGAGTGGGAATGGGGGGTGTTGGGCTCCGGGCGGGGGGCGGCCGTGGCGGGGGCGGGGGGGGGGGGGGGTGTTTCTTTGGAAGCTGCAGGTCTCTGATGTGGCCACATGGGGGCAGCCTCGGCCTTCAACCAGGTTCTCCCTATCAATGTTCCTTCCTTCCTTCATACCATTCATTTATTCAGCTACTATTTATTAAGCACCTACCATATACCAAGCCCTGGGAATCCAGTGGTGATAAAAGATGAGAAAGGTTCCCCTCCAGACCATGTTGTTCACAGCCTAATAGAGAGACCACTCTTACCCACTAAACAAATCAGTAGAGTAATTGCCAATTATGCTCAGTTGATGAAGGAATTGAGAGGGTTGAGCTCACCATTGTGCAGGGAGGGGGCTCTGGCAGGACTAATCTGAAAAGACTGGGGAAGGCCCATCTGAAAGAGATGTTGATTAGACCAAGGTCTAAAGGAAGCAGCTGCTGGGAGAGGGAAGAAGGAGCTCCCAGGCCAGGAGGGGGACTTCCCCATCTGAGAAAGAGGGATGGCATGAGGAGGGATTGTGAAGAGACAAGGATAGAGAGGAGCAGCTCCTGAGCCATTGGGTGGTCCAGGTGGGGGTGATGGTGGCTTGGCTTAGGGTAGAGGCTGTGGGGAAGGAGAGAGATGGGCAGGTTTGAGGTATAGTTTGGAGGTAAACGGACCAGACTTGCTGATGGATCAGATGTTAGAGAATGAAAGGGGATAGATCATGGAAGATGCCCAGGTTCCAGGTTTGAGCACCTGGGTGGATGGCTAAGCTGCTGACCAAGAGGACAACTGGGTTTGGGAATGAAAAAGAAAAGGAAGGGTTCCATATAGAACATGATAAATATTCCAATGGGAAATGTTAGTTTGACATTAAAAGTCCAGCTCAGGGAACTGGTCAGCCAGGAGATAGAAATGTAGAGGCTTTGTCAGGACATGATGGTGCGCTGGCCATGGGAACAGTTGTGATCAGCTCAGAGAAGTAGGGACTATTAAGAGGCTTGTGGAGGGGCAGCCAGGGAGGTAGGTGAGAAATCTGCCAGAGAGCAGGGAGGGGTTCTTCTGTGAGCTGAGGGGGCCCCCAGGTCCTGGAGAAGGCAGGTATGCAGCCCACATTGCTAACATAGAACCCACAGTCAGACATAGCAAATGACTGAGGGAAAAGGCTGTTAGTCTCATCCGTTTGACACATTCTCTTAACTGTTTCTTAGGGACCCACGTAATGCTGAGTCCCACCAGTGTGGCACTATTAAGAACTGGTTGCTGACATGCCCCCAACAGACCATGAACTCCCTGTCCCAGCAGCAGGCAAAGTGCTGCCATCCTGTGTTCCAGAGGAGAAAAAGGATCTCTGCAGGCAACTCTCTCACTTAAAAACCTCCCCAGAGGGGCGCCTGGGTGGCTCAGTCGTTAAGCGTCTGCCTTCGGCTCAGGTCATGATCCCAGGGTCCTGGGATCGAGCCCCACATCAGGCTCCCTGCTCAGCGGGGAGCCTGCTTCTCCCTCTCCCACTCCGCCTGCTTGTGTTTCCGCTCTTGCTGTCTCTCTCTGTCAAATAAATAAATAAAATCTTTAAAAAAAAATACAACCTAACACAACTGACTCAAAGCTAAATAGATAATTTGAATAGCCCTCTACCTGTTAAGGAAATTGAACTTCCCAAGAAGAAAGGTCCAGGCCTAGATAGTTTTATTGAAGAGTTCTACTAAACATTTAAAGAAAAGTTAACACCAATTCTGCATATTGTTTTTTTCCGGAAAATATGGAAAAAGGAGGGAATACTTCCCAGTTCATCTTATGAGGTTAATACTAACTTGATAACAAAACCAGACAAAGAGGGTCCCCAAAAAAGACAAATCTCATAAATCTACATATGAATATTCTTCATTAAATATTAGCAAATAGAATTATCCCCCCTTGATAGAAGAAATGCATGACAAATGGAGTTGATTACAGAGATAGGAGGAGGCTAGTTCCATATTTGAAATTTAGTCAGTGTATAATCCACCATGTTAAAAATCACACAATTATATCAGTCAAAGCAGGAAAAGAATTTGACAATATTTTGCATCCGTTCATGATCAAACTAAAAAAATAATAGAGATGAGTTTCCTCAACTTGATGAAGAGCATCTACAAAAATCCTACTGCTAATACTGTGTTTAATCGTGAAAGACTGAGTTGAATGTTTTTCCTAAGATGGGGAGCAGGGCAAGGATGTCTGCTCTCACCACTCTTATTCATCATAGTCCTGGAGGGTCTGGCCAGTGAAACATGGCAAGAAAAGAAAATAAAGCATGCAGATTGAAAGGAAGAAGTAAAACTGATCCTAAGGATGAATAAGTTGTGCAAAGTCTAAAGGAAGCTACCGGGGCGCCTGGGTGGCTCAGTCAGTTGTGTCCAACTCTTAACCCCATGTCGGGCCCCAGCACAGAGTCTGCTTGAGGTTTTCTCTCTCCGTCTGCCCCTCCCCCTGCTCACATACTCTCTTTTTCTCAAGTAAATAAATAGATAAAATCTTAAAGGAATGTACCAAAAAAAAAAAGAACCTAGCACTAATAAGTGAGTTCAGTGAGATAGGATATAAGATAAGATAGGATATAAGATAAATCTGCAAAAATCCATTGTGTTTTTGTATATTAGCAATGAACATGTGGACACTGAAATGGGAAATACTATTTATAATTGCTCAAAAAAATGAAATAGGTATAAATTTAACAACACTTACGGAATTTATATGCTGATTAAATGCTGATGAAAGAAAAGAAGATGTAAATAAGTGGGGAGACATACCATGTACATGGATTGGAAGACTCAAATAATAAAGATGTTAGTTCTTCCTGGATTGATAGATGGTGTTTAACTCAATTCCTATCAAAATTCTAGCAACAATTTTTATAGATATAGATGAGACTATTCTGAGATTTACATGGAAGGGCAAAGGATCTAGAATACCTCAATTTTGTAAGGGAATAAAGTGGGGAGGGGCACCTGGGTGGCACAGTCCGTTAAGCATCTCACTCTCCTTCAAATAAATAAAATCTTTATTTATTTGACAGAGAGAGACATAGCGAGAGACGGAACACAAGCAGGGGGGAGTGGGAGAGGGAGAAGCAGGCTTCCTGCCAAGCAGGGAGCCCGATGCAGGGCTTGATCCCAGGACCCTGGGATCATGACCTGAGCCAAAGGCAGATGCTTAACAACGGAGCCACCCAGGCGCCCTATGTCCATCTGATTTTTGATGAAGATGCAAAAGCAATTGAATGAAGAAAAGATAACTTTTCAACAAATTATACGAGAGCAGTTGGAATCCTTAAGCAAAGAAAATGAACATTGACCCAAGTCTCATACTTTATACAAAAATTAACTCAAAGTGGTCTAGCTGTAAAATGTAAATCTATATAGTACTTAGGGGGAAAAAAGTAGAAGAAAATCTTTGGGATCTAGGACTGGGCAACAAATACTTAGACTTGACCCCCAAAGCATGAGCCATAAAAAGAAAAATCGATAAATGGGACTTCATCAGAACTACGGGGCAGGGGGGTATCAGATGGCAGACAAGTACATGAGATGTTCAACGTCATTAGTCATTAGGGAAGCGCAAATGAGACCCACAGTGAGAAAAAACCACCTGTCAGAGTGGCTGAAATAAAAACTAGTCCAACAGCCAGTGCTGGTGGGGCTGCAGAGAAGCTTAGTTGCTCATACGTTGCTGATGGGAATGTAAAATGGTACAGCTACACTGGGAAGGAATTTCATAATGCCTTTATTTATTTTTAAAGATTTTATTTATTTATTTGACAGAGAAAGAGAGCACAAGTAGGCAGAGAGGCAGGCAGAAGGAGAGGGAGAAGCAGACTCCCCGTGAGCAGAGAGCCCAACGCGGGGCTTGATCCCAGCACCTGGGGATCATGACCCGAGGTGAAGGCAGACGCTTAACTGACAGCCACCCAGGTGCCCCTTTCACAATGTCTTTAAATAGTTAACTTCTACCATGCAACTCAGCAGTTGCAGTCCTGGGCATTTATCCCAGAAAAATGAAAACTCTGTACACAAACATTTATAGTGGTTTATTGGTCACAGCCAGAAACTGGAAACAAATCAGATGTCCTTCAACAGGTGCCTGGCTAAGCAAACTGTAGCAGATACGCAGCATGAAATTCTACTCAGCAATAAAAATGAACAAACTATGGACACATACGAGCAACAGTCTAGATGAACCCGAGGTAGCATAGAAAGCCTGTTCTAAAAGGCTGCGTGATTCCATTCATATAACACTCTTGAAATGACAGAATTATAGAAATGGAGAAACAGATTAAAGAGGGGGTTCAGGGCAGGGGGGATGTGGGTATGATTACAGACTGGCAACAGGAGGGATCCTACTGGAGGTAGAAGTGTCTTGTGTTGACTGGGTCAACATCAGCATCCTGGTTGTGTTATTGGGCTAGAGTTATACTAGCTTATCATTGAGGAGCCTGGGTAAAGGGTACATGGTGTCTGTATTATTTTCTTAACAACTACGTGTGAATCTACACTTACTTCAAAATGAAAAGTTTAGGGCGCCTGGGTGGCTCAGTCGGTTAAGCAACTGCCTTCGACTCAGGTCATGATCCCAGAGGCCTGGGATCGAGCCCCGCATCGGGCTCCCTGATCAGCGGGAGCCTGCTTCTCCCTCTCCCACTCCCCCTGCTTGTGCGCTCTCTTTCTCTCTCTCTCTCAAATAAATAAATAAAATCTTAAAAAAAAAAAAAAAGAAAAGTTTAATTAAAAAAAAACAAACCCAAGGGGTGCCTGGATGGCTCAGTCAGTTAAGCGTCTGCTTTTGGCTCAGGTCATGATCCCGGGGTCCTGGGATCAAGTCCCGCTTCAGGCTCCTTGCTCAGTGGGGAGCCTGCTTCTCCCTCTGCTTGTATGCTCCCTCTCTCTCTCTCTGTCAAATAAATAGATAGATGGATAGATAGATAAATTCTTTAAAAAAACCCAAGTAAATAAATAAATACATAAATAAATACATTCTTTAAAAAAAACCAAAATCCAAGCACCAAAACCTTCCCAGGTCCCCACCATTGATGAGAGAAGACCCAAGCCCTTGGTTTGTGTCCTGCCCACTGCTCTGTCCCCTGTCCACCTCTCCAGCCCTTTGCTGTGTTACCACACAGCCTGAGGGTCAGTGGCTGGCTCTGTAACAAGCTCTGGAGCTTCCACACCCCATGGGGCTCCTCTACCCCCAAAACACACAGTGCTCTGCCTTGGGGCCCATGGGCCCAGCGTAAAGGCCTTGCTCGGCGGGGGTTTGAGCAAGTGAGTATGAGCATAGAGTAGGGACCAGTGTGAGGGGTCTAGCTGGCTGGGCAGGGAGGGGATCCCCTGCCAGGGTGCACGGAGAAGTCTGAGGACCGAAATCAAAAGCAGGGTGGTGTGTTTTCTTCCTCCACACATAATGATCACTAAAATGGCATTGTTCTTTGTGTTTGATTTTGTATCTCACTTTCCTCCTCACCATATCATTAGATCTTATTTGTGAACAGATTTTGCAAGTGGGGTCAGGAGGCCTGGAGGATTGGCTGGTAATTGGGAGTGGGGGAGAGGTGGAGGCCGCTGAGGATGGGTCAGGTATCCCCAGAAGTGCTATCTCCTCCCGTGACTGGCTCTAAAGTCTGTGCTTTGATTGCTTTGAGCCCCCCATGCAGATGTCTCGTTTAGGGGCAAGGGAAAGACAAAGATCCCAGAGTCACCTCTGGGTCCGTAGACTTGTCCCCTATTGGGGTAAGGTCAGGGTGGATGACTAGGACCGAATCAGGGAGTGTTCTCCGCAGAATGTGAGGTGAAAGTTGGGGACACCATGAGGGATGGTGTGCCGCTGTGGGGTATGAGCGGCCTCCGTGAGGGCCCTGGTTGCCTTCCCTCATGGCTCTCTTGCCCCCTGGGTTCTCTTGGTGGCAGGTGTATGCCCATGCGGGCGCCACGCTGGAGGGGAAGATGTACATTACCTGTGGCCGCAGAGGGGAGGACTACCTAAAGGAGACGCACTGCTATGACCCGGACAGCAACACCTGGCACAGCCTGGCTGATGGGCCCGTGCGGCGGGCCTGGCATGGCATGGCCACGCTCCTGGACAAGCTGTACGTGATCGGGGGCAGCAACAATGACGCTGGTTACAGGAGGGACGTGCACCAGGTGAGCAGAGCTGGGCTGCCCATGCACGTGTTCTTCCCATCCCTTCCAGTTGTTTTGGATGAAAAATTAATTGCAGCATGTATGCCTTTTTATTAAACAGGCTTTATTTTTTATAGCAGTTTTAGGTTCCCAGCAAAATTGAACAGAAGGTGCAGAGATTTGCCATACACCCCCATCCCTGCACACGTGGTCTCCCTCACCATCAACATCCCCCACCAGAGTGAGACATTTGTTACGATCCTTGAACCCACCATGATACGCTGTTACCCCAAGCCCGTAGTTTACATCAGGGTTCGCTCTGGGGTGGTGTACATTCTTTGGGTTTGGACCAATGACCTGTATCCACCGTTACAGTATCAGGCAGGGTACTTTCACTTGTTTTGATTATTAAAAACATTAATTATAAAGTTAGTATAACCGCATTGCAGATTGTTTGAATAATGGATAAGGTTGAGGAAAAGCACCCATCATCCCGCTCGGTGCCACTGTGTTTTAGTCCTGCCTGTGCGTGGTTTCCACCTAACTGTAGGTAAAGAGCACTCCAGTCTGCTTCTGGCTGAAGTTTGTTGTGGCTGTTTTCCAGTTTCATACTCGATTTCTATAGCCACTGCCAACCTCAGTGGCCGTGCAGAATTCTGTCACGTTGGTGCGTCATTTGGGTTGGCCCAAGTTTTGACTATTCCAAGTCACATAGGTAATATTTACTCTGCAGTGCGTTTCAGGTATTTTGGGTTGTTTTCTTAGGTGAGAGCTCTGTTTCTCAAAGTGTGGTCCCAGGCCAGCAGCATCTGCATCACTGGGAACTTGTTAGAAATGCAGGTTCTCAGGTCCCGCCCCAGACCCACTGAATTGGAAACTCCGGGGGTGGGGCTCAGCCAGGCCCCGAGTGGTGAGAACCCCTGGGCTCTCCTGGATCTCCTATTGCTGCCATGACAAATCACCACCGGCTTAGTAACTTGAAACAATATAAGTGTATTCTTAGAGTTTGTAGGTCCTTAAGTCTGGTGTGGTCTCACTGGGCTAAAATCCAGGTGTCCTCAGGGCATCTGTCCTTTTTGGGGCCCTAGGGGAGAATCTGGCTCCTTGCTCACACAGGTTATCAGAATTCAGTTCCCTGCGTGTGTAGAACTAAGGTCCCTGTTTCTTTGCTGGCTGTCGGCTACAGGCCCTTCTCGGCTTCTAGAGGCCTCTGCATTCCCTGCCATGGGGCCGCTTCGTCCTCAGCCAGCAACAGCAGGTTGTCCTTCTGTCTTCTCTTCCCTCCTGGTAGACTTTCCCCCTCTGCTTTCAAGGACTTGTGCAATTAGACGGGCCCACCTGGCAAGCCCAGGACAACCTCCCCACCTCGAGGTCCGTACCCTGAAGCATGTCTGCAGTCCCTTTTGCTGTGTAAAGTAACACAAGTTTTAGAGATTTAGGGCATGGACTTCTTTGGAGGGTCATTTTTCTGCCTCCCACAGATGGAGAACCAAAGGTGATTATTAAGTCAAAAAGATAAGATTTTTGTGGCTCTCAATACATATTGTCAAACAGCTTTCCCGGAGCATCAGGCAAACGCCCAGACGAATGGCTTCATTATGCATTTATCAGCATTGGGTCTTGTGATTTTTCTTCCCCCAGTGGCTGCTAGCTGTCAGGGACAAATTTAACTACTGTTTTACATTTCTTGGATTACGAAGAGGTGGAACATTTTCCCATGTGTTTGTTTACTGTTCGGGGGAATTTTGGAGACATGAGAATGTTGACGGTCATCACTAGTCAGCAAGTTAACGATTTCCACATTTTATCTGCACTTCCTCCTGCAGTTGGGTGCTGTGAGGGAATTAGCTGGGGTCCGTGTCTTTGGTCAGTTTCAGTTTTGTGGAGGGGAGAGAACCCCAGACCTTAGAGAAGAACAGCATGCTAGTGTGCCTACGGGGAGGTGCCACACACCTGGGGCCACAGGCTGGCTGAGGGCCCCGGAGGCAGGACAGAGCGTCGGCCTGGCCCGTGGATGGGACATTTTATTTTATTTTATTTTAAAGATTTTATTTATTTATTTGAGAGAGAGAGAATGAGAGAGAGCACATGAGAGGGGGGAGGGTCAGAGGGAGAAGCAGACTCCCTGCCGAGCAGGGAGCCCGATGCGGGACTCGATCCCGGGACTCCAGGATCATGACCTGAGCCGAAGGCAGTCGCTTAACCAACTGAGCCACCCAGGCGCCCTGGGACATTTTAATGCTGGCACCAGACTCTTCCTCCAGGGGAGCTGGGTTTACACACAGCCTGGCTGTGTCCCTCAGCCTTGGTCTGGCCAAGAGTGCTGCCCTGCCCGGCTGGCCCAGGGCGGCCTGGCAGCCCTGTCTCGGCAGGTACTCAGCTTTACTCTGACCTTGGCATTGCAGGTGGCCTGCTTCAGCTGCACGTCTGGGCAGTGGTCCTCTGTCTGCCCGCTCCCCGCCGGGCATGGTGAGCCTGGCATTGCTGTGCTGGACACCAGGATCTACGTGCTGGGGGGCCGCTCGCACAACCGTGGCAGCCGCACGGGCTACGTGCACATCTACGACGTGGAGAAGGACTGCTGGGAGGAGGGGCCGCAGCTAGACAACTCCATCTCAGGCCTGGCAGCCTGCGTGCTCACCCTGCCCCGCTCCTTGCTCCTCGAGCCGCCTCGTGGGACCCCCGACCGCAGCCAGGCCGACCAGGACTTCGCCTCCGAGGTGATGAGTGTGTCTGATTGGGAGGAGTTTGACAACTCGAGCGAGGACTAGGGCTCCGGCACCCGGTGTCAGAAGGGGAGGTGGCGGGAGCTCTGAGGGCAGTGGGGCCCCCAGACGGCCCCCCTCCTGCTGGCACCGCCTGCTTGCCAGCTCCTGCCACCCATCCTTCCCGCCCGCCTGCCCGCCAGCCTACAGCGGCTGCTTGGGGGGCTCTGCAGATCCGTGGCTGTGATCACCCTACAGCGGGGATGCTTGTGGAGGACTCTGGTTCTCTGGAAGAGTTTACCGGGCCCACTCCTCCTCGGTTTGGACGGGGCATGGCGACACCAGCTGTCGTGGACTCCCCGGTGCCTAGTTCTCCTCCCTGCTGGGCTGAGAGGGCACCCTTCTCCAAAGGGACCTGGGGACTGGCCCCGTGGGTGAGGGGGCCGAGGCACACTGCGCCCCCTTCCGTGGGCAGGGAGAGGGTGGAGCGAGCCCGTCGCCTGCCCAGCATCCAGAGGCTTGAGCTATTGCAAGCTCCCAAGGCCCGGAAAAGGAATAGAGATACATAGAGTTGCCCGAGACTGGTTCTAGTAATAAAAGATCCCCTACAGCTGGGCTTTTCTGACCCCATGTTGTTGATAAATGAAATAAATCATCTTACAAAAGGTGTGGATTGTTTTCCTGGGGCCGCGGCCTTACCATCCGTCCACAGCCCGTGCAAGGCTGTCGTCTGTGGGTGCCTGTGGCCTTCCGGGCTCAGAGCTGCTGAGTGGCAGTGGCAGACCAGGAGCCCCCATCCGAGGGAAATGCACAGTACACCCCCAGCTAGCAAGGCTGTTATTGGGGGACCTGGAAACCCGCCCTGGTCTGCCGAGAGGCGGTCACCTGGCCTGCTGGAGCACCTTCTCCGGTGAGGTGCTCTTCTCTGAACCTCAGTCCAGCTTGGTGAGCCCCATGCCTGGGGAGGGAGACCCAGTCACCATAGGCTCCCCCCTGCTTGCTGGATCTGAGTGTGGCAGGGGTGGGAAGGGGCGCTGCCTTCCCTAGAGGGTCGCCAGCTGAGTTCTTAGCACATCGTCTCAAGGGTCATGCTGGTGCAGCGGGTGGCAACCTCTCGGGGCCACCTGCAAGTGGGCTGGGCTTCCAGCACCTACCTTGCTTCTGCACAGCCGAGCTTCCACCTGAACACCCCTCCTCCTGACGCAGCTGCTGCTCTTGCAAAGCCCCAAGGGCAGGGAGCAACCTGCAGATGATCTGTGACTTCCCAAGTCTCCTGGGCAGAGCATGAGGACAACTGGGTCTTCTTTCTGTACCCCAGTGCCTTGTCCAGAGCCTGTGGCCACTGGCACTCTGTCGTGGATGGAGGAGGGCAGCGGGACAGTGTGTGCTGCTTGATGGGAGGAAGGGGGTAGGGTCCAGATACCCTGAAGACTTCGGGCTCTGGTGTGAGGCCAGTGCGAGTTGCTTCCTGCCCCTAGGGCCAGTGTATGATCTTCCTATCTGTCTCTTGGGGCTCGCGTACCCCTGCAAAAATATGTCCCCACTCCCTAACCCCAACGTGACATCATGCACTTCTAGCTCTGGTGGCAATCCCAGTGTTGACGCTAGTGGGTCACTTCCAGTGGGACAGGGTGGCCACGTTCTTCAGTGTCCTCTCCCCTGCTCAGGGGCTCACAGTAGGGAGCCAGCATTTCCTGTCTCTGCCACTACTTTGCGGGCCAGGGCCGCAGTTCTTGCAGACCTCAGAGTTCCTGAAAAGGAGGAGCACCAGAGATGTCCATCCCCCTCCAGTGTGTCCCAGCCTTGCTGGAGTCATCCCCCCCACTCCCCCTCAGAGCCTTCAGGGTGCAGCCACAGCTTTGTTAGAGAGCTCTGCTCTGCCGGCCGGGGGTGGGGGGTGGTGGAGAAGAGGGTTTGTGAGGCCCTGTGGAGCAGGGGGTGGGGTAGACTCGGGTCCTGAAAGGAGTCCCGCCACTGTCCAGCTTGGAGGCCTTCATGGCTTCCCCTCTCAGCACCTGTCCCGGGACCTAGGCAGCCTGGCAGGCTCTCAGAGAGGCCCTGCATCATGCCTTCACTCAGCTCGGCGCTCATCCCTTTCCGCCTGCAAAATCCTCACCCTCTCAAGTACCCCCGGGAAGCCATCCTGGCTGGAACCAGTCGGCCCAGGCTCCAGACCCCCATGGGGTGTCTGTGTGGTTGTTAGTCATCTGTGGGTGGCCGTGAACCCATAGCTTCCTCATCATGGTATTCACCTGGCACCAGGCCAGCCATACGGACAGTCATTCATTCTCACTTCTCAGTCTCCTGATCGGCATGTAACGGTGGCTGGGACAGACGTGGGCCCTGTGTTCAACCCTGAACTTGCCATCAACTGGGGGTGGTTATGATGGGACACATGGAGGACTACTGTGGGTCTTGAGTGAGATGAGGCCGGGGACAGTTCTGTGAGTGTGGTGGGCAGCCAGATGTGATTAGAAAGACGGCTCTGGGTGATACGCTGATGGGGTAGGTAGAGATTTGAGACACTCGTGAGGTCCTGGTGTTGGCATGGAGTGGGGGCATCATCCAGCTGGTGCCCTTCACAGAGGAGGGGATTTGGGGGTGGCAAGCCAGGAAGGGAAAGAAGGTAAGGGAGTTTGAGGTGCCTGTCCATGAACTCAGGCCAGCTGGGGTGAATGCCCGAAGCCCTGGGTTGTGTGCTTCTAAAGCCGGGGCCTCTGTTGGCCCCTCTTGCTGGCAGTCTACGGGGGCCTTTTGGGAGGGGCCCCAGGCACTGGGAGGGCACCGCTGAGGTCAGGGCCATGCCCAGGCGGAGCTGCCCACAAGTGGCTGGCCTGTTTACTTGTCCCCAAGAAGTGTTTGCATTTGTGATCTCAGGGGTGCAACTCCCCCTTCCAGTCCGCCCAGCTATTGCCTGCCTCTGGCCTCCCTCCTGCACGAGCATGGCTGAGGGAGGGCCCTAACCTTCGAAGTTCCCTATTCTTTTTTTTTTTTTTTTTTAGATTTTATTTATTTATTTGACAGAGAGAGACACAGCGAGAGAGGGAACATAAGCAGGGCGAATGGGGGAGGGAGAAGCAGGCTTCCCGCCGAGCAGGGAGCCTGATGTGGGACTCGATCCCAGGATCCTGGGATCATGACCTGAGCGGAAGGCAGACGCTTAACGACTGAGCCACCCAGGCGCCCCGAAGTTCCCTATTCTGCTCCTTCCCTCCACCAGCCTGCCCTGGACAGGCCTCTGGCCCAGCCAGCCTGGTGATGTCCACAGCCTTGGGCCTTTCAGTGGCTGTTATTCCAAGCCCCTCCTTCAGCCCCCCTTCCACTCTGACCACCTCCACTTGACTGAGGAAGGGCACCACCTCTCCCTCCTCCTCAGGGAGCCTGTATACAGCCTGTTCACCAAGAGAAGGCAGGTGCCCTCTCCCTGCACAGGTCTTCCCACCAACTCCCAAGTCTGCCAAAGACAAGCTCATCTTTGCTGGGACCTGGATGCCCCCCTTTGTTTTCCATGCCCAGGCCTGCCCACCTTTCCCCCACTCCATGGTCTCTGGGATTGCGTCTGTGTCCCAGAGCATGGGCAACTCCTCTGCTTCCAAGGCCCAGAGCTCCTCTTCCTCCCTGTCCCCTTTTCGCACTGTTCCTCTCTCCACATTGCTCCCCTCCCCCACGGCCCCTGCTCTGCTCTATGCTCTCACCCCACTCTTCCTAATGCAGGAGCCCTCAAGCCTCCACCTTCTGGACTTTCACCTCTGGTGATCCAACAGCCTTCTTAAGTAGAATTTCTCTCCCAAACTCCCCCTTCACCACTGGAGGAGGACTGCAGGGTCTCTCAGTCCTGGAGTACTCCCGCCTCCTCCCTCTGCCTTTGCCCCCACCTGCATTTCCCTCCACACTCTATCAGAGCCCACTGCTGGGCCATTCTACCTTCCGCGGAGACACCCTTTGCCCAGGGCTCAGGTGCAGACCGAGTCGACCCATAGGCCTCAAGCATCCTGTTCGGGTGTCCTCTGCAGGCTTTGCACCGAAGTGAGCCTGAGGAGCCAACATCGCAGCCCAGCTCTACAAGGGCTTCGCGGGGGGGAGCGGAGGCCGGCTTGCGGCCTTGATCTGGGCCGTCTTCGGGCCTCCCTCCCCCGGCCGGTTCCGAGGCCCGGGGGAGATGTTGGGCGTCGCGTTCTCGACCCTCACCCCCTTTCCCTACCCGGGCCTGGCCGCGCACTGAGCGCGCAGGGGTGACTTCTCTGGTGGGTGCCTGGAGAGGGAGGGGAAAGGCTCGGGGACTGGGGATTCCTTGGGAGGGGCCCCCCTCCCGCCCGGGCCCCGCCCTCTCCCAACGCTCCGCGGGCCTCCTCCAAGTTCGCCCCCAAGTTTGCGAGCGGCCGCGTGGGGGCGGGGGCCGCGCGGAGGGGCGGTGGCGCGGCCGGAGGGTGGGGTCTGGCGCGCGGGGCGGGCGCTGCCGCCTGGCCGGCCGCGGCTGGCCCGGGATCAGGGAGCCGATGTGGAATTTCCTGCCCGGCCCGGCGCCCCTCCTGCCGCCCCCCGCCCGGCTGCGCACTCCGCTTCCGGCCGCTCTCGCTGCGGCCGCACCCGCGCCCGCCCCGCGCCTGCCCCGCGCCGCATGGAGGGCGCAGGGCCCCGGGGGGCCGGGCCGGCGCGGCGCCGGGGAGCCGGGGGGCCGCCGTCGCCGCTGCTGCCGCTGCTGCTGCTCCTGCTGCTCTGGCTGCTGCCCGGCCCCGCGGCGCCCCAGGAGCTGAACCCGCGCGGCCGCAACGTGTGCCGCGCGCCCGGGTAGGAGCCCGGCCTGGCTGGGGGAGGGGGCCGCGGGGGACGCTCGGGGCCGAGGGGAGGGGGCGTCCGGGACCTTCCTAAGCTAACCGCTCTAGTCCTTTCCGCCGCCCTCGCCGACGCCGACTCCTCTCCAGGCCGAGCCTGGGCGCCGGGCCACGACGGTGCATCCGAGGTTACCCCAGACGCGAAGTCAGTTGAGGGGAGAACGGAGTGCAGTGGGCGTCCCGAGGGGTGACATACCGTGTCTGAGATTTCAGACCGAGAAAAAGGAACGCTTGGGCTGGGTTGCGAAGGCGTAGGGTGAAGTCGGGGAAGGGCATTCCAAGCCGATGGAAGGGCATTTGCAAAGGCCCCGGGCACCAGTGTGGCTCGAGCCGGGAGGGAGGGTGAGGGTCGAGTGGAGATGGAGCGGCGCTCCTGAGAGGTGGGAGCCGGCGAACCTTGAGGCTGGCGCGACTCAGAAGGAGGGATTTGTGTCTTAGAAGTTGGCGCGGGTGGGAAGAGGGTGGTGATGGAGGTGGGCACTGAGGAGCCTGCGCTCCAAGTGGACCAGAAGCAGGATTCGAAAGGACAATGACGTGCACCGGGGTCCGACGGATATGGAACTCCCGGGTGGGGATACTTGGTGCTCGGAGGGGCCGCGCAGACGTGGGACTCCACGCGGTGCCGGCTGGGGAAGCCAGCGTGGGACAGGCAGTGGGCAGGCCTGGCCGGAGAGCGGCGGGCCGAAGACCTTTCGCGGAGGAAAAGGAGCGTAGGACAGGACGCTAGGAGTGGGCGCAGGGTTCGGAGGACTTGGTCGGCCGGTCAGGGGCCATAGCGAGGTCAAGGGCATCTCCACCCGGGACCAAGGAGCCGGCGTGTGGGGGTGCCTTGGCTCAAGCCGGGGCGGTTGGGGGGGGGGTGCACCGGGCGGGCGGGAAGCTGGAGAGGCGGCCACGGAGCCCCAGGCTGCGTCCCGTCGGGGCTCCCTGAGCCGCAGGGCCCTGGGAGGCCGCGTCCGGGGGCTTGGCGGTCGCCGCAGACAAGGGGCTGCGAGGGGGCCGCGCGGGGTTTCCGAGCTCGGTTCCCGAGGCGCGCAGACCCCTCCCCACTGCGAGCCCCGCCTCCGGGGCGGGGGCCGGCCTGGCCCGCCATCTGCTTCACATCGACGCCGCCGCCGCCTCCCGGGCCTCCCTGGCCCCAGGAATGCAGTGGCAGTGGCGGGCGGGGCCGTGCCTGGAGAGGGGGAGGGCGCGATCGCTGCCGGCCCTGTCTCTCCGCCAGCCCTCCTTCCCCGATGGGGCTCCGTACTGGGGGCTCCGGTGGCAGGCTCGAGCTGTCGGGAGCCTGAACCTTTTCGCTCCCGCGTCCCGTTGCCCGGGCACCTCCCCACGAGGCGGCCTGTTTCAGTAGCCCAGACACCGGGTTTGGGTTTCCGGTCCTGGTGCCACTTCTCCCCACCTGTGCGGACCAGGACAAATCGCTTAACCTCTCTGGGCGTGTCTCTGCCTCTGTCAAATGGGGTTGTTGGTGGTACCCCCCTCATGGAGTGGAGAGGGGATGATTGCGATTATATGTGGGGTTGGTTTATGGGAAGGACTGCCACCTCTGGCCACTGCCCACCCAGGGTCTGGGCCATCTCTTTCATTACCGGTCCAAGGCTTCCACCGGGGGTTCTTTTTCCCCAGAGGTAGGAGAACCGGAAGAGGGGAGCATACACAGTCAGTAAAATCCCGTGCACCTACTGTGTGTGCCAGGCCTGTGGTTGGTGCAGCGATACAGCGGCTGAGACAAATACCACTGTCCCGGCAGTGGAAGAGACTTACAACAAGTCATCTGACATCTAGCAAGTGCTGGGGAGGAGGTGTTCCGCTGGGGAGTGCTGTGTCCTTTAGGGTGATCTGGAGACACCCACTGAGGGATGATGAGTGGGCAGAGATCTGCAGGAGAGAAGGTGGAGCCCTCTGGTGTCTGGGGGCAAGGCTCTAAGTGCCAGGGGCTTCTGGAAGCACAGAAAGGAGCCATGGGGGCTGGGCAGAGCCTGGGAGGGGGATGGTGGAGGAGAGGCCAAAGAATGAGGGTGGGCAGGCCACAGCGGGTCTGCCCACTGCTCTGAGGACCTGGGCTTTTTCTTTGAGGGCCATGGGAACACCCAGGGGCATTGCACAGAGGAGGGTTGGGATCTGACCAGGTTTGGCTGCTAAGTGGCAGATGAACTTGGCTCAGGAGGTTAAAAGGAGGAACCAGCTAGGAAGTCAGGAGAAACCAGGGGGAGTGAGGGTGGCTCTCACAAGGCTGGGGCAGAGGAGGAAGTGGCTCATCCCCTCCTAGATCCAGTTTGGAAGGTAGAGCGGCGTGTTTCTCCATGAAACGGGTGTGTGCTGTCTCAGTCGTCGCAGAGCCGATGCCTCTGGAGTTTCGGGCTCCCAGCCTAGAAGGATTGCACTACCTGAGATGGGGAAGGCTTTGTTTGGGGGCGGCTCGGCATTCAGTCTGGGGAGGTGGGCCCCACTGGAGGGCTCTGAGCATTTTCAGCACCTCAGCTGGATGGGCCCCAGGGAGCTTCCTGAGGGAGTGGACAGAGGAGAGGAGATGACAGAGCCAAGGAGGGGGGCAGAAACCAGAGGAGGGGTATGGGGGGGGCAGGAGGAGAGCAGGGAAGTATAGGATCCCAAGTGGTATGGTAGGCAGCCTCCAGGCTGGATTGGAGAGAGAATGTGGACTTGGGCACAGTGAGTGAGCAGTTCTCCCAGGCTGCTTTGCTGCATTGGCATGGGCAGGTTCAAGATCACACGGTTTGAATCATGGCCATTTTGTTTGCAATGACAGTGATCTCTAGAGGGGGCAGCCCGAGGCAAGGCCCGCTTGCTAAGGGGCCTGGCCCAGCCTGTGGCCTGGCTCCCTAGGGTCTCACTAACTTAGAGCTCAGGTATGGGAACTATCCCCTGCACCAGGCCATTTTTCTCCTCATCTCACTTTTGTAAGCTCTGGAGAGGGTGGGCTTGCCCCCCCTCCCCCCAGCCCCGAGCCTGGCCTCGTCTGTCAGCCCTCCCAGAAGGAAAGGCAGCTGACCCACAGTCTCATCCTCATGGTCCTGCTGAGCCCACGTGCACTCCATCCTGCCAGGGGTAGCTCTGCTGGGTGGGGCCGAGGTGCCAGCCATGCTGGGGGCGGGAGGCAGGACCAGGGGAACTCAGGGGCTTCCTGGAACCTGCACAGCATGGGCTGGAGAGCAGTCTGTGGCCTTGGCTGAGCTCTGAGTTCTTGCCAAACGCTTGACATCTTGGTTTTCTTAATACTCCCTCCGGACCCTTGGGCCCCATTCTACAAATAAGGAGTCTGACAGTCAGAGAGGTGACATTCTGTGCCCAAAGTCACACAGGCATCAAATCCAGCTTCGTGTGGCCCCCAAACCAGACTCCCAACCACAGCCAGGGCAGGGCAGAAAGTGGTCAGGGCTTCCAGGGCCATCCCAGCTGGCCATCCGGCAAGGCCGCCTATAGGAGGGCCACCTGCAGAGGCTGTCCACCCAGAGACCTGGGTTCCGAACTGGCAGAAAGGGCAGGAGGGTGATAGGCTGGCGGATTTGGCTCTGCCTGCAGGTGGGCACCTGTGAGTCGTGTGGCCGGGCTGGGTAGCTGGAAACAATGGTGGGGGCCAAGCCTGCTTTGTGTTCTCCGGCCTGGTTTCCTGTTTCATTTGTAGAAAAGAAGCTGGGTCCACCCCTTGCAGTTCGGGATTTTATGGTTCCTGTTCCCAAATCTCCTCATCTTTGGCCTGAAGGAGAATCAAACCCTTTGGGTGGGGTGGGGGCCCATCCAGGGTGTTGGTGATGCTCTCTGCTGGGGAATGGCTGGGGGGGCATTTTGAGGGGCATGATATGGGCACCTGCAGTTTTTCCCTTCCCAGCCAGTTCTACCCACCAGGGTCTCAGGCCTCTTTCCAACTTCCTTCCAACACCACATCCTGGTTCTGGATGAGACCCTTCTGAAGGAGTATACTCCTTTTTCTCTGAAGTATGAATGGCTGCTATGTGCCTTTAAGATCTGGGCGAAGTTCTAGGCCTGATGGGACCCAAGAACCTGCAGCCTGAGTGTCTCTTCCTTCTCAGGCTCCTTTGCTCCCCAAATGTGGGCACACCCCATCTCAAGCCCCAAGCGCTCTCTCCGGTGGTATGCATCACTCTGGCAGGGCCTGCAGACTTTTGGGCCCAGGGTTGGGTAGGCTGCACTACCCTGAAATGCAACAGTCATAACGTATTTACCTCCTACTGAGGTCACACCGTGTACCTTGTAAAACCAAATAAAATTAAAACAAGATCTTTAAAACACATAAATAGATGCTCTAGTATCTCCTCCCTCCATCCCAAGTCTTGCCCTGGTGCTCTGGACCCCTCACGTGTTGCGTTACTTGCTGTCGTGGAGGACTCCCCGGGTACGCCCTGCCCCTCCACTGAGTGGACACCTCTGTCAGAGGCTGCACATCTGCCACCTGGGTATCCAGGTGTGCCCATCTGGCCCCACCAGTCCCTGCTGTCCAGGTCATGTCACATCAAGATCCTGACACCCATCTGGCCGGACCCCCGCCGCCGCCAGCGATGCCACTTGAAGCAGGTCCCGGAGACTCAAGGACCTCTCACCAGCTCCTTCTGGGACCCCTGGGGTTCTTTCCTCAGGCCTAGGTGGGGAGGGGTGGTGTCAAAGAGGAGTTAGGTGGGATGCAGGGCGGGGAGGGAAGACCCCTCATGGAGGGGACTGACAAATTCTTGGGGGTTAGATCCCTTGGTGGTCTGCCCTCTGCTGCCTCCCAGTGTCTGCTCCAGGGCTGGGGTCTGTGTCTTATTTGCTGGCAGTCTCCCGAACTTCCCTCAGTACCTGGCATGCGGCAGGGCCTCCATAAGCAGCTCCTGTGGGCAGGGTGGAGGTCGCTGGCGAGCCTTAGCAAGGACGGGGCTTGGGGCTCAGGCTCAGGAGCCATTTCTCTGCCTGCAGCTCCCAGGAGCCCACGTGTTGCACCGGCTGGAGGCAGCAGGGCGACGAGTGTGGGGTCGGTGAGTGGGGCAGCCTGGGGACCTGGGCAGGGGGGCAGGGACACGAGAGGAGGGGATAGTGCGGGGGCAGGCCAGGCGGCAGCTCAGGCCCCTCTCCTCCGCAGCGGTGTGCGAGGGCAACTCCACGTGCTCGGAGAACGAAGTGTGCGTGCGGCCCGGCGAGTGCCGCTGCCGCCATGGCTACTTCGGTGCCAACTGCGACACCAGTGAGCGAGGATCCGGGTGGGCGCTGGGCAGTGGGGCAGGGCCCGTGACCGGGGAGGCGTCTGATCGGGAGACGGGATCCGGCATGGGGGACGGTCCCCAAAGGCGGAGGGCGGGACGCGGGGAGGTTCTGGCTGGATCCGGGCTCCCTCGCGAGCACCCTGGCCTGACACCCTCTCTGCCCGCCCCTGCAGAGTGCCCGCGCCAGTTCTGGGGCCCTGACTGCAAAGAGCTGTGTATCTGCCACCCGCATGGGCAGTGCGAAGACGTGACGGGCCAGTGTACGTGTCACGCGCGGCGCTGGGGCGCACGCTGCGAGCATGCGTGCCAGTGCCAGCATGGCGTGTGCCACCCGCGGAGCGGCGCGTGTCGCTGCGAGCCTGGCTGGTGGGGCGCGCAGTGCGCCAGCGCGTGCTACTGCAGCGCCACGTCGCGCTGCGACCCACAGACGGGCGCGTGCCTGTGCCAGGCAGGCTGGTGGGGCCGCAGCTGCAACAATCAGTGCGCCTGCAACACGTCGCCGTGCGAGCAACAGAGCGGCCGCTGCCAGTGTCGCGAGCGCACGTTTGGCGCGCGCTGCGAGCGCTACTGCCAGTGCTTTCGCGGCCGCTGCCACCCTGTGGACGGCACGTGCGCCTGCGAGCCGGGCTACCGGGGCAAGTACTGCCGGGAGCCGTGCCCTGCCGGCTTCTACGGCCTGGGCTGCCGCCGCCGGTAAGCGCGGGGCCCCTGACCTGGGAGGAGGGGCGGGGGGGGGGGCGGAGCGCCGAAGGGGACGGGGTGGGGCGGGGCGGGTGAGGCGGCTCTGGGCCCCGCCTAGCCTCCCGCCCTTCCCCAGATGCGGCCAGTGCAAAGGCCAGCAGCCTTGCACGGTGGCCGAGGGCCGCTGCCTGACTTGCGAGCCCGGCTGGAACGGCACCAAGTGCGACCAGCCGTGCGCCACCGGCTTCTATGGCGAGGGCTGCGGCCACCGCTGCCCGCCCTGCCGCGACGGGCATGCCTGCAACCACGTCACTGGCAAGTGCACGCGCTGCAACGCGGGCTGGATCGGCGACCGGTGAGCAAGCAGCCCATGACCGAATGTGTCCCAGGCACGCAGCCCCCTAGCCCCGCCAGTCTCCGAATGCTCTCCGCGGAGGGCACTATGGGCTTCGGTTTCGTTTGCTCGCATTTCCGCTGACTCCCTCTCCCCCGCGTTCCGAGGTGCGAGACCAAGTGCAGCAATGGCACTTACGGCGAGGACTGTGCATTTGTGTGCGCCGACTGCGGCAGCGGCCACTGCGACTTCCAGTCGGGGCGTTGCCTGTGCAGCCCCGGCGTCCACGGGCCCCAGTGAGTGCCGGAGACCCAGAGGGGGTTAGGGGATACGTACATGTCACAGGGATCCAGCCAGACCCCAGGTGCTGCTAATGGTGGCCGAATAGATGAGACCCAGGCTCGGCCCTTCTGCCTAGGTCCTCTTACCGCAGCTAGGGAGTGCTGTCAGGCTCTTTGGGGGCGTGGGTTGGGGGGCAGTTTCCTGCCGTGGTGTGGAGCCGGCGCTCAGAGCGGGATCTGGCAACTAGTTCCGCCTGTGGTCAGTGGGCTTCTGAGGACTACAGGGTTGAGGTGACCCCGAGCTAGTGCAGAGAGAGCAGAGAACTCCACTTACAGCCATGAGTGGTCTGGCAGCCCCTCTTCTCACCCACCCAAGAGTTAGCCCCAGAAGTGGACACTGAGGCCGAGCGACCACAGGCCCTGTCCCCCAGATCCCATCCCGCTGTTTGTGCAACACATTCATTTCCGAAACACTCATCATCCAGTGTATGCCCGGCGGTGGTGGTGGGCATCAAACCCTAGAGCATGGAGATAGAGAACCCGCCTCGGGGACCGCGGCTAGCTGGCGGCAGGGGTGAGGGCGAGGGGCATCACGGAGGGCTGCTGTGGCCCTCCCTGACCCCGTGCCCCTGCAGCTGTAACCTGACGTGCCCGCCTGGGCTCCACGGGGTGGACTGCGCCCAGGCCTGCAGCTGCCACGAGGACTCGTGCGACCCGGTCACTGGTGCCTGCCGCCTGGGTGAGTCGTTGAGGGGGCAGCCTGTTGAGGGGGATGCCACGGGTGCCGGCACCCGCGCTGACCCCGGTGCCTTCCCACAGAGACCAACCAGCGCAAGGGCGTGATGGGCGCGGGTGCGTTGCTTGCGCTGCTCCTCGGCCTGCTGCTCTCGCTGCTCGGCTGCTGCTGCGCCTGCCGCGGCAAGGACCCGACGCGCCGGTGAGGCCCGACGCCGGCCGGCTCTCCAGGGCTCAGGCCGCACCCTGTCGGTAGCGCCGCGCGCCCTACCCCGGCCCCCGGGCCCCGGGCCCCGGGCCCCGCCCCGGGGTGTGGCACTGCCTATCTTTAGCTCAGGCCCCGCCCTTCCTGAGTCAGGGCTCCCGCCGAGATCCAACTGTCCCATCCAGGCCCCGCCCCTTTACTCAGGCCCCGCCCCCGCAGGGAGCTCACGCTCGGGAGGAAGAAGGCGCCGCAGCGATTGTGCGGTCGCTTCAGCCGCATCAGCATGAAGCTGCCCCGGATCCCGCTCCGCAGGCAGAAGCTGCCCAAGGTCGTAGGTAAGGATATCGGCACGGGGTCTCTGGGGGAACACCTCCCGATGCAGGACATATGGGGCCTTGAGTGTTGATGTGGGTAGGCTGGGGAGGGACGCAAAGAGGGGCTTCTGATACCGGCGAGCCCGGGGAGGAAGGCAGGAGTCCTAGGTGTGCAGGCCGGTGTGGGAGGTTTGGGCCCTGTTTAGGTGAGTGGGAGTGATTGCATCTGCAGTGTGTAGACATCGCAGTGGGCAGCACCCCTACGATCTGTAGGAGTGCACTGTAAGTCCTGGTGGGTAGCTGCAGGTGAACGCGGGCTGGCGGGGGTGGGGCCCGAGTGGGGGTGGTAGGTCCGACCTGTGCGTGGAAACCCTGCTACAAGGAGCGCCCCACACCCGCCTGAAGTGCTCTGGGTCCTTTCTGGAAGGTGGGCAGGCTGGTTCCATGGCTCCCCCACCCTAGTCAGGACTGCAGTTGGGAGGCAGGTGCTTCTGTCTGTCTGTCTGCACTGAGCCACACCAGGAGTGGACTCTCCCTCTTTGCCACTTGTTTCTGAAGATGAAGGGGAGGGGGAGACTCATCTCCTGGGAGGTAAAGATGGAAACAGCTGGGACTCCTGGGTGGTTCAGTCAGTTAAGCGTCTGTCTTCCACTCAGGTCATGATCCTGGGGTCCTGGGATCATTGGGCTCTCTGCTCAGCGGGGAGCCTGCTTCTCCCTCTGCCTCTGCCTGCTGCTCTCCCTGCCTGTAATCGCTCTCTGTCAAACAAACAAACAAACAAACAAATAAATAAAATCTTAAAAAAAAAAGATGGAAACAGCTGAGAAAACCCCTTGGCCCACTCAGCAGAGGTGGCTCTGGGTCCTTGGGTCCCACAAGGCAGGGTCTGAACATGGCTTGGAGGCCCTGATGGCCTGTCCCAGCCAGGGGTTCTCTCTGGCCCTCTTTTTCCAACACTTCAGCCCATCCTTGTTCAGCTTCCTGGCTGCACACACTAGCCTTGCATCTTTGACCACGTTGTTCCTTCTTTTTACCAGCTCACCTCTACCCATTCTCCTGTCCTGGTCCAGTGTCACTCTGCCTGTTGAATTGCCTGTTCTATCCACAGTCTTAGGGTAGGGCTGGTCTTGGTTACTCCACCATTTGTTGCAAGAGGGCTAGTGAGGGCACAGGCCAGGGCAGGGTGGGGGCCCCTGGCAGCTGTGCCTCCCTCCTTCCCCAGTGGCCCATCACGACCTGGATAACACACTCAACTGTAGCTTCCTGGAGCCACCGTCGGGGTTGGAGCAGCCCTCGCCATCATGGTCCTCCCGGGCCTCCTTCTCCTCCTTTGACACCACTGATGAGGGTCCTGTGTACTGCGTACCCCACGAGGGTGAGTAGGGCTCTGCTTGGGCCTCCCTCCAGGCAAATGAAATGTTCCAGCTGAAAAGATCTCTGGGCTCCTCGGGACAGACAGCATGGGGAGGGAGGGTGTGGTGATGATCTTTTTTTTTTTCTTTAATTTTTTTTTTATTCTTATGTTAATCCCCATACATTACATTGTGGTGATGCTCTTAACTGGGGGTTGGACACAGAGCTGAGGCTACGGAGTGGGGTTCTGTGCTGCTCAGTGCTGGACTGGGGTAGGATCTGGGGAGGTGGGTGGGCTCTCTGGTCTCTAGCCACAGCCCAGATTCACTTACTGGGGAGGCCATTCATAGAGAAGGTTCTGGGCCTGGGTAGGAAATGGCAGAGGAGATAGGAGCCGATGGCCTACAGGGTATGGGGCACACTTTTGCCTAAAGTTTTGGCCCACAGACTTCTGGAAGGAGCCTCACTGGCTGGTTTTCTGGCCTTGGCCTCTCTCGTGCCCTGGCTATCTCCCTGGGTGACCTTGGGGAGGTGACTAACCTCTCTGAGCCTTAGAAGCCTTATCTCTTAATGAGGAATAATGAATCCCCTTGGAGGTGTTCCAAGGTCATATTTGATGATGTGGCGCCCCAGGTTGGGGATGTGGTGGGGGAGGGGTGCAAGGCCAGGCCAAGGTTGGGGCTTGAGCCCCAGGAATGTTGCTCCTCACTCCCCAGCACTCGGCAGCACAACCTGGGGGCTCAGAACTAAGTTTGTGGTTGGTGTTGTGATTTCTCCAGGCGTGTCTAGATGCCAGGGCGACTGAGCATCACCTGGGGCGGGGAAGAGGAGGAGGAAGGTGAGGGTTTTGCCTGAAGGCTGGACGGCCGAGCTCCCTGTGGAGGCCGTGACCGTCAGCTCTTCTTCCCTTGTCAGAGACCGCAACCGAGAGCCGGGACGCAGAGCCCCCCACCGCCCCTACCGAGGCGCTGGCGTCATCCCCCCCACCGGTGACCACGCCGGCGTCCACAGAGGAGGCGACGCCCCTCCCCGCGTCCTCTGACAGCGAGCGGTCGGCGTCTAGCGTGGAGGGGCCCGGCGGGGCGCTGTATGCGCGCGTGGCCCGGCGCGAGGCCCGGCCGGCCCGGGCCCGGGGCGAGGCTGGGGGCCTGTCGCTTTCGCCATCTCCCGAGCGCAGGAAGCCGCCTCCACCCGACCCTGCCACCAAGCCCAAGGTGTCCTGGATCCACGGCAAGCACGGTGCCGCTGCCGCTGCCGGTGCGCCCTCACCGCCACTCTCGGGACCCGAGGCCGCGCCCAGTCCCAGCAAGAGGAAACGGACGCCCAGCGACACGTCGGCGCGCCCGGATGAGCCCGGCAGCCCCCGCGCCCGCGACCCGACGCCTCGGCCCCCGGGGCTGGCGGAGGAGGGGCCAGCCTTCGCCGCCCCCTCGCCGCCTAGGGCTCGGGCGCGGGGTCGCGGCCCCGGCCTCTCGGAGCCCATGGACGCTGGCGGTCCCCCGCGCAGCGCGCCCGCGGCCGCCTCCATGCTGGCCGCGGAGCTGCGCGACAAGACTCGCAGCCTGGGCCGCGCCGAAGGGGCTCCGGGCGCGCAGGGCCCGCGAGAGAAGCCGGCGCCGCCGCAGAAGGCCAAGCGCTCGGTGCTGCCCGCCTCGCCGGCCCGCGCGTCCCCTGCGCCAGAGGCCCCGGGGCCCGAGAAGGTGGCGGCCGGCGCGCCCGCGCCTGACACCCCCCGGAAGAAGACCCCCATCCAGAAGCCGCCGCGCAAGAAGAGCCGGGAAGCGGCGGGCGAGCTGGGCAGGGCGGGCGCGCCCACCCTGTAGCAGGCGGTGGCCCGGCCGTGCCCGCAGGTTCCCCAGGCTTAGCAGCGCTGCTTGCCACCCCGCATTCCGCGCCCGCCCGACGTGCCCCGCGGCGGGCAGGCCACGGCGGCCTCCCGGGACCTCGGCCCGGAGCCGCCGGGCGGGAGGCTGCGTCTCATTGGCTCAGGCTCCGGCGGGCGGGAAGACCCCATTCCATTGGTCGAGGCCTGACAGGCGCTTAGCAGGCGACTCCCTTCCCATTGGCCGAGGGCTCCGACCAGCCAGGGTCTCAAAGGCCGAGAGACCACCTCTTACTGGCCCAGAGTGCACTGGGCTGGGGTACCCTCTCATTGGTTGAGGCCAGAAGCACTTAAGTCTCGGCTGCCTCTCATTGGCCAGGGCCTGGCGCCTCTGGCTAGAGGCCTCTTTCCTTGACGGTAGCCGAAGGCTACTTCCACTGGCCAGGCCGAGGGCATCTGGTTGACTGGAGCCTGGGGAGGAGGGCTGGTCTCTGCTCCTCAGGGGGTTCAGCGTCCCCTGGGCCCGGCCTGTCCCCCCTCCCTACTTCCCCTCCCTGCGCCCCCAGCCCCAGCCTCCCTAGCCCTGGCCCCTCAGCTGTCGAGCTGGTTTTGATGGCCCCCCCACCCCCACCCCACATGCCGCGGGAATCCGAGGGGCGACTCCAGTGGTCCGAGGAGATGTATTTATAGGCCCCCGGCAGGGCTGCTCCCACCCCATCCGGGTGCCCCAGGATGGGCTCCTCCCGGCAGGGGCTTGGCCAAAGCTTTCTTAATAAAGTGCCTTTTTTTTCTCCTGTGCTTTGCTTGCTTCCTATCTGCGCTTCCTCGTGCAAGGATCTTCCCTCAAAGAATTCGTGTGACCTCTTCCAGCCAGCACGCATGCGCAAGATTCCTCTACCTAAGCGGAGCCTGGAAGCCCAGGTGTGGGTTTCTTGGGACCAAGTTGGAAGTGGGTGGTGTCCATCGGCCCATCATTTATTTATCAAGTTTATTGGGCACCCACCTTGGCCCACCCCATTCTCGCCTGGAAGCCTAGGATGAACGATGGACCAGAACAGATAAGGCGGAGTCCCTTGGCTACAGGGAGTTTGCGCCTGGGGCTGCTTCTGAACGGTGCTTCTCCCACCGGCCACTGCTGTTACACTTGGGGGTTCCCAGCTGTTTGGTGTGGCTGGGGCAGGTCAGAGGCTGGGGCCAGGGGGCAGTGGGCCACAGGCACAGCTCCAGCCAGGCCTCGTCAGGCACAAACAAGATGGTCTGGCCCTGCACAGAGCCCTGCTGTCTGCCTCAATGGGCTCCTTGTCCTCAGCCGGAAACTCTCACCCGCCCTCCCCACCAAGCTGAGGGAGGCGGGGGAGAGGGAAGGGAGCGTGCCTGGCCCAGAGCCCTGGCTGGCCTCGCAGGCAGTCCCTGCTCTGGCCCAGACTTCTATCTGTGACCATTTGCGCACCCCCCCGGCAGAGCCGCACCATCTTCACTGCTTCTGGCCCTACGGCAGGCCTCCCCAGTGACCTGCCTGGGCTACAAAGCCTTAATTTCTAGGGTACCCACTGGCCTCTGTCCATCTGGGTTTCTCCCATCCCCCTGCCTCTGCCCAGCAGGTCTCTTTCCATCTTGATGCCCAGCAGTTTTGATCGGGAGATTCTGCCAAGATCCTCCAATCATCTCCCCAGAACTCCCCCCCCCCCCCCCCCCCCCCCCCCCCCCCCCCCCCCCCCCCCCCCCCCCCCCCCCCCCCCCCCCCCCCCCCCCCCCCCCCCCCCCCCCCCCCCCCGCCACCTTCCTGCAGCTCCCAGCGTAGCATAGGGTCTGACCAATGCCGGCAGCTCAGGGATCACATTGAGGTCAACTTCAGTGACCCATACAGGGGCTTAGCCACCTGAGTGGAGATGGCCTCATGCAGTGGGCGGGACATCTGATGTGGCTTTCGTGGACATAGTCCTGGCATTTGGCCTGGTCAGGAGCATGTGGAATGCAGGCTTCCCTCTGGCCAGCCGGGCACACTCCCAGCCGTGGCCCTGTGGCTGGTGCTTTTGGGCACCAGGCCCTGCTGGCTGCTGGGGTTGAGAACGCAGGCTTGAAGATGGCCAGGAGAGGCAGATGCCCAGCTGGGCCCAGCAAAGGCAGGGGAGTGACTGAGGGGGGTGGGGGAGGGCAGTGTGGTGGTTGAAGCGACAGTCTTGCTCTGCACCCCGCACCCCCAGGGAGGCCCACATTGACCCTCCCTGACCCCCACACCTTAGCTCTAGCTCTCCCTGTCCCCGCAGTCTGGGTCAGCATGGTGTGGGGCGACCAGAGTGGTCACATAGACGGGGCCTTTCCTGGGGCCCCTGCTCTCCCTGCCCCAGGAACCCTCCAGGTGCCCAAGACCTTGACCTTCGGGATTCCCTCGGAGTGGGTGCCTCACAGAGCAGGGGCACATCCCGTACTTCCAGCAGCCGGCCTCTGCCGCCTGCCCCCACTGCGGGCAGGATGCTGTGGCTTCCAGGAACTAGGCCAAGAAACCCCCCAGGATGATCCGGGTAGCCCCCCCGGGGAGGGAGCTGCCAAGACCCCTCAACAACCCCGCCCCCACTCGACGGCCGCTTCCTCCCGCCCCCCCCCCTCGGCCCGCGGCAGTGCCAGCTTCCAGGGAAGGCGCCACAGAAGGGAACCGCGGCTGCTGGAACCTCCGTTGCCATGGGGACGGGGACCACAGGACCCACATCTGGTAGCGATTGAGGAGGAAAAATTATGAGTCGTGGAAAACGCAAATATTTTTTGTAGCACAGAGCACAAAGGAGCGGGAGGAATGTGGGTCTGGAGAAGGCCTGAGCCAGGCTGGGTTTCAAATGGGGACGCAGCTCACATCACAGAGAGATGGGGCTCCACACACGCACCCCGCCACACACACAGAAACATGGAGACCATCATCCTACACCACGCGTGCTGCCATGCACATGGCACCCAGAGAGAGCTCCACACACGCACAAAGACGATCGCCTGGAGCGACACACACTCCATCAGACACACACAGAGGCACATGCACCCACACTGTGACATACACACACGTACAACAAGACCCAAAGAAACAGAGACATTCATCTGCTGGTACACACACACACACACACACACAGAGCGAGCCCACAGGAAGACGGGGAAGCACACTCACCCTGGAAGTCACACACATGAAATCCAGCCGACACAGAGGCAGAAAGAGACTCATTCCACAATCTACACCACTAGCCACAGGAGCGCCGAGACAGAGACTCCCTGCAACTCACACAACCTGGCCCACAGGGAAACCACAGGACACACAACCCTGCAAGGCAAAAACACCCGCCACCAACTTCCAGAAGCATTGAGAGAGACACACGCCTCACAACACACACACCGCCAGACCCACAGAAGCACCAAGAGACACTCACTCCGCAATCGCACACACCCTCCACCAGAGATGCCCACGGGGACACACACACGCCACCAGACAAACAGAGACATGGTAACATATACACAAATTGCAACGCACACACATTCCACCAGATTCACAGAACCAATGAGACGTACACCTTATAAACACAGACATCACTTGACACAGGCAAACATGGAGGTAGACACACCAAGAAATACACACAGACAGACACACAGGAATAGACAGAGAGCCTCTAAAGCTGGGCAACTAGATGCCGAGGCAGCCCCTCGCGCTAACACACACACACGCACACGCACACGCAAACACACTCCTCTAGAAACACAGAGATGAGACCTGCTCACACCCCGCAAACACACAAGCACACAACCAGACACACAGAACATCAGGACACGTTGACAAAATTTATCTGAACCCTGTGCTCCAGAAAAGCACTGAAGGTTGAGAAATCCCATCCTCCTGGGCTCCGAGAAATGGCTAACTTTCTAAAAGACCACTTTGCCCTCATACATGCAAAACCCGCTCCACTCTTCCTCATGACTCGCTTGTCTACCTGCGTCTAGAAAAATCCAAGCCCCGTCCTTTCCACGTGGACATTCCTCACCAGCGAACTTTCTTCTTGTTGCTGTAGCCTGAATGAAATCGTCTCCCTCATGGTCTGAGCCATTCCCCACCCTGAGGTTCTGGTGCCCTGACTGGTGCGGACTGGACCGACCTTAGGATCCCTCGTATGCCACTGCTGACTAGCAGTCCGGGCCCCACAGGGACTCCTGCTCTGGTCCTGTGCTCTCTGGGCTCGGCATCATTGCCAAGCATGCCAAGAATTTTTTTTTTTAAAGATTTTATTTATTTATTTGAGAGAGAGAATGAGATAGAGAGCATGAGATGGGGGAGGGTCAGAGAGAGAAGCAGGCTCCCCGCCGAGCAGGGAGCCCGATGTGGGACTCGATCCCGGGACTCCAGGATCATGACCTGAGCCGAAGGCAGTCGCTTAACCAACTGAGCCACCCAGGCGCCCGCATGCCAAGAATTTGATTTTGATTCTTTTTGAGGACTTCATTGATTTTTGGTGCCAGATTCTTTTGGTTTCATGGTCTGACCAGTTGGTTTTGTTTCTGTTACTCTTTTCCGTTTGTCTATTTGTTTTGAGCTTAAATCAATTAAGAATTTGTACCCGTTGGGAAGATGGTTTAGAGACGTGGCCAACAGTAGATGGAAAGAGTTGTCTTGAAGGTTTTCTTAAGGGTGGTCAGAGAGGCTGCACTAGGAAGAGGTAAGCAAGCAGGTGCTTGTGATACACGCGGCAGCTAGGTGCTTTTGTGAGGTTCGCCCACATGCTTGGCAGTGCCTCCCGAGAGGGCTGTGGTGTACAGGGTGGAATGAGGTAAGCAGAGGCCTGGGGGCAGAGCGAGAACCGAAAAGTAGGTGAAGGTGTCGGCGGAGGTCAGGGCCCAAGTGGGTGGGGGGCAGGGAGGAAGAGCATCTAGGTGGATGGGGCAGAGTGGGGCATGGATGGGGCGCCTGGGGTCATCATCAGGGACAGTCCATCTTCGGGCGACATCAGTGTAGGATGAGTCCCGCTGCAGGGCTGAGGTCACCTGGTTTAGTCAAGAAGCTGGTTAGTTTCACTACAGTTAATATGTGGAAACAACCCGAATGTCCATCGATGGATAAATGGATAAACAAAACGTGTTCCATACACACAACAGATCATCATTCAGCTTTAAAAACGGAAGTTCTGACACCTGCTACAACATGGATGAACCTTGAGGACATTATAAGAAATGAAGTAAGCCAATCACAAAAAGACAATTACTGTATGATTCCATTTATATGAGGCACCAAGAGTAGTCAAATTCATAGAGATAGAAAGAATATGGGTGGTGCCAGGGGCTGGGGGAGGGGAGAATAAGGAGTTGTTTTGTGGGACAGAGTTCCAGGATTCTTTTTGATATTTATTTATTTATTTGAGAGAGAGAGAGAGAGCACGAGGAGGGGGAGGGGCAGAGGGAAAGGGAGAAGCAGACTCCCTGCTGAGCAGGGAGCCTGATGCAGGGCTCGATCCCAGGACCCTGAGATCATGACCTGAGCCGAAACCAAGAGTTGGATGCTTAACCGACTGAGCCACCGAGGCGCTCCCAGAGTTTCAGTTTTACAAGATGGAGACAGTTCTGATGATGGATAGTGCTGATGCCTGCACCATGATATCAATGTATTTCATACCACTGACCTGTACCTTTAAAAATGGTTTAAGATAGTAAATTTTATGTTATGTATATTTCAACCCAACAACCAAAAAAAAAAAAAAAAAAGAAAGAAAGAAAGAGAAAAGGAAGTTGGTTAGAGGCAGGTCAAGGGCCTCAGTGGGTTGGTAATGACCTTGAGCTGAACACTGGGACCCAGAGACAGGAAGTCATGGGTCTGTGTCTGTCATTGGGTGGTGATTGCAGTGGGAAACAGAGGAGGCCGCTGATGGGGATGTGGTCATCCCAAAGGCGCCCACAGCATACACACACCCTCACATGAGACATTCCAGTGGCTATTTTTTAATTAATTTATTTTTAAACGTGGGGGTGATCTTTTTAAAAAGATTTTATTTATTTTTGCGAGAGAGAGAGACACACAGAAAGAGAGAGAGAGATTACAAGCAGTGGGGAGAGGCAGAGGCAGAGGGAGAAGCAGGCTCCCCACTGAGCAGGGAGCCCGATGCAGACTCTGTCCCAGGAACCTGGGATCATGACCTGAGCAGAAGGGGGATGCTTAACAGACTGAGCCACCCAGGCGCCCTCCAGTGGCTCTTTTATTCCACTTCATTTTTTTAAAAGATTTAAAAAAATTTTTAAGTAATCACACCCCATGTGGGGCTCGTACCCACAGCCCCGAGATCAAGAGTCACACGCTCCACTGACTGAACCAGCCAGGTACCCCTATTCCACTTCGAATTAAAACTTTAATGTTTGTCTATTTGTGAATATGCAGGTATTAACCAAAAAAAAAAAAAAAAAAAAGCACCAATTCATTTGCCTTAGAGTATTATTGTCAGAGTTCAGCTGATTAGAGTTAATGATAATTTCTTACAGTCACGGAACTTTCATTCAGTCAGGAATTCAAGGATGTCAGAAATTACGTTGAATCAGATGTTCAGCATTTTGGCCTTCCAAGACCAAGGTCAGAGCTAAGTGACAGAATATGGTTTAATAGAAAGACAAAGCACAAACTTAGTCCTCCAGTTTGCTTTATACCATAATAGGTTAAAGTTAATATTTTCTTGGTCAATTTTTTCAGAGGTTTTCCCCTTGCACCTTGATTTGCTTTCTTTTAAAAATAGACTTTATTTTTTAGAGCAGTTTTAGGTTCACAGCAAAATTGAGCAGAAGGTACAGAGATTTCCCATATATTCCCTGCCTGCCCAGCCTCCCCCACTATCAAGATCCCCCACTAAGCAGGACATCTGTTACAATGCTAGACCTACATTGACACCCAGAGACCACAATTTACATTAGGGCTCACTCTTTTTTTTTTTTTTTTTTAAAGATTTTATTTATTTATTTGAGACAGAGAGAATGAGAGACAGAGAGCATGAGAGGGAGGAGGGTCAGAGGGAGAAGCAGACTCCCTGCCAAGCAGGGAGCCCGATGCGGGACTCGATCCAGGGACTCCAGGATCATGACCTGAGCCGAAGGCAGTCGCTTAACCAACTGAGCCACCCAGGCGCCCAACCGCTGGTCTTTTAACTGTCTCCATAGTTTTGCCTTTTCCAGAATGTTCTATAGTTATATAGTATGTAGACTTTTCAGATTGGCTTCTTTCACTTAGTAATATGCATTTAAGTTTCCTCCATGACTTTTCCTGGCTTGATAGCTCTTTTCTCTTTTTTTTAAATTTAGTCCTGGATAATATTCCATTGTCTGGATGTACCACAGTTTACTTGTCCATTCCCCTACTGGAGCACATCTTGGTTGCTTCTCGTGGCTTTTTATTAATGGTCTGACATGCATTTTGAGAGGCGAGGTGTGAGCATGGGGCATTCATTCAAGAGACCTAACAATGGGCGTTCCACATACACGTGTTGCCTTCTGTCAGGAGGATTCCCTAGTGAATTTAAAACAGCCACTGGGACCACCTTCAACACTGCAAAGACCCGGAGGGGGAAATGGACCGACGGTGCCATCTAGTGGTTGGTTGTGGCAGCGTCGTGAAGAGCCCGAAGAAGCTTGGGAGACAGAGCCCAGCAGCTCTGGTGTTGCGAGGTGGGGCCCCCCACAATGGGATGCAGTGTCCCAGGCCCAGATTATTCCCCAAAGTAGGCATAGCCAGCTGAGAAAAGCCAGAAGGCCGAGGGATAGCATTTGCATCATGTGGGTGCATTGGCTAGACCCCGATCTGCATGGGTGTAGTGGGGACCAGTTGATGTGTGAGAATTTCACTGAGACATAGGGCCCTGACCCTTATGTGGGATGCTATCCCATCTCCCCCTCCATGTTCTATGTGAAAGTGTCCCCTGAATCTCCCCTCAATTTTCTGCTGGCACAGGAGTGGTTACTCCATACGGCAATCAAGTAATGGAGTGTTGTGTCCCTTCTAGAAGGAACTAGAAAAACAAGTGAATGTGAGTAGCATCTAAGAGGCTGTTGGAACAAGGGCTGTATAGACTATATTCGGCAGATTATAACAACAGGGTACTGGCCAGTGGACGACTGAATGGCCAGCATCATTTCAGCTGTGTTAGGGATAGGACCTTAGTTGACCATGGATTAAGGTCGCAGCAATTCACAATGAGGTGCTGTTTGTACTTTCTGGGTTGAAAAACAAACTAAGCTGGGCTGTTAAATGGAGAAAGAGTGGACCCTTCTCTTAATACACCTTGTGTAACGGGTCTCATCCTTGAAGTCCCTGTTTTGATGAAGACTGGGCCATATTAAACAATGTTAATGGGTCCAATCTGATGAGGCCAATAGTGAGGGGCAAATTTTTTATTTTATTCCAATTAGAACTTCATTCCCATAATGGGAAATCCTGGGGGAAAGGAAGCCAGAACCACTGGAATAATAAGGTAGCTTGTCCACACACTATTTTGTGTGTGATAATGTCCTAGAGGACATAAGGAGTTCCGCCTTTAAATTCAGTGGGATCTTCAGGATCCAGGATCAATTAAGACCAAAAACGTTGCTTGGTATGCACAGACCAATGGACCACCATGTTTGTGTAGCACGATTGTCCCCAGTAGTGCCCAGGGCCCAGGGGCTTGTTGTGTTCCTAACAAGGCTGGATTAGTTGCCTGAGTTCAGAGGCTACAATGGGGGTCCTACACCTTGAAGATTTGGGTTTGGGGAGAGAAGGTTGGATGTTCTTTATAACCTGTTCTAAGAGAGCCTGGAGCTCCGGGGTTCTTTTTTTTTAGTAAAGATTTTATTTATTTATTTATTTATTTGACACACAGAGAGAGACAGCGAGAAAGGGAACACAAGCAGGGGGAGGGGGAGAGGGAGAAGCAGGCTTCCTGGGATCATGGCCTGAGCCAAAGGCAGATGTTTAATGACTGAGCCACCCAGGCACCCCAGATTTTTTTTTAAGTAGGCTCCGCGCCCAGTGTGGAGCCCAGCTCAGGGTCTGAACTCACGACCCTGAGATCAAGACGTGAGCCAAGATCAAGAGTTGGATGCTTAACTGACTGAGACACCCAGGCGTCCCAAAGATTTTTTTTTAAGTGAGCTCTACACCGAACATGGGGCTCGAACTCACAACTCTGAGATCAATCGTATGTTCCACTGACTGAGCCAGCCAGGTGCCCCATACTGGAGTCTTGCCTGAAATCTGATTATTGGGGAAGCCTATGTTGGAAATTTGCCAATACCAGGTGTGGTGGGGGGCAGGCATGGACATTCTGAAATGGGGTCTTTCCTTGGTTGAAGGGTTTGGTGCCATGGGATGAGAAGACAAAGTCCTGGGGCATTTTTCAATCACACACAGACACACTAGGGCTCCCAGTCCTTGGAGTGTCCAGTAAAATCATGTACCCAATGAACTATGCTAGGTTGCTTCAATAATTGGCATCCCCCCGCCAAAGTACCCACAAGGTGAGGACACACACATCAATGTCTGTGGCAATAGGGCGGACCAGTTTCCAGGCCACACTCATTTGATGAAGCAAGGGAAGTGCCAAGGTCATGGCCATGAATGCTGGGAAGGGTGGGCAGGATGTGTCCATTTCTGTGAGTCTAGTGGATCCCATATAACAAATTACTAGTTTGTGGGGGGTGATGAGATTTACTGGCCAATCAGGGCATCTTGGCAGCAGTTAAAGTTAATTCAGAGCCAGTATAATGAAGGTGCAGAAGCCAGGCAGTGCCCTTTTTCCTGGCCTAAATCCAAAATTGTTCATTAAATGTTGAAAATTGGATGGAGCCAAATCACAGACCTCTGTTTCAGTTTCTCCTTCTGTGATGGGGAAACTGAAGGATTCCACAAAAACCTGCTTTTTGCTCCTAATTCCTGCTTCTACTCTTGCTGGGACCTGCAACCGCACTTCACACAGGCCTCAGAATGCAAACAGTGTACGTCCTTGTAAGGGATGAGGTGTTAATGATTTCTCTAGACCAGATAACATCTAAGGATGGGACCAGGTGAGAATGACCAGGCAAAGCCATCATACGTGCATTCCAGATCACCGGTGCTTGACATCTCGCCGCCAGGAACCCCCTGATCCGAGGAATAGCACCTGGGCCCTTGTCTTTGTTCTAATCAGTTCCTGGATGCCTGAGAAGACTCACGCATCAGACCATGATCCTCAATAAGAAGGCCCCAGACCCCAAACCCCAAACAAAGATGAGGCTCATGCTTCTTTCCTTCCCTAGTCTCCCAGATGCTCTGTCTCTATCTGCTCTCTCTTTATCGTCAATAAATTCAGCTCTCACCTCCTGCTGGCTTGTGTTTGATTTCTGTCCTGCATGAAGCCAAGGACCCTCTTGGCTGGTCCTGAGGGTCCCCCTGTGGGTCCTCGGACCCAGCCTGCTGGCAAAACTTCTCCCCTTGCAGAGAGTGTGTGTGGTCTTAGGATATACTTCAGAGATACCCTGTAGCTTCTATAGTTCCCTTAGGATGTGCTCATGGTTGTGGGCTGCCTCTTCCAGTCCATATCGTCAGTATTAGGCCACCCCCTCCACCAACGGTGATGACTACCCTGGGAGCCGAGATGCCCTTTAGCACAATTACTAAAGTTGGTCCATTTTACAATGATCTCCATTGGGTTATGGTGTCATCGGGCCCTTTAGAAAGGCCCCAGGGTAAAACATTCAGGTCAAGTTTTTAAAAAAAATAGAATTTAGGGGCCCCTGGGTGGCTCAATTGGTTGGGCATCTGCCTTCAGCTCAAGTCATGATGCCAGGGTCCTGGGATCGAGCCCCTCTTCGGGCTCCCTGCTCGGCAGGAAGCCTGGTTCTCCCTCTCCCACTCCCCCTGCTTGTGTTCCCGCTCTCGCTGTCTCTCTGTCAAATAAATAAATAAAATCTTTAAAATAAATAAATAATAGAATTTATTTATTTTATTTTTAAAAGATTTTATGTCATGATCTCAGGGTCGTGGGATTGAGCCCTTAGGTTTCTCCTCTAGTATAAAGGGTCAGGGGAAGGTCTCTTACTGTGAGCGTTGGGTGTGTCTCAAGCAGGCAGACGCTTGTTCTACAAGGTGCCGATACCCTGGGTCATATGGCACCATTGGGAGGGCACTGTGAGGACAAGCAGTCACCAGATGATGTGCTAGGGGCCACAGTCTTAAGAGCAGATGGCTCATTGCGATGCTTCGAGGCCAAAATGCCTTTGCATCTACTGTATGGAGATCCTGATTCTTAGCACAATAGGTGAAAATGTGCAAGGCATTCCATGGCACAAACCCTTAGGGAAAATGGCCCCACATGTTTTCCCCTGGGCCCTCCTAAAGGGCCGGAGGACACCTGGGCAGGAAAGCATTGACTCAGCAGGCCTGGGTCGCTCAAACCCTGCACATCCCAAAGAAAAGCCTTCCTTCAGATCATCTCTGAGCCCTTAGATTGTTCTGTGGGTCAGAGCGTTCATGTATGCCTGAGGCCTTGGGCTCTGTGTCCCAGTTTGACCAGAGAAGTTTATCCCAAGAATGCAATTTATTGTGAACGTGTGCTTTTGCTCTGGAGTGGGAGGGGAAGGTAGGAGCTGGAGTCAGTCCCGTGGGTGCTGTGTGCCCCTGGCCGCTAAGGCTTGCTGTGCTTTCCTAGTCAGCAGCCTTTGCCCGTGTGGTCATGTGTTGCTGGGAGATGAGCATGGTCCCGTGCAATTCCACTGCAGGGGGATACCAGGGGGTGCGTCCCTGACCTCTCCTGGCTGTTGCCCCCATGTGCATTTTTCCTTTGCAGATTTGAATCTGTATCCTTCCACGGTAATCAACCGCAACTCTTTCCGAGCCTCGTGAGTCCTTCTTTTGATCATCAAGCCTGAGGGGGTCCTGGGGACCCTGACACAACTCACCATAACTCAGTGGGGATCATTGCAAATGGACCCACAGTGACTATGAGTCCTCTGCGGTACAGCTGCAGATAAACATGCTAAAGGGCTTCTCTGCTCCCAGATTCACCCCGGGGCCAATAAAGCCAATGAAGTGATAATCACCATTGGGTGCACCCTGAGAGTGGTGCTGTTGATTAGACTCCCTGCAGAAAGATGTACCCTACCAGGGGCAGGGGAGAGGACTCCCCTGAGAACACCCCATAACCACCCCCAAAATGATCTCATAAGGGGAGGAAACTGAAATGGAAACGGACATCTCCAACTTGACTCCATTGGAAATTCAAAATTTTACTGAAAGGATTTACACAATTAGAGTATGAAAAGGGTGCCAGTTGGCTTTTTGCCTAAATGATACTGGCTTGGAATTAACTTGAACTTCTGCTGAGACGGGCCGATTGGCCTGCAAATCTGTGGTCCTCGAATGAGTAATTATGGGCTCGTGGGACTCGTATGGGCACAGCTGTACAATTTCAGTTGGTCCCAGCATTCATAGGTGTGAGCAAGGCATCCTTTTCCTTGCTCTAAAAGGTATGCATGGCATGAAAAATAGCCCACCCTAATTCTAACCCCAACTCCCACCCCAGCCCTAACCCTCACCCTATTCCCAAACCCCCAAACGCAACCTGAACCACAACCCTACCTGGGGTCTCGCGTCACCTTCCATGGCCCCCATCCTGACTAGCAGAGTCTCTTGGACCTCTGGTGCCCTGGTGGCGCAAAGGCCGACTCTCTTTTATCCCACTGCCCTCATTCTTAGTTGGCGGTCTCTGCCTGTGGCTCCCACTGGTACCGCCTCCCTGGAGGCAGACTGGCAAGGAGCAAGGCTTGCTGCCAGCCCTGGGGTGGAGGGGGTGGGCTTGGCTGGGAGCAGGTGTGTGCTCCTGGGCTCCCTCCTGTCAGTCACATCACAGCTTTGGTCAGGATAGGAACAACAGTGTCATTCTGGAGAAGAGCTATAGGAAGAGCTATGGACCCTATATTTTGCTCATTGTACTAGTTACAAAATAAGTATCTGTTGTTTTAACAATTCACATTAAGTCAGTCCTAACTCATCATCTAGAAATCTGTAGCATCTGGTGCATCTCCTTGCAGACATCCTGTAAATTGGGATCCTCTATGGGTTCCATCCCAGCCACCATGCCATATTCTCAGGGAGGCCCCCCACCTCCATTTCACCTTTTTTTTTGAGCAAGCAGGAGAACGATCCTAGCAGTGGTGTCTAGCCGCTGAGAGGAGCTGAATTTGGGGCAACGCTTCCTGCCGAGTGCAGGAGAAATTCCCATCCCAGGTTATTCACTGCCAGGCAAAACCTGAATGAAATCTTGGGCTCCCTGTTGAACAATTCTGCTTGTTGCACCCAAAGCCCTAGAGAAGTGAGTTCATGTGTAGTAAATGTAAATGCACCCCTGGTGAATGGGGTTTATTTTAGTAATGCAGAGAAGATAGAATGTTAAAAAATCTTTTTATAAATCCAATTATATCTTCATAACAAGGTAGGAAACCCACAGAATCATTTTTGAGGTATGCCAAGAAGGTGTTTGGTAAAAATCAGCATCCAGTCCTGACTTTTTAAGTCTTAGCAAATCAGGTCTATAAAGATAGTTCATTAATGTGATAAACAAGCAGTCATGGCCAACAGTTGGTATTTCACCTAATGGTGAAAGAGCAAATCTGTCTCCCTTCAAGTCAAGATAAAGGTCCAGATGCTGTGCCAGTGAGGAATGAAACAACTGTGAGGAATGACAAATGGACTTAAGTTGTTTATTTTCTTATGCACAAGAACTCAGAAAGTTGAATGTTGGTGGCTGAAATAGCTGCTCAAAAATTTCTTCCAAGGCCTAGGATCCTTCTATTTTTCCATTTCACTACATGTGACTTTTGTCCTCAGTTATCTCATGGTTACAAGATGGCTACTATACCTCCAGGCATTGCATCCAAGTTCTAGGCAGGAAGAAGGGGAGGGGGAGGAATACAAAGCAAAGACTTTCCCCAAATCTTAGCAGATTTCCACCTGAGCCTTGATGTTCAGAATTGGGCCATGTGGTCACCCCGGCTGTAACAGAATCTTTAGAGGTCAAAGTGTTTTGAGGTGACACACGTTGGTCCCCTACCCCAAATAGAATCTGCCACAGATGACCACTGCCACCAACACTGAGTGCTGTTCTGGAAGCACTAGCCAACGTGGGTTTTAAAAAGAAACAAAACAAAAGGCTATCTATATGAAAAGGAGAGGCAAGCTTTTTATTTCCAGGTTATATGACAGATTACCTAGAAAGTGCAATAAAATAGTAAATTGTTAGAGACCTAGAATAATTCAATGAAGTTGCTAGATATAAAATAAATATACAAAAAGATATATACAATCAATAGTTGTCCTACATAAAACAGAAAGACTCGACTTAGAAAACCCACAAAATTAGAATGAACTCAACAATAAACATATGTATTGAACATATATGTAAGAACACCTATGAAGAAAAAACTATACGGCTTTTCTGGTGGTTAGAGGCAGATTTGAATGACTGGTGCTTTGATGTGAAGATTGAATGTTATATAGGACTGTTGGAATTCTTCACACACTAGTTAATTCTAATCAAAATCCCAATGAGGTGTGCAGGGGCAAGAAGAGGTTGAGCTCTGAGAAAAAGAATCCTGGGTTATCTGGAAGAACAGATTTTTAAAAAACCCTTTAAAAAGCCTACTGAAAATACTGTCCTGGTCAGTCCTACTACATATAAAGTGAATTATGAAGCTACAAACAGAAAAGAGAGGTCTAAGGAACAGTGAAGAGTGCCATTCTAGAATGATGTAGGGACCTGCATCCCAAACAGATGGATGTAAGAGTTAAATGCAAAATATGGAACCAAAAGAGGATTTAAAGAAGGGGCTTTCTAAGGGCCAAGGAAAAATATAAAGAAAAAGACCAAAAAGACTCAATTGCACAGAATTTGAACATCTCTGTACATTAAAAATGTGGTAACAAAGATAAAAATGTATGTGCCAAGGTGCTGTGTGTGTGTGTGTGTATAAGAACAAAGAATGGAATAGACAATTCATACAAAGAGAAGAAAAAGGTCAAAAAACATGAACGAGTTAACACTCTTGATGTATCAAAATGGTAAATACAAAAAGTGGAGATGAAGCCAAGTATGTGCAAGGCTGCAGGGAAAGGGATGCTCTTGGGGCCCATGTGGGAGAATTAAGAATGTTGTGCTGGGTTCGACCTAGAAACAGCTTTGCAATGTTTGTGAACTCTGCCCATGAACTCCACTTCTCAGAATTCATTCTGAGGAAGTGATCAAAGGGCAAAACGGCATTTATGTTCCAGAATTATTTATAGGTACAGATAATGATGTTCAACAATAAATGAACAGACCAATCCTGATACAATGAGAAGACAGAGAAAGATACAGCCATCAATAATGTTTCTGAAAAATATTTTGTAATGTGGAAAATGCTCACCATAAAACGTTACACGGAAAAAGATAAAAATAACATGCAGAGAATGAATCTAGTTTTGCCTTAAAAGCAAAGGCATATTCTTTGTGCACAGAAAAGAACCAGAAGTAAATGCACCTCTGGCGGTGGCCTATGAACTGATACTGAGGGATACTTTCATTCTTACAATTTCCTGAATATTTTTCCAAATTTCTTCAGCACATACATATTGCTTGTGTAAGCAGGGGAAAAAAAAAGTTTATATGTAAATGAAAGAAAGACATCAAGTCTCCAATGAAAAGAGGGGGAAGGGTATATTCAAATTATTTTCAAGATAAAAGACCAAGAATCAAAGCATGTTCAATATCCAACCTCATTAGCTATTGAAGGTGCAAAGTACAGTGATAATAAGGTGCCACTCAGCTGAGTACCTCGAAGTACTCACTGCAGGGCTGACAGCAGCCACTGTGTCCAGGGCCCCACAGAGATGTTTTCATTTTAAGTTCTTTTGAAATAAGGAGAAAAATGAGTGTGATAATGATGAATTAAGCCCAGGCTGTATTTGTCTTTTACAAATGCAGCTGTACAATAGGACTTTTCCTACTTGTCAGATAAGCGACTGTGACTGCACGATGCGACCCTGGGGACCGTGTTATGGGAGGCCCGCTTGCACACTCTGGAGGAATGCAGTGGGGTGGCAGGTGCCCAGGAGCATCGCTGTGTGGTCACCGTGCCCTGAACGAAGACGGTCTGGACACCCAGCTTTGAGCTGGGAGGCCCCCGTCTCGGGAGATGCCATGCGGGGGACGTTCCTACCTGACCACTATTGCTGACGATTTCTTCCTAATGAAATGGTGTGACTTTACACACCACCAAAACCATACAAAAATGATTCCTGAGGTTGTTCATTTCCTTTATCTCAAAATTTTCACTTTTAGAAATCTGAGAAAACGCTAAAGAAGTATAATGCAAAAAGATGCTCTATGAAGAATGGGTTATAACAGTGAAATGATCTATAATAGTGAAAACATGGAAATAACCTCAACATTCAACAAAGGAACATCTAATGGATGTTCTCCACTGAGAATTATAACTCCAGACAGTTCAGTTACGTGGGGAAAAATTCTGCTATGCAGCTAGGTGGAAAAAAAAGATTAAAATGATATATACACTATATTTGCAGTAATGTAAAAATCCATTTTGAAATAAGCAGAAGGTAATGTATCAAAGTGCGAAATGCAGTTTATTAGGAATTATGGGGGTCTTCTTCCTTACTTCCACATTTCCCGAAATGTAGTTATTTTGCTGCCATAATTTAAAAAGTATACTAAAAAGCATTTCATAAACTATAGCTCTCTATATAAATGTAAAGTATTATCACTGAGAAAGCAGCTTAGACTTGCTTGGGACTGAGCGGAACGAACATTAATTCCAGATGAACCCCGCCCACCGCTGCAGAGAACACGGGACAGGCTCCATGGAGGGGCTCCTCCCGTAGGGCTGAGCCGGCGAGCTGAGCTCACTGGAGCAGAGGGAGGCCCTGCAGGGTGAAGGCACGCTTCTAGACACATCTATCCCAACACTAGACCCGGGATGGACGCCGAGCACCCACCTGTGTGCTCGCCATTTCCCAGTGGGGACTAGATGGCCAGGCCCGATGCTGGCATGTCAGGACCCGGCTGCGCCGAAGCCGGGCCATGCTCCCGAGGCAGAGGTGCTGTCACTACCAGATGACTCTGTGGTAGAGCTGCTTCAGTGAGGTGAGTCCAGGAAATCTGCCTTTTCCTAAACCCTCACCATTCAAGATCATTCTCCCCTCCTGGAATATACTGACGTTCACTTGGAATACTGTTCATAACTCTTCTGTTTGTTTTTATTATCATCATTATCATTCTAAACATAACCGCGTACAAAGGAAATTCCTGATCGAGATCATGCCAGAAGCCTGTCCGAGGACACAATGATCAATATACCTTCTTTCTGTCTGCAGGAAAGACCTATTCTCCATGTCAGTGTCTTGCAAGCTCATTAAGGAAAGCAGGACGACGGGACATCCTCAGATGGCCCTCGGCTCTTCTCTCCTACAGTGGAATGCTCGCTGGGGTGGCGATGACCTCTGAGAGAGTTGTCCCAGCGCGTGGGACATGGGCACAGGCGGCAGGGCCAGTCTCTACTGTGGAGGCATGGGCAGGCTGTGCATATCCGAGCTGCTGTGCTTTCTAGGGAAGGAGCGAGGCTGAGGGTGGGCACACCGCACTAATTTCCAGGCTCGCTGCCCAGCGGTGAAGTCCTGCCGGCTGAGGGCTGCACTGCACACAGGAGCTTTGCCACGTCCAGGGCATCAATCGGATCCACGCTGCTCACGCCCGCGCCCCCCGCGCCTAGCAGGCCTCCCGGCACGTAGTAAGTGCTCAGCAGGTGCTCGTTGAACTGGATGGCAAAGGGCTTCTCCTCGCTGTGTCTTCTCTGGTGTTCCATGAGGTGGGCGCTCCAGCCGAACATTTCCCCACACTCGTTACATCTGAATGACTTCTCCCCGGCGTGGATCTTCTGATGTTTGATGAGACAGTGATTCTGGCTGAAGGCCTTGCCGCACTCGCCACATTTGTAGGGCTTCTCCCCAGTGTGGATGCGCTGGTGCACGATGAGGGACGAGTGGCAGCTGAAAGCCTTCCAGCAGCGGCTGCAGTCAAAGGGCTTCTCCCCGGTGTGGATGCGCTGGTGCACGATGAGGTAGGAGTGGGAGCTGAAGGCCTTGCCGCACTCGTTGCACTTGAACGGCTTCTCGCCGCTGTGGATGCGCTGGTGCACGACGAGGTAGGAGTGGCAGCTGAAGGCCTTGCCGCACTCGTTGCACTTGAACGGCTTCTCGCCCGTGTGGATGCGCTGGTGCAGCGTGAGGCGCGAGCGGCTGCTGAAGGCCTTGCCGCACTCGCCGCACTTGAACGGCTTGTCCCCGTTGTGGATCTTCTCGTGCACGGTCAGGGACGAGTGGCAGGTGAAGGCCTTGCCGCATGCGCCGCACTGGTAGGGCTTCTCGCCGGTGTGAATGCGCTGGTGGCGCGTCAGGTGTGTCCTCTGGTTGAAGGCCTTGCCGCACGCGCCGCACTGGTAGGGCTTCTCGCCCGTGTGCACGCGCAGGTGCATGTTGAGCAGCGAGCTGCAGCTGAAGGCCTTCTCGCAGGCGCTGCACTTGTAGGGCCGCTCGCCCGTGTGGATCCGGTGGTGCACATTCAGCGATGAGTGGCAGCTGAAGGCCTTCCCGCACTCGCCGCAGAAGAACGGCTTCTCCCCGGTGTGGATGCGCTGGTGCTCGATGAGGTTGGTGCTCCAGGTGAAGGCCTTGCCGCACTCGTGGCATTTGTAGGCTTTCTCCCGGGCGTGCCACCGCCGGTGCAGGGTCAGGGACGAGCTCCGCCGGAAGGCCTTCCCGCACTCGCCGCACGCCAAGAGGCCGGCCCCGGCCGCCGCCCCCCGCTGCCGGCTCGCCGGTGGGTGTTCGCCGCGCTCGCCGGACTTGCCGGGGCCTCTCCCCGGGCCCGCGCTCCGCTGCCTGGGGGCCGCCTCGCCGGACTGGAGGCTCTCGGTGGGCCCGCCAGGAGGGTCTCCTTGGGCAGGAATGGTCTGGGGGGTGAAGAGGGTGCACCCAGGGGGGAAATCCTTCTCCGAAGCCTTGTGGCCGTGCCAGCGCCCCTCTGGGGGAGCGTCCCCACTGCTGCCTGGTGCTGACCTCCGCAGCGCAGCCTCAACCCGCACGGGAGCAGCTGCGGGGCCCTCGCAGGCCTGCCTGATGCCCGGACCGGGGCTCTGGACCCCGGACCGCCCCAGTGGCTCGGTGATCGGCTCCTGGCAAGGCTCTTCCTTGTAAACGCCCTGCTGTTGACACGGCCTGTCCTTCACCCCAGGCCCGGGCTCCTCTTCTATAAGAAACAGGAAATGCAATCTTCCGTAAGCAGGCAGAGCCCTGCCACTAGAGCCCAGACTGAGGTCGGATAGGGGCTCCGATAAGCACAGAGAGGGCCGGCCAACAGCCAGAGTGCCCGAAGGCCCGAGGGCCAGAGCCAAGGGGCACGCATCTCGCATCTTGGGTGAGATGGACCGCAAGCCCACAAGGGGCGGGGAGGAGGAGGAGCCGGGGAACTCCAAATCGAGCCAGGGGGCCAGGGACGGAGCAGGGCTCACGGGGTCTGGCAGTTGGACATGACACATTGAGACATCGACTGAGAGACGGCTGTGTGTTGGAACTGGGTCGGGGCTGGGCGTGAACACGGGGTAAACACAAGTCCAGAAATGCTAATTGTAGCTAAATTCTCCCTGGTGCCAGGAGGGAAGAGACTGCCTCCAGACCGCCTCTCTTCCGTCTTTCCTTCAGAACGCTTGCAAACTGTAAATGTGTGCTCTGGCCCTGAGATGTATGTACATTTCTTTAAAAGCTAAATTTATCTCTTGTCAGTTTCACGTCCCTGGAGGGCCGTCCCCCTCTGAGTCACCTCTGCGAACTGTGATCCCCACCTCTCCGCACCCCCAGGCTGACTCTGCCTTCTTCTTGGTGAGGGAGGCCCTGGACCCCAGGTCCACACATACTCCCCGCCCCTGTCCATCCAACAAGTGCCACTTGTGAAATGTTTCCAGAGATATAGACATGACTTCTGTCTCCTGCCAGTTGAAGGCAGATGTCTTTGCCTGTTTTGCTCACCGATGTATTTCCAGCAGGGTTCCCCACATGCCGGTGGTGCTGTGTGTGTGTTGAAGGAAGGAAGGGAAGCAGGACCACAAGGAGGCGGGTGGGGGGTGGTCCTGTGAGGCAGGAGTCTGCATGTCCTTCCACTGTGTCCCCCACTCACCTGAACAAGCCCCTCCAGGGACTTCTCTGGGCATCTGCCACGGCTCCTCGCCTCGTTCCAGGTGGGAGATCACATCCGGCTTACAGACTGGGGGTCCTGCTTGCAGGGAGGAAGTGGTGTGTGTGGTTCTGCGTGCTGTGGCTCCCTAGGGTGGGGCTGTCCGGGCCAGCACCCAAGGTGTGTGCCATCCCCAGGGATGGGGGATCTTACACTCAGAACCCAAACTCAAGGGTGCACTCTGCGGACCCCATAGGTACTGAGGCCCTGCCCTGTCTCCCTCGGAAAGCTCCAGGGCAGGCTGGCCTCCCAGGCCCCTGTCCACCCTCTCCCTCTCTTCTGGCTCCAGCCCGGGACCAGCCCCACCTCAGGCAAAGATGCTGGCAGTTACATGCACTGCCCAGCCCCAGTGTGAGTGCAGCAACCACATCTCCCACATCCTGCAGGGCCTGCACCAGGGCCGGCACCGAAGGGAGGCTTGGTAATACCTATGGCATGGCAGAATGGCCAGACTGCACACTGGGCTTCGAGGAGCTGTCTTACCCAGGGAAAGAAGGTTCTGGTAGTTCTCCAGCATCACGTCACGGTACAAGGCCCTCTGAGGGGAGTCTAGCTGGCCCCACTCCTCCTGGGTGAAGTCCACAGCCACATCCTTGAAAGTCACTGATTCCTGGAATGACATGCACATTCTCATTTGCCCAGGACGGGACTGATTCGGACTGTGTTCATGGTTCCAAGGGAGCCACACGTCGATTGAGGACCTTAGGAATGAAGGGTTAACCTCTGGTGACCTTCTCCTGAGTATGGAAGGTTGTGCTATAGGCCATCTATCATACAGCCCCAACATACACACCACGCCGGGGCCGGGACTTGCCAAGTGGACCCGGCCTTCTAGACTGGGAGGGCCAAGCTACCCGGCCAGCCTGGGTGCTGGTGCCTCTGTGGGCTGGAGGCTGCTGTAAGTTCTGGGTAAGACGCTATGCTTCCCAGGGTTAAGAATGTCAAACTTAAGAACTTAAAAGAATAGTACAAAGAACCCAGAAGCCCTACTCAAATCTCACCATCGCAAAAGGACCCTACTCTGGACAGGAAGCCATTACCACAACCTAACGAAGGAAACTCTGTACTTATCAGCAAGTTCTGTCAGCAAGAGACCAAGGGAGCCACTCTCAGTTCTTCCTGCCTGTGTCCCACACCTTCCCATGGGACCCCTGCTCCCCTGCCCTCCCTGGGCCCGTGTACTGACCTGTGCCTACCCTCCCCAGCCCTGGTCACTGACACTTGCACGCACTCCTGTTCTAGAACCCCAGGCTCTTCTGCTGACTGGGGCTCCTCACCCACTCTGGAGCCTCCAGGTTACCATCCCCAATGTTCCTCTTGCTCTCCATGCTCCAAATCCCACCCTGGGTCCCTCTTGCCAGCAAATAAGCTCTCAAAACCCATCAGGGTGCCAACCTAAGGTGGCAAGGGTGGTTCGCTCTTTAAAGATGCGGGCGCCATGGGAGTCTGGCTTAAATTGTAGACAGGGCATTACATTAGACATAAGAATGAAGAATAAACTAAGCAGGGGAGGCCTGGCTCCCACCTACCTGTTTGCTGGGAGTGACTGGCATGCGGCCAAGCTCCCAGGGGTCACCAGGTTTCTCTGGAAACCCTGGGTCTGCATCAGCACCCATGGTCAGGCACAGGGGTGCGGAACGTCAAGCCTTGAGAGGACTTGTGACTACCAGGCAGTCGGGAAGAGTGGGGAAATCCTTTGGGGTCCCAAGAGCTTTGCCCTTTAGCTCTAAAAGTGGTTTATACTTTTAGATAATTCTCAATGTTGCTGCAGACTAAACTGTGTCCCCCTGAAATTCCTATGTGGAAGCCCTCCCTTCCAACGTGATTGTGTTTGGAGACAGGGTCTTTAGGAGGTAGCTGAGGTTACGTGGGGTCATAAAGGTGGGCCCTGATCTGACAAGCCTGGTGGCCTCTGAGAAGAGGACAAAAGAGATCCTCCCCCCACCCCCAGCCCATGCCTTCTGAGGACAGACCGCCCGAGAGCACCGCAAGAGCCAGGTAGAGAGCTGCAGCAAACCGGACCCTGCCGGCACCCTGATCTCAGACTTCCTGCCTCTGGAACTGTGAGGAAATCAATTTCTGCAGTTGAAGCTGCCAAGTCAGGGTATTTTGTTATGGCAACCCATGCTAAGACAAACACCAACATAAAACAGGAGGAAAGATAAGGCCCCTCTTTATACCACACACAAAATGCAACTCCAGATGCAGCAAGAATCTAAATGTGGGGGCTTCTGGGATACAATTCCATAAGTCCCTGGCCGGTCTGACAGCAAACCCGGAAACCAGATTTCCATTTGCTCTATTAAAGTTTACGTTTTCCTTTTTTGAAGATTTTATTGATTTGAGAGAGTGAACACGAGTGGGCAGAGGGGCAGGGAGAAGCAGACAGCCCGCTGAACAGGGAGCCCGACTCGGGGCTTGATCCCAGGACCCCGGGATCATGACCTGAGCCAAAGGCAGACGCTTAACCGACTGAGCCACCCAGGCGCCCCAAAAGTTTATGTTTTCTGCAGGCAACACTTAACAAAACGCTAAGAAAAAAGAAAAAAAGAAAATGGGCATAGAGCATAAGCAGACAATTCACAGAAGACTGGCAAATGATTAAGCAGCACATGAAGAGACACTCAGTCACACTAGACATCCCGAAATGAGAAAACAGAAAGATACCATTTCACATGTAGCAGAGAGGCAAAATGTTTAAAGCCTGGAAATACCAAGTGTGCGCTGGTCCATGGGGAAATGGGAGGGTCTTACACCGTTGGACAGGGGTAAGGGGGACATCCATTTTGGAAAGCGAAACCTATTCTATCATCTCTAGTAAAGCTGAGAGAGTGTGTTCTCTGTGTCCGAAAGCCCACTGTGAGATTCCTATCCAGCCTGCAGTGGCTAAGAAAACACTGGAAACATGCTGCAGCCCACTGGTAGGGATGAATACACAACAGGATACAGTGCAGCAGTGGAAACGAACACAGTGGAGTAACCTGTCCTGTGGGGAGCGATTAAGAGTGCGGCAGTGGTTACAAAAGCAGGCTGAGGAGAACTGTGCCCACTGTGATATGCATCTAGGTCTGCTGCCTGGTGGGTAAGGGCACAGGTTCCGAGCTCAGTGGCCCACGTGGGCTCCCCACTCTTGCCCTTACTAGCTCTATGAGTCGGGGGTGCCTCAGTTGCCTTGTCTGCTAATAGTCCCTGGGTCATGGCATCACTGTGAGGATCCAGTGAATTACTACTACGTGTGAAGCGCTCATCTGAGGGGCTGGTGGATGGCAGGTGCCCCATGGTGTTTGCTGTTAGTCACTGTCCTCTGAAACTATCACAGACTGAGGAGGGCAGGGGAGAAGGGAGATGTGGGGGAGGATGCACCTGCCTTTACCTGCAATGTTTCATTTTTTAAAACGATTCGGAACCAATATGACAGAAGTTAGACATTAATTTTGCAAAGTAGGTACATAGAAGGTTGTGCTTATTCTGTTTAAATGTTTCAAAATCTTAAAAATATGAAAAAGCCACTCAAGGAGGAAGAACTGCAAATTTCCAATGGACTATGAGAAGACTAATGATTTCTTGTCAGGAAAATGTAAATCGAAACAAAAATAAGGTCACACGTTTTCCCTAATCAGAGTGAGTAGCACCAATGAAAACCTAGTATTCCGGCCATGAGGAAGCATTTCTGGTGGAGTGGGAATTGTTATACCCTTTGGGTCCTCGCATGGCAGAAACAAAAGTTCCTGCACATAAGGAAGCAAATGCAAGGCGGGGGATCGCGGCACTGTTCTTACCCCAAACCAACCAACCAAGGCATTAGGACAGCTGGCTAAGTTAGGGTACATGCACACAGGCCGGCCGTGGAAAATAATGCAGCCAGCCAAAGATAGGCGCTGTACGTTATACTAAGGGAAGGAGGCCAGAAGAAGGCGGCTACATACTGTGTGATCCCATTTATGTGAAATGCCCAGAATACATTTATAAGCAAATACAGAGAGACAAAAAGCAAATACAGAGAGACAAAAAGACAAACTAGTGGTTGCTGGGAGCTAGAGTGACTGCTGTTGGGCACAGGGGTTCTTACTGGGCTGAGGAAATGGACTGTGGTAACAGTTGCACTACCCTGTGAACGCACTCAAAACCACCGAATTGTACGCTTGCAAAGGGTGGATTTTATGGTATGTGAATTATACACCAATTCGAACAAAGGGCAGCACTGGAATGTACACAGTACAATCCCATTTTTAAAACGACACGCTGAAGCCCTGTGTCTGTGTACTCTGGGGTCTGCGTACGTGAACCAGGGGAGAGATGTGGAAGAGTAAATGTCAAAACTGAGGACACTGGATGCCTCAGGGAAATGTGACCATAGGTGTGGGGAAAGGAGATTAGTAACAGATTTTGCTGAGGAATTTTGTTACACAGCAAATACCGGTTCTGTAAATTTTCAAAGAAGAAGGAAAATCAAAGCAGAGCAGGGATTAGCTGTACCATTTTGGTCCGGCCGCCTAGTTTCCTCGAGCCTCAGTTTCTCCAGCTAGGGGGAAAGGACTGGGAGCAGTGGGGCCTCCTGTGGTTGAGGAGAAAATGAAGTGGGGTAGAAGTATGCCAGTCTTGGGTCCCAAGGAAAGGACCCAGCATCTGTGAGTCCCCACATGGCCGTCTCCTAGCCCTCTGGCTGGGCACACCAGGAGGCTGGAGACCCTGCCCCCGGCCCGATGAGAAAAGAACAAAGAGTAGTCTGTGCCGCATCCAGAATCATGACAGGAAGGGGCACACCACAGCAGAGAGGCTAAGGGCCCAGAAATGGGGTGAGTTGGGCTTTGGGAGTACAGTGAGCTGAGGTGGCCGAGCTGTGCGTCCTGAGACTTCATGCTATTGGAGCTCTGGCATCAGAGGAGGAGGAGTGGGAGGTGCCGCTCTGGCCAGAGTTGGAAGACAGGTACTCCAGGGTGAGGATGCTTGTATTCTGCAGCAGGATGGACAGAGGGAAGGCAGGAGAGAGGGACAACAGCTTCTGAGTGTGGGCTGGAGGAGTGAAGCAGCAGCCTGGTCAAAATTGGCTTTCCTGTTCTAGACACAAAACAGTAACAAGGACCAGATTTGCCCTCTTACCTCAAACAACTAGTAAACTGGGCAAAATGTATAAAACCATGATTGATTTCAAGACACTGGCCAAGCTGCAGCTCAGAACACAGACCACTGAGAGAAGGGAAACAAAATGAGCCCTACAACCACCCCATCTTCCTACCTGGAAGGTTTCCAGACGGCAGTGCGGGCAGGTGGAACCCAGACAGAGCCTGTGGCCTCACCAAGTTGAAGAACAGAGTTTAGGGAGTCCAGGAGATTAAAATCTCCAGGGCAACATGCCAGAGCAGAGGGAGTTTCACAGACTCAGATCTCTGGATCCACTTGAGACCGACTGAGGACCAACAGGCATGTGCCTGGGAAGAAATACCCCCAAACCAGGAAAAGAAACACCAGAAAGAAGTAGGCAGAACAATCATTAAAACTCACACAAGGCTGGGAGTGGTTTATGTTCTGACCAGCCAGAGTAGAATGTCCTCCTACTATATGGGCACTGAGTAAAGTCCCCAGGAGAGGACAGCTTCAGTGGTCTGACAAAATTAGCCCAAGACTAAAGACTTCTCTGGCCCCACTTTTTTTTTTTTTTAAAAAAAGAGTATATTTATTTGACACACAGAAAGAGAGAACACAAGCAGGGGGAGTGGCAGGCAGAGGGAGAAGCAAGCTCCCTGTGAGCAGGGAGCCCGATGTGGGGCTCAATCCAAGGACCCTGGGATCATGACCTGACCCGCAAAGGCAGACACTTAACCAACTGAGCCACTCAGGCGCCCCCTCTGGCCCCACCTGAACAAAACCTAAAGAAGAAGCTTTGAAATGATCCAACTGATACTAAGTAATTTCAATGCATCCCAGAACAAATTCCTTAAATATTTAAGGAATTCCAAAAAAAGCCAATACTCAACAAAGTAAAATTCACTCCAGCATCCAATAAAGTAACTAAAAGGAAAAAACAAGTTAATAAAATCAGAAAAATTAAGAGTATACTAAAACAGGGGCGCTCATCTGAGGGGCTGGTGGATGGCAGGTGCCAATAGTGGATGGCATCAGCCAATAAGTGGCTCAGTCGTTAAGCGTCTGCCCTTCGGCTCGGGTCATGATCCCAGGGTCCTGGGATCGAGCCCCGCATCAGGCTCCCTGCTCCGCGGGGAGCCTGCTTCTTCCTCTCCCATTCCCATTCCTCCTGCTTGTGTTCCCTCTCTCACTGTCTCTCTCTCTGTCAAATAAATAAATTTTAAAAATCTTAAAAAAAAATTAAAAAAAAAAGAAGAGTATACTAAAACAGTATTTGTTTACCTCAAAAGAATGCGTTAAGGGAGAAACAGAAACAAAAGAAACACAAGACATATAGAACACAAATAACAAAATGGCAGATGTAAATCCATCCATATCAATACTTACATTAAATGTGAATGGTCTTAATACTCCAATTGGAAATTAGAGATTGTCAAATTGAATTTAAAAATTAAGACCCAACCATACATACATCAACTATAGAAACCCACTTTAAAAACAAAGAGAAAGGTAGATTAAAAGGGGAAGAATGAGAAAAGATATAATCTGCAAATACTAATCAAAAGAAAGCTGAAGTGGCAATATTAACATTAGACAAAGCAGATTTCAAAGCAAAGGACATCATCAGAGACAAAGAGAGGTGTTATATAATAATCATTACATGATTATGTAATGATCATTACCACAACATCAATTCATTAAGAGCTCACAACAATCTTAAATATACATGTTCCTACTAACAGAGCTTCAAAATACATAAAGCAAAAACTTGATAGGACTGAAGAAAAACAGACAAATCCACTATTATACTTGGAATTGCAACAGTAATCTCTCTCAATAATTGATAGAACACCTAAGTAGAAAATATGTAAGGATACAGAACAATTGATTAACACATCATTCGACTTAAGGACTTAATTGACATTCACAGAACACTCTAGCTGACAAAAGCAGAAGGCACATTCTTTTCAAGTGCATACAGAACATTTACCAAGATAAAACACATCCTGGGCAATAAAATAAATATTAGTAAATTTGAAAAAAGGCAAATCATACAAAGTTCCTTCTCTAACTACAACAGAATTAAATTAGAAATCTATAATAGAGAGGCACCTGGATGGATCAGTCATTAAGTGTCTGCCTTTGGCTCAGGTCATGATCCCAGGGTCCTGGGATCAAGCCCCGCATCTGGCTCCCTGCTCCGCAGGAAGCCTGCTTCTCCCTCTCCCACTCCCCCTGCTTGTGTTCCCTCTCTTGCTGTGTCTCTCTCTGTCAAATAAATAAATAAAATCTTAAAAAAAAAAAAAAGAAATCTATAATAGAAAGATATCTAGGAAAAGATCCTCCAAATATTTGGAAATTAAACAACACATTCCTAAATACACATGGTTGAAGAAGAAATCATAACAGAAACTGGAACTATTTTGAACTGAATAAAAGTGAAAATACAATATAAAACTTGTGGGATGTAGCTAAGGCAGTGCTTAGAGGGAAATTTATAGCATTGGATGCTATATGAGAAAAGAAGAAAGGTGTCAGATCAATATCTGAGTTTCAATTTTAAGAAACCAAAATAAGTAAAGGAAAGAAATAATAAGGATCTGAAATAAATGAAATAGGAATAGAAAAGCAATAGAGAAAATCAATGAAACCAAAAGATGGCTCTTGGAAATAACCGATAACATTGATAATTAAATATACATTTATTATCTGACTCAGCAATTCCACTCAGATGTTCATTCAAGAGAAATTAAAGCACATGTCTATATTTGTACTCAAACATTTATAGCAGGTTTTACTCGTAATAGCCAAAACTTGGAAACAACCTAATGTCCCCTAATGAACAAATTGTAAATACCCATACAATGGTGTTTTGTGCTGAGTTGTGATCCCTCCAAATTCATATGTTGAAGCCCTAGCCCACAGTACCTCAGAAAAATGACTATATTTGGAGATAGGGTCTTTAAAGAGATAATTAAGGTAAAATGAGGTCATTATGGTAAGTCATCATCCAATAGGGCTGGTGTCCTTATAAAAAAAAGGAAATTTGGGAGCCAGACATGTACAGAGAAAGACCATGTGAAGACACTGGGAGAAGGTACCTTCACAAACCAAGAAGAGAGGCCTCAGAAGAAACCAACCCTGCTGACATCCTGATCTTGAACTTCCAGAATTGAGACAATAAATTGCTATGGCAGCCCTTGTAACCTAATACAAATGGTATATTACTCAGCAATAAAAAGGAACAAACTACTGATTCACATAAAGACATGAACTCAAAAGCATTATGCTAAGTGAAATTAGAAACCAAAGACTATGTGGGGCACCTAGCTGGTTCAGTTAGTAGAGCAACTCTTGATCTCAGGGCTGTGGGTTTGAGCCCCACATTGGGTGTAGAGATTACTTAAAAATAAAATCTTTTTAAAAAGAAACCAAAGACTACATACTATATATTTCCATAAGAAATTCTTAAAAAGACAAAATTGTGGTTGCCAAGGAGCAGGGGGAGAGGACAGACTGCAAAGGGGCATGAAGGAACTTTTTGGGTGATGGAAACATTCTAGTTTATGATTGTGGTGCTGGTCACACAACTGTACACATTTGCCAAAACTCATCAAATCCTCTACTTAAAATCAGAGGACTTTACTGTATATAAATTACACCTCAATAAATGTGATGCAAAAAACCCACTGGATTTCAGGGAGATGAGAAGGTGGGGGTGATGACACATGCTGAGAACATACCCATAACTGAGGCATGCAGGAATGAAGCATAATGGTCATGGTGTTGGCAGAGGAAAGGAAAAACATGGGCAGAAACAAAGCTCCAGAGATGTCAGAATGTGGTGCTGGAGAAAGGGGACTATCAGAGGCTACATGGCTTCTGTGTGGGGGTGTCAACTGGGAAGGGCAGAGTAGGATCTGAGCCTTGCACAGGCCTGTCTGGGGATTATTCCCACTGGGAGAAGCCCATGTCCCGTGAATCTTCATTCTGTAGGATAGGAAACAAATTCCAGGGGGCAGGTATGGGAGTCAAATGCAGATGTGTGGTAATGAAACTAGTGGAGAAATCAGAACAGATTGTCTGGGATGTCCCAGGAGAGCAAAACACTTGACTGTGAGTCTGAGTGGGGCTGCCAGGAGAGAAGAATACTCAGGAGAGGAGGACCAGTTACTCAAGGATCTAAGAAGCTGATCTTTTAGGAATAACACCTATGCACAAGAAGGATACCACCTTGAGGTAGTCACTTACAAGCACACACACAGACACGCACATGTACTTTTTGCTGAATCATTTGAAGGTAAGTTGCAGACATCATGACATCTCACACTACGGGCTTCACCTTGTATATCCTAAGTATATTCTCTTATCCAATTACAGTGGGATCATCACACCCCAAAAATTCAATGCTGATAACATATGATCTAAGATAAATCCATTTTCAAATTTCCTCAATTGTCCCAAACTGCCTTTGATTGAGTTTTTTGGACCTGTGGCCTGTCAAAGATCATGTACTACATTTGACTGTCATGTCTCTTGAGTTTATTATAGAATGACAGACCATTCTAACACATTACAGAAGCTAGGCACATCTCTTAATGTTTTATAGTTATTTTTTTTTCTGTAATCAGACCCCTTTCAAGTGGGAGGTTAACAGAATCACTAAATCCTGAGTCAAAGGGACCCTCAACCCTCCAGACTTTTTCACTACTGCAAACTCTCCTTATCAGCTGTACCCTTTTAAATACTGTGAGGGATGGGGGTGGTTTAGGTGGTAGAACAAAATGAGAAACAAGACCCAAAGTCTGTGAAAGGAGGGATTTGGGCCCTACTTAGCTGCAGAAGTGGCCCCAAGGCCAATTCCTTATTGAGCTCCCAGATCCTCTAAAACTCCAGGTTCTTCCTTGACAGCCCCATTTCAGGGTCCCCGCAGAGAGGAAAAGCACACAGGGATGCACCCCCTACCGTCACTCTTTTTTTTTTAATTCTTTTTTTAAAATTTTTAAAAGATTTTATTTATTTATTCATTAGAGACAGAGAGAGAGAGGCAGAGGGAGAAGCAGGCTCCCAAGGAGCAGGGAGCCCGATGCGGGACTCGATCCCAGGACCCTGAGATCATGACCTGAGCCGAAGGCAGACGCTTAACCATCTGAGCCACCCAGGCGCCCCCCCCCCATCACTCTTACCCTGGTGCTGCAACGCAGCCTTCCTTCAGTGCTTTCACACCCCCCTACCTGATTCCATCCCAGAAAACTCCCCCAGATGAGGACCATCCCCTAGGCCTGCGTGTGGAGATGACTGAAGTGATCTCATGTGAGCTGTCATCTACATGCTCGGGTTCCACTAAAACCATTCCTCACAGCTCCTGGTATAGTGTTTCACAAACAGGTCCTGGGCAAACGACCCACCCATTGGGCTGAACGAGGCTGCAAGGGGCACTCATTTCAAGGGCACACCTGGACTCTGTTCAATTGGAGCTGTTCCCATGCCCAGAGCTTCCTGAGGAAGGGAGAGCAGGCCCCCAGGTTGGGGTGTGTGTGTGTGTCTTTGGATGACTGAAAATCCTGGGCAGGGGAAAAATGCCAACCCTCTTCATAAAGAAAGAGATGTTCAGAAGGAAGAAAAGACAACCACTCACCTCGGAACTGGCTTCCGGGAGACCCTGACCCAATTTATCCTCTGGATTCTTTTTGAGGGTAAGAGCAGGCTCCTGAGAGGGCAGAGCTGGGGAGGAGAAATGAGTCAAAGGGGCTATTCTTCCCATAGCTACCAGGTGCATGGCTGAGCTAAAGCCCACTCCACCCCTGGCATGGGGGAGGATCAGAGGAGTCAGGAACCGTCCCCCGCAGGTGAGGTGGGGAGCGAGCCCCAACATCTGGCACAATCTGAAGGAAAAACTGCCATTCCCTTCCTCTTCAGCATGCCTGAGAAGTGGAAACAAACGGGTGTGCACGGTATGAATGCAGAAGGCCTGACTTTGTTAGGTGCTTCTGGGAAACTAGCCTGATCTCTCTGAGTGTCAGTCTCCTCAAGCGCAAGTCCACAGACCCACTGACTAGAAGAGCCAACTGTACCTGTCTCCTGGGGCTTCGGGGCAGGGGTCTCCATGGCGCCCCTCGGCAGCGTTCCCCGGAAGCGTGGGCAGCTCTGCAGCCTCCTGGGCCCCAGGCCAGGCCCAGAGGCGCGGGTCCTGCTCCTGGGGCTCAGGGACAGCCTGCAGGGGGGCCCCGGGGGGTCGCACACGCAGTCCCCGCTGCACGGTCACGCACGCGAAGCCCCCTGCGGACCCCCCACCGCCAAGGTCGGGGTCAGGCAGGCTCAGCAAGCGCCCCACACCCCAGGCTGAGCTCACGCCCCATCACCCCCGCCCCACGCAGCCCGTCACACACTCCGCCCGGGACACTGCGGGCCGGGACCAGGGCCGGCCTCAGGCTCAGCCGTCAGGAGCCAGGGGCCGCAGAGCGCGTCCGTCAGACAGGCCCCGCGGCGGACGGACAGACCGACCGACGGTCGGAAGGATGCGCGAGCAAGAGGACCGGCCTCCCACAAAAGCCCACCGACTGCCACAAAGGAGAAACCCGGCGACCGCTGCGGGCAAGTGCGCCTGCGCGGACGGGCGCGAACTACAACTTCCGGTAGTCTTTGCGTCGCGCTGGCGCGGACTCCATTTCCCAGAGGGCATCAGGGTCCCGGAGCAGCCTTTGCGCCCTAACGCAAACGGGCTTATAGCAGAGCCTTCTGGGAAATGTAGTTCCCGGCCCAGCGACCAAGGGCTCTGGCCCCGCCCCACTCTCCTTCCCACCCATTGCTGCAAAAGGCGCTTTTATCTCGGTGAGTGTGTGTTTATGTGGGGCGGTGTTTGTGTCTCATTGAGGGTGCGAGAGAGCGGTGCCCAGAAACGTGGAATTATCTTGTCAGTTCGTCCATGTCTTCAGGTGGAGTCGGGTGGGCTCCGACCCACATTCATCTTTGCGAAAAGACTCAGGCCTTTGGCCTTAGGGACCCTAGAGGTGGTGGGCGTGTACCTGGGACCCTGGAAGAGGGAGCGCTCCAGCCCATTTGTCAGGCCTCGTGGCTGCCCACCCTCAGGACCTTGGGAAGGAGGGTCTGGGCCGTGGCGCAGCTCTGGCCCAGTGCTCTGACTTTAACACAGTGATGACACCAATATTTATTGAGCACCAGCCACACGCTAGGAATGTTTCCTACGTGTAAAGGGCTTAACATGTATTTTCTGGCAGAACATTCACAACAGCTCAGTGAGGTTTGGTAACTATTATTACCTTCGTTTTAGAGATGGAGAAAATTTGGCACAGCGTCCCAGGTCACACAGCCAGGAAAAGGTGGAGCCAGGCTTTGAACCCAGGTGAGTAACTCCAGAAGAAAGTTCATTAACAGCTTCCTACTGAGAGCTAGTTTGCGGTGGGGCAGAGGGGGTGCAGACTGGAAACTTTTCAGACCCCCACCTTGACTCCAGGTAGGCTTGGCCATAGGTTCTCACTTGATACCAGTGAGCTGTGCCCAGTGCAGGAACAGTGTTCAATAGCAACCCCAGGGCAGGAACCTGGGTGGGTGTGAGACTGTGTGCACCTGAATCTCACAAATCTGGTTGTGAATCTGTGAGTATAGTGGTGAGTGGTTGTTGCATTACAGGGCTGGTTAATGTGTGAGTCCTTGTGTATGGGTGAACCTGTGTATGCATTTGTGTCTCTATGGGTCTTACAGATCTGGGTGAGTTTGTTTCAATCTGTGTGTGGCAGTGTGTACATGTCTTGTGCAGGTGAATCTGTAAACCTGTGTGTGTGTGTAGCTGTTCTCTCACAATTCTGGTTTGTGTCTGGGTGGGTATCACAGGTCCGGTATGACTGTGTGTGTGTGCTGTATATGTTCCCCTGTATGTCACTCAGTGTGTTTGTGTGTACCCACAGTGCTCATCAGTGTGTGCATCTTTGTGAATCTGTGCCCCTGTGTACATACTGATGTCATGGATCTGGTTGTGTGACTGTATGTAAATCAGTACAATCCCAGGAACTCTATATATTGAGTGCTCTGTCCACCCATATCTCTGCCTACCAGTCCTGAAAAGTAATAAGACAGTAGCTACAGGGATGTGTCCAGCCTAATATAAGGAAGTGGATGGGAGGGTACAATTACTACTCTAATACTAACTGTAGAATTCTGGAGCTGTGGAAGGCATTTAATTGAGAATAGGTAGTGTAAGACTCTCACTAGGTAAAGAGATGTCCTAGCTTACTTTCTGACTCCTTAGGGTCATCCATGTAAAATCCTGAGGGCTGATTAGCAGGGCCATGTGGAGTTCCAGAGAAATATGGGTATATATACCATTTTAAAAGTAAAAAGCTCACAATGTGTACAAATGTCAACTTAATATGTTACGTGCCTGGAACTAATATAATATTGTCTGTCAGTTATACCTCAATAAAAAAAAAATAAAAAGCACTTAAAATTGGAAGATTTTAAAGACCCAAACACATTAAAGACATTAATGTAATGTCTTATTACATTATTGTTTGCTGTTATAACCTAAATACCTGTTCCAAGTACCTGTACAGGTAGCTTGTATCAGACTAATCCTCTTGCCAATAATAGTTATAAGCTTGCACAGAGGAATAGATCTCAAGAAGATAATGGGCTGATGATACAGAGGCCAGAGTTTCAGGGCTTTCAGAATGGTTCTAAATTGAGAGGAAAAAATCCAGGAATTTGGAGATAGCCAAATAGGGATAAGCCTCAAAATCTGCATAAAAATTCCCCTTAAATTCTTGAGTGACTCCTAAACTGCACACAACGCCAAGGATGCTTTCCTCTAAGCATCATTTGGAAGGCTAAAAAGCTGAGTGGAGAGTTCAACAGAGTTTGGTAACTCTCACCAAGGGATTTATTAAATACCTGGAGCTTTCCATTGGAATCCCAGAAGGTGCAGGCCTTAGTGTAAAGATATAGCGCAATGTTAAGGACTATGTCTTAGGACTAAGGGCAAAACTAAAATAGACCTACCTTAAGAAAGCCTAAAACCAAGATCTCACAGGATCATTGTGAACAACTTAACTGCCTACCTGAATGAAACTCAACACTCTTTAAAGGAAGATAACAGAATCCAGAATCCTTTCACAGCATCATCCAATGGCCAATATAAAATAAATAAAAAATTACTAGACATGCAAAAAAGCAGGAAAGTAAGACCCATAGTCAAGGAAAAAAAAATGTCTATGTAAAGAAACCCACAGGGGACTCAGATGAAGGAATTAACTAAGCATTTAACAAAACTATTATAATTATGTGAAAGAATTTACAAGAAAATATAGGTCAAACAAGTAAGTGGATGAAGAACCTCAGCAGAGGAACAGATTTTTAAAAAGAACCAAATTGAAAAATTCATTGATGAAAATGGGTCAGTAGAAATTATCCTAACTGAAATACAGAGAAAAACTGAAGTGGGAATAAAAAAGAAAGAAAGAAGAACAAATCATCTGAGATTTGTGGGACAGTGTGATCATGGTCCAACACAATAGCTCTTCAACTTTTTGGTCTTAGGAGCCCTTTATGCTCTTAAAATTACTGAGAACCCTAAAGGGTTTTTGCTTATGTGAGTCATATCTATCTATATTTACTGTGTTTGAAATTAAAACTGAGGAATTTTAGAAACATTTATTAATAAAATAACAATAAGCCAAATACATATTGTATTAGTTTCCCAGCACTGCTGTAGCAAAATACCATAAACTAAGTGGTTTAAACAACAGAAATATATTACCTCATTGTTCTGGAGGCTAGAAATCTGAGATCAAGGAGTCAGCAGGGCTTGTTCCTTCTGAGGATTAGAAGGAAGAATCTGTTCAATGACTCTCCCATAGCTTCCGGTGGTTTGCTTCAATCTTTCTCATTTCTTGGCTTGTAGAAGCATCACTCCAGTCCGTGCCTTCATCTTCACATGGCATGCTTTCTGTGTGTGTGTGTGTCTCCAAATTTCCCCTTTCCTATAAGGACACTAGTAATATTGGATTGGGGCCCAACCTAAAGACCTCATTCATTATATTTTATTTTTTAAAAAGATTTATTTATTTATTTGAGAGAGGGTGAGGGAGAGAGAGAATCTCCAGCAGTCTCCCCACCAAATGAGGAGCCCAACATGGGGCTCGATCCCATGACCCTGAGATCATGACTGAACTGAAATCATGAGTGGGATGCTTAACTGGCTTCATTTTAATTTGAATGCCCCTGCAAAGACCTTATCTCTAAGTAAGGTCACATTCTCACATACCAGGCATTAAGACCTCAGTGTATGAATTTTGGGGAGCACACAACCCATAAAACATTTTAATATAAATGACATTTTAAAAATGGAATAAAAATCCTGTATTTTCCAAAACAAAGGTAGTGAGAAGAGTGGCATTGACATTCTTTTTTTTTCAAATCTCTTTAATGTAATAGAAAACAGCTAGATCCTCATACCTGCTTCAGCATTCAATCTTTTGTGATATCACACATCATATAGATTCTAGAAAACTACATTGGAGACCTATGAGAGTATTCTTAAAAAAAAAAATTATCCTGTGGATCTCCTAAAAGGGTCTTTAAGAATTCCAGAATCCCTATACCACATTTCACTTTGAGAATCACTGATCTGATGCATATGTAATTGGAGTCTTAGAAGGAGAGGAAAGAATGGAGCAGAAGAATTATCTGAACAGATAGCAGCCATATTTTTACCAAATTGAGGAAAGACATCAACCCTGAAATCCAAAAAACTTAGCGAACTCCAGAGAGGGTAAACACAGAGGAGATCACATCTAGTCAAACTACTGAAAACAAAGGATGGAAAGCAAAAATAACAACAGACAGTCCATTAGGGAAATAGTAAAAAGAATTACAGATGACTTCTCATCAGAAACAATGGCAGCCAGGAAGACGATTCAATCTTCAGTGCTATAAAAATAAACCCCTCAACCAAGAGTCCTGTGTTCACCAAAACATATTTAAAAGTGAAAAGCAATACATATTGAGATATTTCAGAAAATCAAAACCTGAGAGAATTCATTAAAAGCAATATTCAGATGCCAATGAATTTCTTTGGCTGAAGGAAAATTATCTCAGATAAAAATCCAGGTCTTCAGGAAGGAATGGACATTACTAAAGGGTAAACTTGTGAGTACATGCCAAATACTATACTTCTTAAGTTTTTTAAAATCTAGGGGGCGCCTGGGTGGCTCAGTCAGTTAAGCACCTGCCTTCGGCTCAGGTCCTGATCCCAGGGTCCTGGGTTCGAGTCCTGCATTGGCTCTCTGCCCAGAGGCGGGTCTGCTTCTTCCTCTCCTTTTGTGATCTCTCTCGCTTTCACTCTCTGTCAAATGAATAAATAAAATCTTTTTTTTTTTTTAAAGATTTTATTTATTTATTTGACAGAGAGAGACACAGCGAGAGAGGGAACACAAGCAGGGGGAGTGGGAGAGGGAGAAGCACGCTCCCCGCAGAGCAGGGAGCCCGATGCGGGACTCGATCCCAGGACCCTGGGATCATGACCTGAGCTGAAGGCAGTCGCTTAACCAACTGAGCCACCCAGGCGCCCAAATAAATAAAATCTTAAAAAAAAAAATCTATAAATTGTTTAAGGCAAAAACATAATAAAGTATTATAGGGCTTATAACATATGAAGAAATAAAATAAATGGCAATAATAGCACAAAGGGGAGTAAATGGAATTACACTGTAATATAAGTTTGTTTTCTGTAAAGTAGTATAATATTAATTTAAGGTATTGTGATAAACTAAAAATGCATATGATAATACAATTGCTAAAAAAAAAAAAAAAGCCACACAAGAGGTATACTTAAAAAACCAACAAATGAGATAAAATTGAGTCCTAAAAATTACTTGATTAATCCAAAAGAAGGTATAAAAGGTGAAGCAAAGGAGCAAGGGACAAAGACGTAACAAATAGAAAGTAGACATGAAGCAAGCCATTCCAATAATTAAAGTCCGTGGAC
>NW_023270773.1:1124121-1253145 GCF_011800145.1 Mirounga leonina | reverse complement strand
TTCATCCCTCCATGGACACGTAGGTTGTCCTCCTATCTTAGCTGTTATAAATAATGCTGCAGTGAACATGGGGGTTCATATATCTTTTCAAATAGGTGTTTTTGTTTTCTTTGGCTAAATGGCCAGAAGAAAAATTGCTGGATTGTAGGGTTGTTCTAGTTTTAATGTTTTGAGGAGCCTGCATACTGTTTTCCACAGTGGATGCACCTACCTACGTTCCCACCAACAGCTCACTGGGGTTCCCTTTCTGCCACATCCTTGCTAACATTTGTTATTTCTCATCTTTTTGATACTAAATATTCTAGCCAGTGTGAGGTGCTATCCCATTGTTGTTTTGATTTGCATTTCCCTGATGATTAATGATGTTGAGTATCTTTTCACGTACCTGTTGGCTCTCTGGATGTCTTCTCTGGATAATGTCCATTTGGATAATCCTCCCACTGGTTAAACACTTTCTTTTTTGTTGTAGTTACTGAGTTGTAGAAGTTCTTTATATGTACTGGATATTAATCTTTTATGAGATCTTTGGATCTGCAAATCTTTTCTTCCAGGCAGTAGTAGGTTGCCTATTTATTTTGTTGTTGATTTTGTTTGCTGGGTAGGAGCTTTTGAGTTTGCTGTAGATGTGCTTATTTATTTTTGCTTTTGTTGCCTTTGCTTTTGGAATGTGAGCCACAAAAATCACTACCAGGACCTGTGTCAAGCAGCCTTCCGCTATGTTTTCTGCTAATTGTTTTAGGGTTTCAAGTCCTATATTCAAGTCATGAATCCATTTTGAGTTAATTTTTATGTGTTTTGTAAGATACACAAAAGTAAGGTTCGTTCTTTAGCATGGGGCCGTCCAGTTTTCCCAGTACCGTTGATTACAGAGACTGTTCTTTCCTCCTTGTATATTCTTGGCTCCATGGTCATAAGGTACTGGACCATAGAGGTGTGGGTTTCCTTCTGGGCTCTCTCTTCTGTGCTGGTGATTTGCGTGTCTGTGTTTAACCCAGTGTGCCAGCAGTCACTATAGGTTTGTAATAAAGTTTAAGACCAGGGAGCCTGATGCCTCCAGCTTTGTTCTTTCTTAAGATTGTTTTGGTTATTCAGAGTCTTTTGTGGTTCCATACAAATTTTAAAGATTCTTTGCCTTATGTCTGTAAAACGTGTTTCGAATTTTGGTAAGAATTGCATTCAATCTCTAGACGGTTTTGGGTAGTATAGACATTTTAACACTTAATTCTTCTAATCCATGAGCATGGAATGTCTGTTTACTTGTGTTGTCTTCAGTTTCTTTCCTTAGCATCTTAACAGTTTTCAGTATATAGGCTTTCACCTCCTTGGTTAAATTTACCTCAAAGTGTTTTTTGGTTTTTTTTGATGCAGTTTTAAATACGATTTTTTAAATTTATTTTCCTATTCATTATTAGTGTATAAAAATGGAACATATTTTTATGTACTTTTTATCCTGCAACTTTATTGAATTTGTTTATTTTAATAGTTTTGTTCATGTTGTTTTTAGGGTTTTTTACATATAAAATGTCATTTGAATATAGTGACTTTTACTTCTTCCTTTCCAATTTGGCTGCATTTTATTTATTTATTTTTCTTGTGTAATTGTTCTCGCTGGTATTTCCAGTAGTATAGTTGATCCTTGTCCAACGTGGGTTTGAATTGTGTGGTCCACTTAATACATTTTTTATTCAGTAAATACAGGCATTACTTGTAAAGGTATTGTCCTTTTGGATTTTCTTTTTTTTTTTTCTTTTCAAATGATTATTTAAATTCTAGTTACTTAACATACAGTGCAATATTGGTTTCAGGATAATTCAGTGATTCATCACTTGCTTACAACCCCCAGTACTCATTATAACAGTGCCCTCCTTAATCCCATCACCCAGCTAGACCATCCCCCAAACAGCTCCCCTCTGTCAAATCTCTGTTTTCCAGCATCAAGAGTTTCTTACAGTTTGTTTCTCTCTCTGTTCTTTGTATTCCCCCTCCCATTTGTTCATCTGTTTTGTTTCTTAAATCCATAGGAGTGAAATCCATAGGAGTGAATGGTATTTGTCTTTCTCTGACTCACTTATTTTGCTTAGCATAATATATTCTAGCTTCATCAGGATTTTTTTTTTTTAAAGAATTTATTTTTTGACAGAGAGAGACACAGCAAGGGAGGGAACACAAGCAGGGGGAGTCGGAAAGGAAGAAGGAGGCTCCCCACAGTCTTTGGATCCAGTGCGGGGCTTGATCCCAGGACCCTGGGATCATGACCTGAGCCGAAGGCAGACGCTTAATGACTGAGCCACCCAGGCGCCCCAAGCTCCATCAGGATTTTCTTAATCACATTCTGTTTCTCTAGCTTACTTTGTTGTTAAGAATACAGTCTATAATACATGTAACATTCAAAATATGTCTGAATCACCTCTTTGTGTTATTGATAACTTTTCTAGTCAACAGTAGGGTATTAGTAGTTCAGTTTTGGGTGACTCAAAAATATTCTCAGATTTTCAACTGCACAGGGGTTTGGCAACCCTAATCCCTACATTGTTCAAGGGCCAACTGTATGTTGAATAAAAGTGGCGAGAGTGTGCATCCTTGTCTTGTTCCTGATCTTAGAGGAGAAGCTTTCGGCTTTCACTCTTGCATAGGACGTGGCTTCTCAGGTATGGCCTTTATTAGGTTGAGTTACATTCTCTGTATACCTGCTTTGTTGAGAGCTTTTATCAAAATGCGTTGTTGTGTTTTGTCAGATGCTTTTTCTGCATCAGTGGAGATGATCATTTGATTTTTACCCTTTGTTTTGTTAATGTGGCCTATTTCTTTGATTGATTTGTGGATGTTGAACCCCTCTTGCATCCCTGAAATAAATCTGACTTGTTCATACCTCTTCGTGTATTGTGGAATTTCGTTTGCTGTTATTTTTTTGAGGATTTTTATATCTGTGTTCATCACAGATACGGGTCTGTAATTTTCTTTTCTTGTGGTATTTTGGTAGGGTTTGATAAGGGCAGTGCTGGCCTCCTAAAAGGAGTTGGGAAGCATTCCTTCCTCTTGTATTTGTGGAAAAGTTTGAGAAGGATTGGTATTCATTTTTCTTTGAAAATTTGGTAGAATTCACCAGGAAAGCCATCTGGACTCCTGACTGTTGAGAGGTTTTTAATTACTCATTTTATTTCCCTACTGGTAATTGGTCTGTTCAGAATTTCTGTCTCTTCATGATTCAGTCTGGGAAGGTTGTGTGTTTCTTGGAATTTATCCTTTTCTTTTCGATTGTCAATCTTGTTGGGGTGTAATTGTTCACAGTAGTCTCTTATGAGCCTTTGTCTATGGTATCAATGGGAACATATCTTTCATTTCTGATTATGTGTCCTCATTCTTTTTTTTTTTACCTTGAGTGTAGCTGAAAATTTGTCAGCTTTTTTCTTTTCAAAGAACCAGCTCTTTTGTTGATCTTTCTATTGCCTTCATAGTCTGTATTTGATTTATTTCTGTTTGATATGTTACTTCCTTTCTTCTATTAACTTTGGGCTTCCGTGTTCTTTTTCTGGTTCCTTGAGGTGGAAAGTTAGGCTGCTTATTTGAGACGATTCTTGTTTCTTGATTTACACCTGTATCACTATAAACTTCCCTCTTAGAACCACTTTTTTTTTTTTTTTTTAAGTAAACTCCAAGGGGTGCCTGGGTGGCTCAGTCAGTTAAGTGTCTGCCTTTGGCTCAAGTCATGATGTTAGGTTCCTGGGATCGAGCCCTGCGTAGGGCTCCCTGCTCAGTGGGTGGAGCCTGCTTCTCCCTCTCCCACTGCCTGCAGCTCCCCCTGCTTGTGCTCAGTCTCTCTCTTTCTGTCAAATAAATAAATGAAATATTTAAAAACAAATATATTGAACTCCATGCCCAATGTGGCACTCAGACTCACAACCACAAGATCAAGAGTCACAATGCTCCACCGTCTAAGCCAGCCAAGTGCTGCATTCTTGGAACCCATTTTGCTGCATTCCATAAATTTTGCTATATTGTATTCCATTTTCATTTGTTTCAAAGTATTTCTTGGTTTCTCTTGTGGTTTGCTCATGGACCCATTGGTTGTTCAGTAGCATGTTGTTTAATCTGCATGTTTGTGAAATTCCAGTTTTCTTCTTGTAATTGATTTCTCGTTCCATACCACTGTGGTTGGAAAAGATGCTTGATCTGATTTCAGTCATCATTTTGGAAAATTATAGGCTTCTTGAATTTACTGACTTGTTGTGTGGCCTAACATGGTCTAGCTTGGAGAATGTTCTCTGTGCACTTGAGAGGAACGTATCCCATGTGCTGCATTTGGACGGAGGCTTCTGTATGTATCTCTTAACTCCATCTAATTACCTAGTTGTCTGAGGCTGATGTTTCCTTATTGATCTTCTGTCTGGGTGGTCTATCCATTGATACAAGTGAGGTATGAAAGTCCCCCAAGATATTGCTGCTTATTTCTCCTTTGAGTTGTGTTCATATATGCTCTACATATTTAGTTGCTCCTCTGTTGTTGGGTGGGTAAATATTTACAAATGTTGCATCCTCTGTTTGGATTGATTCCTTTATCATTATGTAATGCCCTTCTTTGGCTCTTGTTACAGTGTTTGGATTTTTTTTCCCCCTCCGTTAGACTGAGAATCAGAAGATCATGTGTTACCTCTGCAGCCTTGAACAAAACACAGCCCTTCTCTTAGCCTGTTTTTTTTTTTCTCTCTATAAAATAAAAACAATAAATTCTTCTCCTAGGACCATCTCATGACTCAAATAAGAGAATGTGTATAAAAGTTCTTTGTAAACTATAGATAATGCCCAAATATGAAAAGTTACAATGCTTTTGATTATACAACAGCCAACTGTTCGGGATAAGATTTTTTTTGACATATGTATTTACTTTAGAGAGAGAGAGCATGCGCAGGCATGTATTAGAGAGGGGAGGGGTAGGGGCAGAGGGAGAGAGTGAATCCTCGGGCAGACTCCCTGCTGAGTGCAGAGTCCAATGTGGGGCTCTGTCCCAGGACTTTGGGATCATGACCTGAGCCAAAATCAAGAGTCTGCTGCTTAACCTACTGTGCCACCCAGGCACCCCCAGAATAAGATTTTTTTTTTTAAAGATTTTATTTATTTATTTGAGAGAGAGAGTGAGAGAGAGCACGCAAGAGGGGGTAGGGTTAGAGGGAGAAGCAGACTCCCCGCCGAGCAGGGAGCCCGATGTGGGACTCGATCCCGGGACTCCGGGATCATGACCTGAGCCGAAGGCAGTTGCTTAACCAACTGAGCCACCCAGACGCCCCACAATAAGATTTTTAAAAATAATATTTATTGAGGGCTTACTGGTGTAGGAGTATTCTATGTGACTGCTATCTCATTTAATTCTAAAAACAATTTTTTCTTAAAATAAATAAAAAATAAAAGCTATCCTAAAAATAAATTTTCATATTATCCTCAGAGCTGGGGAAACACAGGCACAAGAGAGGTTAAGTAGGGGCACCTGGGTGGCTCATTTGGTTAAGCTTCTGCTTTTGGCTCAGGTCATAATCCCAGGGTCCTGAGATTGAGCCCGGTGTCGGGTTCCCTGCTCAGCGGGGAGTCTACTTCTCCCTCTCTCTCTCTCCCCCTGCTTTTGCTCGCTTTCCCTATGTGTCTCTCTCACAGATAAATAAAATAATAAAAAGAAGTTAAGTAACTTGCTCAATGTCATAGTAAATATTAGAACCAGATACAGATCTGAGTGTGTGACTCTGAGGTTCATGTTCTTTCTTTTTTAAGTTTACCAAATATACACATAGCCCTCAAAATACCGTAGATTAAATTAGTTTAGCCTTTCTCAAAACATTGAGCACTGGAAGATGCTATAATTCAGGTCACGTGGCTGGCTCGGTCGGTGGAGTATGACATTCTTGATCTCACAGTTACGAGTTTCAGCCACGTTGGCGATACAGCTTACTTAATTAAAAGGGAAAAAAAATGATGCTGTAGTTGGGCTTGTTTTCTTTTCCCTTTTAACCTCTTCACCCATTTCTCCCACCTCCAACACCCTACCTCTGGCAGTCACCCATCTGTTCTATCTCAGAACCCATTTTTTTGTTTTTGTTTTTGTTTTGTTTGTTTTAAGGTTCCACAAGTAAGTGATTTATAGAATTTGTCTTTCTCTGTCTGGCCTATTTTACTTAGCATAATGCCTTCAAGGTCCATCCATTTGGCAAGTGGAAAGATTTCATTCTTTATCATGGCTGAGTAGTATTCCATTGTGTGTATCTACGACAATTTCTTTCTCCATTCAGCCACTGATGGGCACTTAAGTTGTTTCTGTATTTTCATTGTTGTACATAATCCTGCCGTGAACATGGGGTGCATATACCTGTTTCAGTTAGTGTTTTCATTTTCTTCAGATAAATACGCAGAAGGGGAATTGCTGGATCCTATGGTAGTTCTCTTTAATTTTTTTGAGGCACTTCTGTACTGTTTCCCATAGTGGCTTCACCAATTTATACTCCCAGTAACAGTGCCCAAGAGTTTCCTCTTCTTCACGTCTTCACCAAAACTTGTTACTTCTTGTCTGTTTGATAATGGCCATTCTAACAGGTGTGAAGTAGTATCTCATTGTGGTTTTGATTTGTGTTTCCCTGATGGTTAATGATGTTGAGCATCTCTTCATATTCATGTTGACCATATGCATCTCTTCTTTAGAAAAATGTCTATTTGGATGTGCCCATTTTTTGGGGGGGGGCTTTATTGTTATGTTAATCACCATACATTACATCATTAGTTTGAGATGTAGTGTTCCGTGATTCACTGTTGGTGTATAACACCAAGTGATCCATGCAGAACGTGCCCTCTTTAATACCCATCACCGGGCTAACCCATCCTCCCACCCCCCTACCCTCTAGAACCCTCAGTTTGTTTTTCAGAGTCCATCGTCTCTCATGGTTCATCTCCCCCTCCGATTTCCGCCCCTTCATTCTTCCCCTCCTGCTATCTTCTTCTTCTTCTTTTTTTCTTAACATATATTGCATTATTTGTTTCAGAGGTACAGATCTGAGATTCAACAGTCTTGCACAATTCACCACGCTTACCAGAACACATACCCTTCCCAGTGTCTATCACCCAGTCACCCCATCCCTCCCACCCCACACCCCACTCAGGCAACTCTCAGTTTCCTGAGATTAAGAATTCTTCATATCAGTGAGGTCATATGATGCATGTCTTTCTCTGTTTGACTTATTTCACTCAGCATAATACCCTCCAATTCCATCCACGTCGTTGCAAATGGCAAGATGTCATTCCTTTTGATGGCTGCATAATATTCCATTGTATATATATACCACCTCTTCTTTAGCCATTCATCTGTCGATGAACATCTTGGCTCTTTCCACAGTTTGGCTATTGTGGACATTGCTGCTATAAACATCGGGGTGCACGTACCCCTTCGGATCCCTACTTTTGTATCTTTGGGGTAAATACCCAGTAATGCAATTGCTGGATCGTATGGTAGCTCTGTTTTCAACTTTTTGAGGGACCCCTATACTGTTTTCCAGAGTGGCTGCACCAGCTTGCATTCCCACCAACAGTGTAGGAGGGTTCCCCTTTCTCTGCATCCCCGCCAACATCTGTCATTTCCTGACTTGTTAATTTTAGCCATTCTGACTGGTGTGAGGTGGTATCTCATTGAGGTTTTGATTTGGATTTCCCTGATGCTGAGTGATGTTGAGCACTTTTTCATGTGTCTGTTGGCCATTTGGATGTCTTCTTTGGAAAAATGTCTGTTCATGTCTTCTGCCCATTCCTTGATTGGATTCTTTGTTCTTTGGGTGTTGAGTTTGATAAGTTCTTTATAGATTTTGGATACTAGCCCTTTATCTGATATATCATTTGCACATATCTTCTCCCATTCTGTCGGTTGTCTTTTGGTTTTGTTGACTGTTTCTTTTGCTGTGCAAAAGCTGTTTATCTTGATGAGGTCCCAATAGTTCATTTTTGCCCTTGCTTCCGTTGCCTTTGGCGATGTTTCTAGGAAGAAGTTGCTTCGGCTGAGGTCGAAGAGGTTGCTGCCTGTGTTCTCTTTTAGGATTTTGATGGACTCCTGTCTCACATTGAGGTCTTTCAACCATTTGGAGTCTATTTTTGTGTGTGGTGTAAGGAAATGGTCCAGTTTCATTCTTCTGCATGTGGCTATCCAATTTTCCCGACACCATTTGTTGAAGAGACTGTCTTTTTTCCATTGGACATTCTTTCCTGCTTTGTCAGATTAGTTGACCATAGAGTTGAGGGTCCATTTCTGGGCTCTCTGTTCTGTTCCATTGATCTATGTGTCTGTTTTTGTGCGAGTACCATACTGCCTTGATGATGACAGCTTTGTAATAGAGCTGGAAGTCTGAAATTGTGATGCCGCCAGCTTTCTTTTCTTTTTCAACATTCCTCTGGCTATTCGGGGTCTTTGCTGGTTCCATACGAATTTTAGGATTATTTGTTCCATTTCTTTGAGAAAAGTGGATGGTATATTGATGGGGATTGCATTGAATGTGTAGATTGCTCTAGGTAGCATTGACATCTTCACAATATTTGTTCTTCCAATCCATGAGCATGGAACGTTTTTCCATTTCTTCGTGTCTTCCTCAATTTCTTTCATGAGTATTTTATAGTTTTCTGTGTACAGATCCTTTGCCTCTTTGGTTGGATTTATGCCTAGGTATCTTATGGTTTTGGGTGCAATTGTCAATGGGATCGACTCCTTAATTTCTCTTTCTTCTGTCTTGTTGGTGTATAGGAATGCCACTGATTTCTGTGCATTGATTTTATATCCTGCCACTTTACTGAGTTCCTGAGTTCTAGCAGTTTTGGGGTGCAGTCTTTTGGGTTTTCCACATAAAATATCATACAATCTGCAAACAGTGAGAGTTTCACTTCTTCTTTGCCGATTTGGATCCCTTGATTTTTTTTTGTTGTCTGATTGCTGTGGCTAGGACTTCTAGTACTATGTTGAATAGCAGTGGTGATAGTGGTAATCCCTGCCGCATTCCTGACCTTAGGGGGAAAGCTCTCGGTTTTTCCCCATTGAGAATGATATTTGGTGGAGGTTTTTAATAGATGGCTTTTATGATACTGAGGTATGTACCCTCTATCCCTATACTCTGAAGAGTTTTGATCAAGAAAGGATGCTGTACCTTGTCAAATGCTTTTTCTGCATCTATTGAGAGGATCATATGGTTCTTCTTCTTTCTTTTGTTAATGTATTATAACACTTTGATTGATTTGCAGATGTTGAGCCAACCTTGCGGGCCAGGGATACATCCCACTTGATCGTGGTGAATAATCCTTTTAATTACTGTTGGATCCTATTGGCTAGTATTTGGGTGAGAATTTTTGCATCCATGTTCATCAAGGATATTGGTCTGTAATTATCCTTTTTGATGGGGTCTTTTTCTGGTTTTGGGATCAAGGTAATGGTGGCCTCATAAAACGAGTTTGGAAGTTTTCCTTCCATTTCTGTTTTTTGGAACAGTTTCAGAAGAATAGGTTAATACCTAATTCTTCTTTAAATGTTTGGTAGAATTCCCCTGGGAAGCCATCTGGCCCTGGGCTTTTGTTTCTTGGGAGATTTTTGATGACTGCTTCAATTTTCTTAGTGGTTATAGGTCTGTTCAGGTTTTCTGTTTCTTCCTGGTTCAGTTTTGGTAGTTGATACATCTCTAGGAATGCATCCATTTCTTCCAGGTTATCGAATTTGCTGGCATAGAGTTGCTCATAATATGTTCTTATAATTGTTTGTATTTCTTTGGTGTTGGTTGTGATCTCTCCTCTTTCACTCATGATTTTGTTGATTTGGGTCCTTTCTCTTTTCTTTTTGATAAGTCTGGCCAGGGGTTTATCAATCTTGTTAATTCTTTTTTTTTTTTAAAGATTTTATTTTATTTTATTTATTTGAGACAGAGAGAGAGAGCACATGAGAGGGGGGAGGGTCAGAGGGAGAAGCAGGCTCCCTGCCGAGCAGGGAGCCCGATGCGGGACTCGATCCAAGGACTCCAGGATCATGACCTGAGCTGAAGGCAGTCGCTTAACCAACTGAGCCACCCAGGCGCCCCCAATCTTGTTAAGTCTTTCAAAGAACCAGCTCCTAGTTTCGTTGATCTGTTCTACTGTTCTTTTAGTGTCTATTTCATTGATTTCTGCTCTGATCTTTATTATTTCTCTTCTCCTGCTGGGTTTAGGCTTTATTTGCTGTTCTTTCTCCAGCTCCTTTAGGTGTAGGGTTAAGCTGTGTACTTGAGACTTTTCTTGTTTCTTGAGAAAGCCTTGTATTGCTATATACTTTCCTCTTAGGACTGCCTTTGCTGCATCCCAAAGATTATGAACAGTTGTGTTTTCATTTTCATTGGTTTCCATGAATTTTTAAAATTCTTCTTTAACTTCTGGTTGACCCATTCGTTCTTTAGCAGGATGCTCTTTAGCCTCCATGTATTTGAGTTCTTTCTGACTTTCCTCTTGTGATTGAGTTCTAGTTTCAAAGCATTGTGGTCTGAAAATAGGCCAGGAATGATCCCAATCTTTTGGTACCGGTTGAGACCTGATTTATGGCCTAGGATGTGATCGATTCTGGAGAATGTTCCATGGGCACTAGAGAAGAATGTGTATTCCGTTGCTTTGGGATGGAATGTTCTGAATATGTCTGTGAAGTCCATTTGGTCCAGTGTGTCATTTAAAGCCCTTATTTCCTTGTTGATCTTTTGCTTAGACGATCTGTCCATTTCAGTGAGGGGGGTGTTAAAGTCCCCCACTATTATTGTATTGTTGTCAATGTGTTTCTTTGCTTTTGTTATTAATTGCCTTATATAATTGGCTGCTCCCATGTTAGGGGCATAGATATTTATAATTGTTAGATCTTGTTGTTGGATAGACCCTTTAAGTAGGATATAGTGTCCTTCCTCATCTCTTATTACAGTCTTTGGTTTAAAATCTAATTTGTCTGATATAAGGATTGCCACCCCAGCTTTCTTTTGGTATCCATTAGCGTGGTAAATGGTTTTCCACCCCCTCACTTGCAATCTGGGGGTGTCTTTGGGTCTAAAATGAGTCTCTTGCAGACAGCATATCGATGGGTCTTGTTTTTTAATCCAATCTGATAGCCTGTGTCTTTTGATTGGGGCGTTTAGCCCATTTACCTTCAGGGTAACTATTGAAAGATAGGAATTTAGTGCCATTGTATTGCCTGTAAGGTGACTGTTACTGTATATTGTCTGTGTTCCTTTCTGGTCTATGTTGCTTTTAGGGTCTCTCTTTGCTTAGAGGACCCCTTTCAAGATTTCTTGTAGGGCTGTTTTCATGTTTGCAAATTCCTTTAGTTTTTGTGTGTCCTGGAAGCTTTTTATCTCTCCTTCTATTTTCAATGACAGCCTAGCTGGATCTAGTATTCTTTTCTATTCTATTCTAGAATAGAAAAATATTCTAGCTGCATATTTTTCTCGTTTAGTGCTCTGAATCTATCCTGCCAGTCCTTTCTGGCCTGCCAGGTCTCTGTGGATGGGTCTGTTGCCAATCTAATGTTTCTGCCATTGTAGGTTACATATCTCTTCTCCTGAGCTGCTTTCAGGATTTTCTCTTTATCTCTGAGACTCGTAAGTTTTACTGTTAGATGTCGGGATATTGATCTATTTTTATTGATTTTGAGAGGGGTTCTCTGTGCTTCCTGGATTTTGATGCCTGTTTCCTTCCACTAATTAGGGAAGTTCTCTGCTATAATTTGCTCCAATATACCTTCTGCCCCTCTCTCTCTTTCTTCTTCTGGGATCCCAATTATTCTAATGTTGTTTCGTCTTATGGTATCGTTTATCTCTCGAATTCTGCCCTCATGATCCAGTAGTTGTTTATCTCTCTTTTTCTCAGCTTCTTTATTTTCCATCATTTGGTCTTCTATATCACTGATTCTGTCTTCTGCCTCATTTACCCTAGCAGTTAGTTCCCCCATATTTGATTGCACCTCATTAATGGCCTTTTTGACTTCGACTTGGTTATATTTTAGTTCTTTTACTTCTCCAGAAGGGGTTTCTCTAATAACTTCCTTGCTTTTTTCAAGCCCAGCTAGTATCTTTAAAGTGATGATTCTGAACTCTAGATCTGACATTGTACTAATGTCCGTATTGAGTAGGTCCCCAGCAGTCAGTACTACCTCTTGTTCTTTTTGTTGAGGTGAATTTTTCCGTCTTGTCATTTTGTCCAGAGGAGAATAGATTAATGAGAGAACAAAATGCTAACAGGGTAACAACGTCCCCAGAAAATATACTCTAAACAAATCAGAAAAGACCTGAAGCAGGGGGGGAAAAGAAAGGGAAAGAGAGAAAAAAGAAAAAGAAAAAGATAAAGATAAAAACAAAGAGAAAGAGAACAAAACAAAAACATAATATGATCAAATATGATCAGGCTGGTACATAGATCAGTGCCACACACTAGATTTTGGGCGTATTTTGATCTGTTAGTAGAAAGTGCCTCCCAAAATTTTAAAGAAAGAAAAATTTATGTATGTACAAAAATAAGGGTTGATATGAAGGGATGGAATATGAGTGTAAAGATGAAAATTATAAAAAATTTTATAAAGGAATTGATAAGAAGTTGTTTGAAAAAAGAAAGAAGAGGGTTTAAAAAAGAAAAGGGAGAGAATGTGATCAGGCAGGGGAGTAGAAAAAAACCATACACTAGAGATTTAGGGTATATTTTGATCTGTTAGAAGAAAATATCTCAAAATTTTAAGGAGAGAACAACATGTATATATATGCCAAAAATATGGGTAACTACTATGAAGTGATAGAATTTGACTCTAAAAATGAAAAATAAAAATTTTTTTTAAAAAAAGGGATTGAGGGGCGCCTGGGTGTCTCAGTCGTTAAGCATCTGCCATTGGCTCAGGTCATGATCCCAGGGTCCTGGGATTGAGCCCTGCATCAGGCTCCCAGGGATTGATAAGATTTTGATTGAAAAAGGGAAAAAGAAAAATTAAAAAAAAAAAGTTAAAAAATAAAATTAACTTTGAAAGACTAAAGACTCATGGTAAAAACGCCATGAATTCTATGTGCAGTATTTCCCTAGCTCTGGAGTTCTGCCGTTCTCATCGATGGGTAAACTTGGTCTTGGCTGGCTATTCTTGCTGATCTTCTGGGGGAGGGGCCTGTTCCCGTGGTTCCCAAATGTCTTTCCTGGAGGTGGAATTGCCCCGCCCTTGCTCGGTCTGGGCTAAGTAATCTGCTCGGGTTTGCTCTCAGGAGCTTTTGTTTCCTGCAAGCTTTCCGTACAGCTTTAGAGGCCAAGAGTGAAAATGGCGGCCTCCCAATCTCCGCCCGTGGAGGAGCCGAGAACTCGGGGCCCCGCTCCTCAGTGCGCCCCCAGAGAAAAGTCGTCAGTCACTCCCGTCTCCCCAGTCTTTGGCCACACTCTGTGCTCATCCGGCCTGTGACCGAGCATTTCTATCTCTGGCACCCGACCCTGTGTGGAGTCTCCAAACCCAGCAGATCCCTGCGATGTGCTCCCAGGGAGAGGAAGGGGAGTCTCATCGGATCTGCCGCTTGTTGGGTTCCTGCTGGAGGAGCAGTGGCCTGACTGTGCCCCGGATCACGGTTTATGGCAACCCCGAGCTGAGAGCCCGTGCCTCGGCTCCATCTCTGCAGCCGGCTCTCCTGCTCCGATACCCGGGAGCTCTGCTGCACTCAAGCACCCCCAGTCTTTCTGTGACCCTGAGGGTCCCGAGACCACACTGTCCTGCAAGGGTTCGACCCCCAGCTTAGCCACTGGAGCGACATCCCTCAGCAGAGCAGACTTCTGAAAGTTCCGATTTTGTGCTCTGCTGCTCTATCACTTGCCAGAAGGGGCCGACGGAGGCCCCTCCCCCGCCGTCTATCCTCCCGAATATCGCCTCAGATTCACTTCTCCGCACGTCCTACCTCCCAGAAAGTGGTCGCTTTTCTGTTCAGAGAGTTGTTGCTATTCTTCTCTTTGATCTCCTGTTGAGTTTGTAGGTGTTCAGAATGGTTTGATCTCCATCCAGCTGAATTCCTGAGACCAGATGAAATCCAGGTCTCCTACTCCTCTGCTATCTTGCTCTGGATGTGCCCATTTTTAAATTAGACTGCTTGTTTTTTTTTTTTATTTTGTGGTTTTGTTTTGTTTGGTTTTGCTTTTGAGTTGCATGAGTTCTTTATATTTTGGATAATAACCCCTTATCAGATATATGATTTGCAAATGTTTTCCCATTCAGTAGGTTGCCTTTTTTTGTTGATAGTTTCCTTTGCTATTTGGAAGCTTTTTAGTTTGATGTAGTCCCACACTTTTTTTTTTCTTAATTGTTTTTACTTTTGGTATCATGTTACATAAATCACTACCAAGACCTATGTCAAGTAGCTTTTCCCTGTGTTTTTTGCTAAGAGTTTTATGGTTTCAAGTCTTATGTTCAAGTCTTGAATCCATTTTGAGTTAATTTTTGTGTATCGTGTAAGGTAGTGGTGCAGTTTCATTCTTTTGCATGTGGCTGTCCAGTTTTCATAGCACCGTTTATTGCATGTGGCTGTCCAGTTTTCCCAGCACCGTTCTTTCCCCGTATATTCTTGGCTTCTTTGTCATACGGTCCTGGACCACTGATGTGTGGGTTTCCTTCTGGGCTCTCTCTTTTGGTGATCTGTGTGTCTGTTTTTATGACAATACTAGATTGTTTTGATTACCCTAGCTTTGTACTATTCTGAAATCAGCCAGTGTGATTATCATTGTCCTTCTTTCCCCAGATTGCTCTGGCTATTCAGAGTCTTTTGTGACTTCATACAACTTTTTGGATCCTTTGTTCTATTTCTGTGAAAAATGGAATTAGAATTTTGATAGGAATTGCATTGAATCTGTAGATGGTGTGGGGAAGTATGGAGATTTTAACACTATTAATTCTTCTAAATCTTGAGCGTGGAATGTCTTTCCATTTACGTGTGTTGTCTTCAGTTTCTTTCCATAACATCTTATAGTGTTCAGTATATAAGCTTTCACCTCTTGGTGAACTTTCTTCCTGGGTATTTTATCCTTTCTGATGCAACTTCAGGTGGGATCATCTTCCTAATTTCTTTTTCTGATGATTCATTTTTAGTGTATAGACACACAACAGATTTTTGTGTATTGATATTGTATCCTGTACCTTTACTGAATTCAGTCATTAGTTCAAACAGTTTTTCCATGGAGTCTTTAAAGTTTTCCTTATATACTCTGCCATCTGCAAATAGTGACAGTTTTTCTTGTTTCTTTCCAATTTAGATGCTTTTTATTTATTTTTCCTGCATAATTGCTCTGCCTAGGTTTTCCAATACTATGTTGAATAAAAGTGGTGAGAAAAGATCAGGGAAGTTCCTAACATAGAGGATCTTAGAGGAACTGAAGAAAGCTGGAACTTTTCACTGTTGGATGGGATGTTATCTGTGGGCTTGTCATATGTGGCCTTTATCATGTTGAGGTATGTTCCCGCTCTACCCACTCTGTTGGGAATTTTGATCATAAATGGATATTAAATTTTGTCAAATACTTTGTCTGCATCTCTCAGGATGATCACATGATTTTTATTCTTCATTTTGTTTATGTGATGGATCACTTTGATTGATGTGCACACGTGAACCCTCCTTGCATTCCTGGAATAAATCCCACTTAGTCATAGTATATGATCCTTTCAGCATTTTGGTGAACTTGGTTTGCTAGTATTTTGTTGAACATTTTTCCCTCTGTGTTCATCAGGGATATTAGCCTGTAATTTTCTTTTCTTGGGGGTCCCTGTCTGGATTTGGTATCAGGGTAATGTTGGCCTCAGGAAATGATTTTGGAAGCTTTCTCTTCTGTTTTCTGCAAATGTTTGAGAAGGATTGGTATGAATTCTTCTATGAATGGTAGAATTCACCATTAAAGGCATCAAGTCCTGGAACTTCGTTTTGGGGAGGTTTTAAATTGCTGATACGATGAGCATTGGGTGCTTTATGTAAGTGTTGAATCACTAACTTCTATTCCTGAAACTAATATTATACTGTGTAGGTCACTAATTAGAATTTATTTATTTATTACTTTATTTTTAAGATTTTTTTTTTTACTTTTTTTAAAAGATTTTATTTATTTGACAGAGAGAGACATGGCAAGAGAGGGAACACAAGCAGGGGGAGTCGGAGAGGGAGAAGCAGGCTTCCCACCGAGCAGGGAGCGCAATGTGGGGCTTGATCCCAGGACCCTGGGATCATGACCTGAGCCGAAAGGCAGACACTTAACGACTGAGTCAGCCAGACTCCCCTAAGGTTTTATTTTCTATGAGAGAGAGAGGGACAGACAGACAGCACAAGCGGGAGGGGCAGAGGAAGAGGAGGAGAAAGAGAGTCTCAAGAAGACTCCATGCTGAGCTTGGAGCCTGACAAAGGGCTCAGTCACATGACCCTGAGATCACAACCTGAGCCAAAACCAAGAGTCCGACGCTCAACCGACTGAGCCATCAGGTGCCACAACGAACTAGAATTTAAATAAAAACTTGAAACATAAGTATAAATAAATAAATTGCTGATTCTTTGAGGTTGTCCAAATTGTTACTGTTCACAGTAGTCCCTTTGAGCCTTTGTTTTGGTGGTGTCCATTGTAACATCTCTACTGTCATTTCTGATTTTACTCCCCTCTTTTCTTTTCTTGGTGTGTGTAGGTAAAACTTTATGAATTTTGTTTATATGTATATATATATATATAATTTTTTTTTTTTTAGATTTATTTACTTAGTTGAGAGAGAGAGAGAGAGTGCACAGGGGGGGAGAGGCAGAGGGAGAGAGAATCCCAAGCCGACACCGCACTGAACACAGATCCTGACACGGGGCTCGATCTCAAGTCCCTGAGATCATGAAGTGAGCCAAAATCAACAGTCAGGCCCTTAATCAACTGAGCCACCCAGGCGTGCTGATTTTTTCAGTCCCTCCTTTATTTATTTCTGTTCTGATCTTTGTTGTTTCCCTCCTACTGACTTTGGGCTTTGTTCTTTTCCTGGGTCACAAGGTGTCACATTAGGGTGTGTGTTTGAGACTTCTCTTCCTTCTTGAGGCAGGCCTGTATCGCTCTAACCTTCCCTCTTAGAACCACTTTTGGTGCCTCTCACAAATGTTGGTATGTGTTTAAATAGCATTGAATTCTATTTTGTCTGATTATAGCCCTTCCAGCTCTGTCTTGGTTCCCACTTATGCAGAACATCTTTTCTGTCCCGTCACTTTTGGTCTGTGTTGTCCTTAGGTCCAAAGTGAGTCTTTTTGTGGGTGGCACATGGATGGGTATTGTGTTTTCAACCACTGTATGTCTTTTGATTGGACATTTCACCGAGTTCATTTTAAATCACTGTCGACTGTTCTGCTCTGGGGTTGCGTAAGCCCGTTGACTTGAATAAAGAAAGCCCAGACACTGGTTTTGTCTCTCCTTTTACTTTCACCTTGGAGTTATTTGTAATAAGAAAGACTGTTTATTGAATCCCTGCTATGTGTGAGGCCATTGCTGCATGTTGACCCACTTGATCCGTTCTGTAACTCTGCGTAAGAGGGACGATCCTTTTCCCCATTGTAGAGGTGAGGAAACTAAAGCTCACAGAGGCTCAGTCTGTGCGTCTAGCAACTATCTATGGAGCTCGGCCTCTGTGCCTGGCCGTGATGTGGGCCTAGGATACAGAAGAGGCCCAGAGGGGTCCTTGGGAATCGGGATGTCCTCTAGCAACCCTTCTGTCCTCTCTGATCGCTGGCCATACTGGGCTGGCTCTGGACACGCACACTATGGACCCTGCTCCTGCCACTCCAGGGCAGGCGCTGTGTGCCCTGTCCGTGAGGGCGATCCATCCTCCCCGCATCCAGCTCATGGTCAGGGGCAGGGTCACTGAGGGAGCGGACGGGAGAAAGTTGGGAGATGACCATGCCTTTTTCTCTTAACAGGAAGGACCTGCTTCTGTCTGAATTATGGAGTCTGGCACTAGGTGGGTACCAGATGGCCAGGGCTGGGGTGGAGGGTGTGGGAGGAGGGCCTGAATGTGGACAAAGAAAGGAGTCCAGTCCATATTTGGTGATATTTTTGTTCACAGAGTTGGGTTTTAATTCTGACTTCCTGCTCACAGCTGTGTATCTTGGCACTTCCTAGCCCTGACCCTCAGTTTCTGTATCTGTGAAAGGGGTTATTTGAGGATTAAATGATGATACGGGGAGGGAATGTAGAGCAGTTAGAATTTTTATTGAGAGACATTGAGTTTGTTTCCTTTGTCTATTTAGTTCTTACATACAACTGTTCGTGAGCACCTTTATGCATAAAGCTCTTTACCAAATACAGGATGATCCTCTCAGGACATATTCCCAGAAGTGGACTTCCTCAGTGACAGGCAGTGACCAGCTTGATATCTGCTGTCAAATTTCTTCCAAAAACCTTCCACCATGACTTTCAGCAGCAAGGACTGAAAGAGCCAGTTCTGCAGTTCTGCATGAAGCCTCTCCAAGCCGGGGTTCTATTTTGAAATAGCTTTGCTATTAAGTGAAAATCGGTTTCTTACTGTAGGAATGTATGCGGCCTTTTGCTTTTTGTTTTGTGTAGATTGGTTCAAATAAATTCAGTGTCCGTGTAATAAAATGAGAGAGAAGAGAACCCACTGCCATGTGAGAAGATTTAAATGAGTGTATTTTGTTAGACTCCCAAGAGCCCCAGCCTTATTTTTCTTTGAACTTTTGACATTAAATATTGCTATTCCCATCCTTTTATAGTATGATTTTGAGAGCTCTGTTCCTCTGTTCTTTGTTATAATCAAAAAGGAGGTTCTTCAGAGTGTAACCTGCATTTACCAGGTACGTCCTACTAAATTAGACACAGTTCACATTACAGTTCTAGGTGGAAACTGTGCCCATAAATGAAGCCTGTTTTTTGCTGGAATATTTTCGGGGGTTGCAGGCATGGGACCCGGGACAGCCTGTGGTGCTGGTGGGCCTGGCCGTACCTCCCAGGCATGTTTGGGAGTGAGGCCCGTGGCCTTCTCCCTGAGGAGCTGAAGCATTTCCCGACTTGCTCTTTTTCTCCCTGGGTCTGTGGACTTTGGTGAAGGATTTGATTCACAGTGTCAGAGCACGCCCTCTGACTGTGTTCGGGGGCCTGCTCTTTCAGAAACCATCAAGGGCTGTCTTAGAAAACATCTGGAACAATTGAAGGCCCCTGAGGGGACTTGTTCGGAAGCCCTTGGAAAACTGCATCTTGACTCCTCGTCAGATGAGTCTGCTGTGACTGCTGGCTCCATCCCAGGGCAGTCCCCAGTCCCGGGAACCTGCCATTTGAAGTGTGTATGTTACGCCATAGGGAACTTTGCCACCTGAGTCCTAGCTAGACACCAGCTCACATTTTTGCTTCTCTTTTTGGAAAAGTGCTAGGTACATCTTTGGATTCTTCTTGATCACCCCCTGCTTTGGTCTTGCACACAATCTGCACACAGATCATTGGGTTGATAGAATTCATTCTTCCCTTCCACAGATTCCCAGAAGACCCTGCTGTGTGTATGACTCTCTGTTTAGCCAAAAAAGAAGTCGTGGTTTTGAATAGCCTCGGTGTGACTGTTCTCAGTGAGAATGAGGTGAGTGGCTTGGGGAAGGGGAGCGGGAAGGCCGTGTGATTGCTGACCGAGGGGGACCCCAGGCTGTGCCCCATGGACGCACCTGCTCTGTAATAGCCATCGTTCCCTCCCACTGCTCACTTGTGTTCGTGCCGCCGGTCACAGGGGACCCGCCAATGCCCCACATCGTGGGCTAGGTGGTGCCCGTCACAAAAACACCAAATGGAACAAATGGCTTGGCCTGAAACCTGTTATATTTTCAAAATTCTAGTGAGAATCCTGTGTCCAGGATCCTCTGGTAATTTCCTAAGCTGGTACTTACTGTTGGTGTTAAAAAATAAAGGGGTACGCAGTCTCAGTGCCTCACATGACGGCTTTCTGGTTGGGATTTACCCTGTGCTAGGGGAGGTCATAGAAGGGGACAGAACATCTCTCTTTGCATGGTAGCCCGGTCACGCATAGGATCTGGCTGTGAGCTGTGGGTAGATCGTGTGCCCTGGGGTCAAATTGTGAGACCTGGAACAAGATCATCTCACCAGCAGGGGCCTGAAGCCAGTGTAGGGACACACCGCTGCAAGCTGCTTTGCATTGCTGGGGGGATTACAGAATGATCATTTGATCCCTGTCCGTGTTCGAAAATGGCCAAGTCATTATTGTGAAACCTGAAAATCAGGCCCTGCTGAGAGAAGAGAATCCTTCACCAGTGTTGGCGGGGACCTGAAACCCTGCCCCTCCATTCATGTCATCTTTCCTGAGTGCCTGCCCTGGGCAAGGCAAGGGCTTTGGGGGGAGGCCAAGATAGATGCAGTCCCGGTATCCAGGGGCCCAGGTTCCCATCAAGGCGTGTGGCCTGTCAACAAGTACGTGGTGAGCAGAACAGAGAGGGGAAGTCACTCCGTGCCATTTGAGGGGCTGGAGGAAGGTTTTCTGTGCCATTTGAGGGTGATGTCACTGACGCATGGCCCTCCTGTCCCCCCCGCAGGACACCAGATCGCCACCGCCTGGCCGGCAGCAGCCCCAGCACGTTCACCACGGTGGAGGTGGGTGCCACGGTGAGGCAGTTCACGGGCACCGAGCTGGCCCCAGAGTCGGCATACATCTTCAGGCTGCCGGCCAAGACGAGGCAGGGCTGGTCGAGCCGCTGGAGGGCCCCGTCATCACCACTGAGAAGAGAGGTAAGGCCCGAGGCCCAAGTCCACTGTCATGGTGCTATGGGGAGGAGAGCTGGGCAGGAAACGGAGCCGGGTACTTGTAGGGTCCACGGCTTCCAGGTCAGGCCCTGTACCGTCGCGTGTCTACACAGCCTGACGTTTATCAGCCAGGCAGGAATGTCCCCGGTTTAATGCTGGAGACTGGGCGCAGAGAGGTTGTGTAACTGGCCCAGGGTGGCTCTGAGTCACCGTGTTGGAGGGCAGCTCCCTGAAGCCAGGCACTTGGTCTCTGATGTTCAAAACCACGTGCCCAGCTGAGCAGGTGCTCAGTAAAGTTTCCTGTGGAGCAGTCCTCGGGAGATCTGTCTTCATGGACGCCGCTTCTGTCCCAAACACTGGCGAGGTGCTTATTGTACATTGTCTTGCTTTATCCTCACCAAAGCCTGGGGAACAAAGCACTGTGAGCCCCAGTTCTACAGAAGAAGTGGGGGCCCAGACAGATTCAGTCAGTTGCCGGGGACGCAGCTGTGGGGCAGTGATGTGAACACCCTCCACACCCCCCCCAGACCCCCTCTTCCCACACCAATCTTCTGTGAGTTCCCATCTCGGCAAGTCCCTGACGTGCCCTTCAGCCTCATTCTGGAATCTGCCTCAGCAGGCTCCCTAACCAAGGCCACCCCAAGTCCAGGTGTGGAGGTCAGGGCCAGGCCCAGAGGTCTGAGGGAAGAGGACGACTGGAAGGCACTTGAACGCAGAGCCGACGGGTGCGCTCGGAGAGATGACCTGTCCTACCTCCCATCTGGGAGTGCCTAGCACCAGGCTCTGGAGCTGTGTGACCTTAGGCAAGGCCCTTCCCCTCTCTGTTCCCTGGCGCCCACCTGGTGGCACTTGGGAAGCACCGAAGGCCAGCACCGTCCACGTGGTGCCATGGCCTTGCTCACAGTGTGAGCCAGTGTCCCCCCCGTGTGATCACTCTAGGACAAGATCTAGAGCAGATGGTTTAAGTGAGGCAGGGGTTGAACCCAGAGTCCATGAAAAACAATCCAAAGGGCTGATTCAAAACCTACCAAAGATAGAAGGCAAAAGAGGCCGGTGTGCACTGAGCTCTTGCCACGTTCTGGCCACCTTCCAGGCATTGCAGCCCATTGCTCTCTCTACTTCCACACATCAGGCCGAACCTGTCCTCTAGGGTTTTTGTGGAGGCTTCATTCCACAGGCTAGACTGATGAAAGCATTGGCCATTGGCCATCGATTGAACCTCCAGCCCCTCTCCCGTCCTCAGAAGTCATGGGTGGGACCAAAACTTCCAACCCTCTGATCACAAGGTTGGTTGTCCTGGTGACCAGCCCACATCCTCATTAACATGACGCGACACCTTTGTCACTCTGGACAAGGACACGTATATGAGAAACAAGTTTTCTCATCTGAATGGCTAAATAGATATTCTTCTTCCAAGTCACAACATTGCAAACATGGCTCCAGTCTCTGCTTCTGTGCTCACAGGACGCCCTCCCAGGGGTGTGTCCAATCTCTCTCCTCTTCTAAGGATGTTTGGATCATCTTATTGCCTCAGTATTTGTCAAATGATTACTGGATCCTAAATTGCTTCTCAAACTATGCCTTTTCTTCATGTTCAGCAACTGATCATGTGGAACACTTGGGCTCCCCGTGTGAATTAGCTATTATAATACCTTGCTCATGCTCATCTGTCCAGACTTTGCAGTTACATTTGCAAGCAGCTTTGCTGTTAGTGACCTTCAAGCTTGAAGGTGGTCCTCTTGACTTTAGGTGTCATTGAAAAGACCCCTAGATACTTTGTTTTGGGGTTTGGGGGGCATCGGTAGGTTTAGCTTGTATTTGTAGGACCCAGGACTCTATATATGCATTTATGTCAGGTAGATCTCTAGAAGTTGTAATTGTTGGGTTAAAAGGCAAATGCATTGAAAACCTTGATAAATAAAACCAAATTGCCTTCCAAAAAAGAAACCAGTCCCTGGATTAGAGTGCTTCCTACTGCACCGTGACTTGCTCTTAACTGCAAGGTCTGCAAAACCCTGTGTCCATATAAGCTGGCATCCACAGGTACCAGGGGTTAGGACACCAACGTATCTTTTTGGAGGACACAGTTCAACCCACAACAGAGGAGTTTTCCTACAACAAAGCTGTGGTCTCTACTCTGGCACCAGGAAAGCATTTCCTAAGACGCTGGCGGCATCCTATAGACAGCGGCTATGTAGGCATAACGGGGAATTCAGCGTGCATCCCTGTCTCTGGACAAGCTTCACCACCCTGCTGCGGCCAGGGGTCCTGGGCGTGCCCTTTGTCCATCTGTCTGGTCACAGCTTGAGCGGTTCTTGTCCTTATTTGCTGAGTATTCCAGAGGAGACCCGGGACCCAGAGCCCCTGGCCCCCTGGCCTGCACTCTGGCTGCTGCAGCCCTCCCCAGACTAATTAACCAACAGAAATTGACGGGAGGGAGAATGTGAGCTGGGCACCCCTGTGTGCATCCTGGTGTGGGTTAAATTCTGAGATTCAGGGCCTGGCTACCACCATTCATGTTCCACAGGGTGTCTAAACATCGAACGAGCACCTACCCTACCCTAGGCCCTTCCTATGCCACCTGACATTGGAGGGACCACGGGGCTTCCAGCTTAGGTCTGAGTCAGGGCAGAATAGGGGTGATCTGGCGTGCAGAGCACTTACTGCCCACCCAGGGTGAGTCGGCCACGAACCTGGGTGGCTGTCAGGGACAGGGTGTGGCCAGCCAGTAGATGATGCAGAACCAGCCCACATGCATAGTTCCCTTAGAGTTCTGGGTTCACTAGGCATTGGGCAGCGTCGTCACCCACCTGCTACCTGGGCCGTAGTCCCCGCCTTAGCCTGGGGTCCTTCAAGTATTTGGGATAAGATGCTCAGTGTCCACATACCACACACCGGCATCAGGAAACCCGGGCTCTCGGGGTCTGATCCTCTACCTGGGGGCCCCTGTGCTCCTCTTCATGAATGTGGCACCTGCCTTTTGTCTGTAAACAACCAAGAACCCCTGTTTGAATTAGTGACTTCCTCCAGCGCAGTTGGCTGATTCAACTTGAAGCGGAGGTCTTGAGACCCCGTGGGCGGGCTGACCTTGATGTATTTGCAGCCTCCAAGAGACGAGAGCCTGAACAGCCTTCTTCAGGAATACCAGATCTACTACTGGGAGCTGGAGTCAGAGGTATCCTCAGCCACCGTGTCCAAGATGCTCAAAACCGCTTCGGCTTTACAGGCTGAGCTCCCAGGTGAGACACTTCCCTGTCCTGACACAAGCGCCGCCCTGAGCACCCAGGAGAGGAACCGTTGTGCATGTTCTCTCTGTGCAAGGCATTGTGGGAGATGCCCTGGAGGGCCAGAGGAGATGGGGCTCACCTCCAGGGGGCACAGCCACTGGGGTGGACAGGTCTCTGTGGCAGCCCAGGTGTGCATGGAGAGGGGTGGCCCATGGAGAGCTCCTGGGCTTTGGGGACTTGCACCCAGTGTGGCGATCAGGGGGGGCTTCACGGAGGAGGAGCCATTTGAGATAGGTTGTCAGGGAAAAGGGATTTCACTGAGGACACAGGGAAGGTACACCAGAGAGTTAGTCAGCAAGAGGCTTCCATCTAACCTTGGAAATCTTTCCTGCCCTTCAAGTCAGTGAATAGAGACAGCAGTAGTTCAGGGGAAGCAGGTGAGTGCTCTTGTGGTTGCTCTTATGTTTTGGAAGTGGGCCTTTAGACAACATTCATTGACCTGGACAATATTCATTGACTAACCAGGACCTGGAGAACACTCTACCTGTCCACACCATCTGGTCTTTAGAATAGAGGCATCTCAGTGAGCCAAGGGATAGCAGCAAGCTGAGTACCCATTACAGCACTTACTCCATCCAGTGTAGTAGCAAGCAATTAGAGAAAGGAGCAGCAATTGCCTTGGCGATATCAGATACTGATTGTTCTCACTTAGCACAGGACCAGAATGGAAGCATGCCACCAACCATTAGGTGGTGACTGTGTGAGTGACAGCTACATATCCCATGAATGTGAACCAAGATCTAGTTGGAAATACTGCAAGGTTATGAGAATGGCTACTAGGAGGGCCAAAGTTCCCCATTCCAATGAGAATGAAATAAGTCTGGGAAGATGTTTAATTTTGTTTCCCTTTGTTACAGAAATGTGGCCCTGCCTACTGACAAACATCCTATGCTGGCATATTAAAATGCCCTATGCCTCCCAATGTCCATATATCTCTGAACCCAAATTATAAGTGATCCTTTGGCCCAACATATTGCTCAGGCCGTAGGACTCAGCCAGACTCGCACTTTAAAGAAGAGAATATTTGAGACACAGGATCCTCTGAGACACAGGATCTGAATGGCCTCAAGGCTGAACCTAGTATGGAAAAAGGGCCAATGGATGGAAATGGATACAGACGGCCAGAGTTCTTCAATAGAGATGAGAATGTGATTATGATGAAAATGAAGTGACTAGGACAATTTCCTAGCGAGCTAACCATTTCAGGAACAAGAAACATGTGTGGGCTTGGGCAAAGGGAACCTTCCTTGGCTACCCCTAGGAACCTTGTCAGCAAGAGGCCTGAATTCTTCCTGCCGAAAGAGAGAGGATCCTTCTGGCCTTGCCTGTTTTTCCTGTCCTTCACATCAGTGAATACAGGTAACAGTGGCTCAGGGACTGCAGGGGGGCTTTGGGGTGAATCTCAAGTGATTTGAACTGGGCCCCGGTGCAGTATTCTACAAATGGGCTCTTTCTGTGCAGGCCATGCCATGAAGTGTTCTGTACATTGGTGAGGTATCTTCTCTTCATAATGAAGGCTTGTCCATCAGCCAGGGGAGGGAGACAAGCTGGCTACTTATCAGCATTCGTAGACTAGCCAACAAAGAACTAAGCAGATGTGTGTGTATGTGTGTGTGTGTGTGTGTGTGTCTGTGTTCAGTATATGTGTAATGTGTGGTGTGGTGTATGTGTGTATGTAGTCGGTGTTGTTTCAGTGTGAGGTAAGTCTGATTGGCGTGTCTTGCTTGTGTGGTGTATGTGTGGTGTGTTTGCAGTGATTGAGTGGTGTGTATGGAGTGTGTGTTTCCTCTGTTGTACGTGTGGCTTGTGTGTGATGGAGAGGTGTTTTTTTATGGTGTCTATTTGGTGTTTGTGTAGTGTATGTATGTGGGGGTATGTGTTGTGTGTATGTATACGTGCAGTGTGTTTGCGGTGTATGTGTTGTGTGAGTGACAGCTTTTTATGTGGTGTAAGTGTGGTCTACTGTGCTGGGTTTATGAGGTGTGTGCACTGTGTATGTTTGGTCCGTTTTTCTATGGTATAAGCATTGTGAGTTTCTGGTATATATGTGGCATGTATTATATGTGATCTGTGCATATGTAGTAGTATATGCATGTGATTTAGGTTGCGTGTGTGGTGTGCGTATATATTGAGTATAGTATCTTTGTGTAGGTTTTTGTGTGTGGTGTGTGTGTGTGTGTTTGGCATATGTCCGGGGTGTGTGTGATAAATATGTTCTATTCCTGTGGTGAGTATGGTCTGTGTGAGGCGTATGTGGGTGGTAGAGGGGTGGAGTGTGCATGGTGTATACGGCGTCTGTGGTGTTGGATATGAGGTGATTTTTGTTGCGTGTGTGGTGTGTGAGGGGAATATGTGGCATGTTTTGGGATAGGTCTGTGTAGTATGTTTGTGATGTGCTTGTGTTTTGCACATGTATGTTTTGTTTTTGAGATACGGGTTAGGTGTGGTATATGTGTGTGCATGTGTTGTGTGTGGCTTATGGGAGGTGTGTAGGCATGTGTGGCATATGTGTCATATGCGTCATGTATGTGTTGTTTGTAATGTACATGTGGTAAATGGGTCAACTGTGTGGTATGAATCCGGTGTGTGTGTCTGTGTTCTACAGATGGTTTAAATGTGGGGGGTAGGTGGTGTTTTCTGTTGTATATTGTGTATTTAGTGAGTGTTTGTGTCAAATGTGTGGTATGTGTCCTATGTGTGGCATGTCCATGGTGTAGGTGTTGTTAATGTCTGGTGTCTTTTTGGTGTGTGTGTGTACTCTACGTGTTGTGTGTGGTGTTCATGGGTTTGCGTGCTGCATGTGTGAGTGTGGTGTACGTGTGGCCCCTGTGTGTCATTTACATGTGGTGGTATTGAACGTGCGCTGTGACTCTTATGGGGAATCTGTGTTCGGTTACTGGGGTTTATTTGTAGTGGTGTGTTCGGAATTTCTGTGTGTTTGTGTGGTTAATGCGTCTGTGAGCTGTAAGTGGGTTCATGAGGCGTGTGCATTGTGGAGGAGGTGGTGCATGTGTGGTGTCTGTGGTGTGCATCGTAGGTGTGGTGAGTATTTCGTATTTGTGGTGTGCATGTCTGCAGGTGTTGGGTGAGTGGCAGTGTGAGTGTGTTACATAAATGTGTGGTATGTGTGAGACGTATATGGGATGTATTTCTGGGGTGTATGAGTGGTGATTGTCTCCTCTGTGAGATATGAGTGCTGTGTTTGTAGTGTATGGGGGTTTTTGTAGGATATCTACTGTGTGTGGCTTGTGTGGGTGTATGTAATTCCCATGCTCTGTGTATGTGTTGTATGTGTGGTAAATATATTGGGCATTTTGGTGGTAACTTTGTTGTATTTGAGGAAAATGAAATCTGTGTGCAGTGTGTGCTTGCTGTGTCTGGTTTCTGGTTGGTGTATATAGAGTGGGTCTGTGGTGTGATTTGTATGTGTTGCATGTGGTGTGTGTGTGTAGTGAATTTCATGTGTTTTTTTTATGTTATGTTATGTTAGTCACCATACACTACATCATTAGTTTGTGATGTAGTGTTCCATGATTCATTGTTTGAGTATAACACCCAGTGCTGCATGCAGTATGTGCTCTCCTTAATACCCATCACCGGGCTAACCAATCCCCTCACCCGCCCTCCTAAAACCCTCATTTGTTTGTCATAGTCCATAGTCTCTCATGGTTCATCTGTCCTCGGATTCCCCCCGCCTTCATTTTTCCCTTCTCCTAATGTCCTCCATGCTATTCCTCATGTTCCACAAATAAGTGAAACCATATAATAATTTACTTTCTCTGCTTGACTTATTTCACTTAGCATAATCTCCTCCAGTCCCATCCATGTTGATGCAAATGTTGGGTATTCACCCTTTCTGATGGCTGAGTAATATTCCATTGTATATATGGACCACATCTTCTTTATCCATTCATCTGTTGAAGGGCGTCTCAGCTCTTTCCACAGTTTGGCTATTGCGGACATTGCTGCTATGAACATTGGGGTGCATAGGGCCCTTCTTTTCACTACATCTGTGTCTTTGGGGTAAATACCCAGTAGTGCAATTGCTGGGTCATAGGGTAGCTCTATTTTTAAATTTTTGAGGAACCTCACACTGTTTTCCAAAGTGGCTGTACCAACTTGCATTCCCACCAACAGTGTAAGAGGGTTCCCCTTTCTCCACAACCTCTCCAACATTTGTTGTTTCTTTCCCTGTCCATTTTGGCCATTCTAACTGGTGTAAGGTGGTATCTCAATGTGGTTTTGATTTGAATTTCCCTGATGGCTAATGATGATGAACATTTTTTCATGTGTCTGTTAGCCATTTATATGTCTTCTTTTGAGAAGTGTCTATTCATGTCTTCTGCCCATTTTTTGACTAGATTATTTGTCTTTAGAGTGTTGAGTTTGAGAAGTTCTTTATAGATCTTGGGTATCAACCCTTTGTATTATCATTTGCAAAAAATCTTCTCCCATTCCGTGGGTTGCCTTTTTGTTTTGTTGACTGTTTCCTTTGCTGTGCAGAAGCTTTTTATCTTGATGAAATCCCAAAAGTTCATTTTTGCTTTTGTTTCCCTTGCCTTTGGGGACATGTCTTGAAAGAAGTTGCTGTGGCCAATGTCAAAGAGGTTACTGCCTATGTTCTCCTCTAGGATTTTGATGGATTCCTGTCTCACATTGAGGTCTTTCATCCATTTTGAGTTCATCTTTGTGTATGGTGTAAGAGAATGGTTGAGTTTCATTCTTCTGTTTGTAGTTGTCCAATTTTCCCAGCACCATTTATTGAAGAGACTGTCTTTTTTCCATTGCATATTTTTTCCTGCTTTGTCAAAGAATATTTGACCACAGAGTTGAGGGTCCATATCTGGGCTCTCTATTCTGTTCCATTGGTCTATGTGTCTGTTTTTGTGCCAGTACCATGCTGTCTTAGTGATCACGGCTCTGTAATATAGCTTGAAATCAGGCAACATGATGCCCCCAGCTTTGTTTTTCTTTTTCAACATTTCCTTGGCAATTCGGGGTCTTTTCTGATTCCATACAAATTTTAAGATTGTTTGTTCCAACGCTTTGAAAAATGCCATTGCTGGGCGCCTGGGTGGCTCAGTTGGTTAAGCGACTGCCTTCGGCTCAGGTCATGATCCTGGAGTCCCGGGATCGAGTCCCACATCAGGCTCCCTGCTCGGTGGGGGGTCTGCTTCTCCCTCTGACCCTCCCCCCTCTCATGTGCTCTCTCTCATTCTCTCTCTCTCAAATAAATAAATAAAATCTTTTAAAAAAATGCCATTGCTATTTTGATTGGGATGGCATGGAAGGTATAGATTGCTCTGGGTAGCATAGACATTTTAACAATGTTTATTCTTCAGATCTATGAGCATGGAAAGTTTTTCCATCTTTTTGTGTCTTCTTCAATTTCTTTTATGAGTATTCCGTAGTTCCTAGTGTTCCTTTACTTCTTTGGTTAGGTTTATTCCAAGATATCTTACGGTTTTTGGTGATATTGTAAATGGAATCGATTCTCTAATTTTTCTTCCTACAGTTTGATTGTTAGTGTATAAGAAAGCAACTGATTTCTGTGCATTGATTTTGTATCCTGCCACATGACTGAATGTCTGTATGAGTTCTAGTAATTTGGGAGTGGAGTCTTTTGGGTTTTCCACGTAAAGTATCATGTCATCTGCGAAGAGGGAATTTGACTTCTTCTTTGCCAGTTTGAATACATTTTCTTTTTGTTGTCTGATTGCTGTTGCTAGGGCTTCTAGAACTATGTTGAACAATAGTGGTGAGAGTGGGCATCCTTGTCCTGTTCCTGATCTTAAGGGAAGGGCTCTCAGCTTTTCCGCATTGAGAAAGATATTCACTGTGGGTTTTTTATAGATGGAGTTTATGAAATTGAGGAATGTTCTCTCTCTCCCTATACTCTGAAGAGTTTTCATCAGGAAAGGATGCTGTATTTTGTCAAATGCTTTCTCTGCATCAATTGAGAGGACCATATGGTTCTTCCCTCTCCTCTTATTAATGTGTTCTATCACATTGATTGATTTGCTAATGTTGAACCACCCTTGCATGCCAGGGATAAATCCCACATGGTTGTGGTGGATGATCCTTTTAATGTACTATTGGATCCTATTAGCTAGGATTTTGTTGAGAATTTTGGAGTCCATATTCATCAGGGATATTAGTTTGCAATTCTCCTTTTTGATGGGGTCTTTGCCTGGTTTGGGGATCAAGGTAATGCTGGCCTCATAGAATGAGTCTGGAAGCTTCCTTCTGTTCCTATTTTTTGAAACAGCTTCGGGAGAATAAATATTATTTCTTCTTTGAATGTTTGGTAGAATTCCCCAGGGAATCCATCAGGCCCTGGACTCTTGTTTTTTGGGAGGTTTTTGATCACCACTTCAATCTTGTTACTTGTTATTGGTCTATTCAGATTGTCACTTCCTTCCTGTTTCAGTCTTGGTAGTTTATAGGTTTCCAGGAAGGCCTCCATTTCTTCCAGGTTGCTTAATTTATTGGCATATTGTTGTTGATAGTAATTTCTAATAATTGTTTCTATTTTCTTGGTGTTAATCGTGATCTCTCCCATTCTGTTCATAATTTTATTGATTTGGGTCCTTTCTCTTTTCTTTTGGATAAGTCTGGCCAGTGGCTTATCGATCTTATTAATTCTTTCAAAGAATCAGCTTTTAGTTTCATTGATCTGCTCTACTGTATTTCTGGTTTCTAATTCATTGATCTCTGCTCTAATCTTAATTATTTCTCTTCTAATGCGTGGCTTAGGCATCGTTTGTTTTTTCTTCAGTTCTTTAAGGTGTAGAGATAGTTGGTGAATTTGGGATTTTTCTTTTTTTTTGATTGAAGCTTCGATGTCTGTGTATTTCCCCCTTAGGACCACCTTTGCAGTATCCCATAGGTTTTGGACCAATGTGTTTTCATTCTCATTGGTTTCCATGAATTGTTTAAGCTCTTCTTTGATTTCCTGGTTGACCCAAACATTCTTGAGCAGAGTGGTCTTTAGCTTCCAAGTGTTTGAATTTCTTCTAAATTTTTTCTTGTGATTGAGTTCCAGTTTTAAAGTTCTATGGTCTGGGAAAATTCAAGGAATAATCTCAATCTTTTGGTATCAGTTCAGACCTGATTTGTGACCCAATATGTGGTCCATTCTGGAGAAAGTTCCATGTGCACTCGAGAAGAATGAGTATTCTGTTGTTTTAGGGTGGAATATTCTGTGAATATTCTGTTCATTAAAAGCTCTAGTTTCTTTGTTGATCTTCTGCTTAGATGATTTGTCCATTGCTGAGAGTGGTGTGTTGTGGTCTCCTACTATTAATGTATTATTATCAACATGATTCTTTATATTAGTTAACAGTTGGCTTATGTGGTTGGCTGCTCCCATGTTAGGGGTATAGATATTTACAATTGTTAGATTTTCTTGTTGGATAGGCCCTTTAAGTATTATATAGTGTCCCTCTACATCTTTTACTACTGTCTTTGGTTTAAAATCTAATTTGTTAGCCATTTGTATGTTTTCTTTGGAGAAGTGTCTGTGCATGTCTTCTGCCCATTTTTTGACTTGATTATTTGTTTTTTGGGTGTTGCGTTTGAGAAGTTCTTTATAGATCTTGGATACCAGCCCTTTATTTGTAGTGTCATTTGCAAAAATCTTCTCCTATTCCGTGGGTTGTCTTTTTGTTTTGTTGACTGTTTCCTTTGCTGTGCAGAAGCTTTTTATCTTGATGAAGTCCCAAAAGTTCATTTTTGCTTTTGTTTCCCTTGCCTTTGGAGATGTGTCTTGAAAGAAGTTGCTGTGGCCGATGCCAGAGGTTACTGCCTATGTTCTTTTCTAGGATTTTGATGGATTCCTGTCTCACATTGAGGTCTTCCATCCATTTAGAGTTTATCTTTGTGTATGGTATAAGAAAATGGTCAAGTTTCATTCTTCTGTATGTAGCTGTCCAATTTTTCCAGCACCACTTATTGAAGAGATTATTTTTCCGTTGGATATTTAACCTGGTTTGTCAAAGATTAATTGGCCATAGAGTCCCCAAAAAACAAGAGTCCAGGGCCAGATGGCTTTCCAGGGGAATTCTATCAAACATTTAGAGAAGAAATAATACCTATTCTACTAAAGTTGTTTCAAACAATAGAAACAGAAGGAAAGCTTCCAAACTTGTTTTATGAGGCCAGGATTACCCTGATCCCAAAACCGGGCAAAGGCCCCACCAAAATGGAGAATCACAGACCAATATCCCTGATGAACATGGTTGCCAAAATACTCAACAAGATCCTAGCCAGTAGTATCCAACAGTACATTAAAAATACTATTCTCCACGACCAAGTCAGATTTATTCCTGGGATGCAAGGGTGATTCAACATTGCAAATCAATCAACATGATAGAGCACATTAATAAAAGGAGAGACAAACCACGTTAATTGTAGGAGATCTCAATACTCCACTCTCAACAAAAGTCAGATCATCTAAGCAGAAGATCGACAAAGAAACAAGAGCTTTGAATGACACACTGGACCAGATGGACCTCATAGATATATACAGAACACTATATCCTGAAACAACAGAATACTCATTTTTCTCGAGTTCACACAGATCTTTTTCCAGAATAGACCATATACTGGGTCACAAATCAGGTCTCAACCTGTACCAAAAGATTGAGGTTATTCCCTGCATGTTATCAGATCACAATGCTTTGAAACTGGAACTCAATCACAAGAGGAAATTTGGAAGGAATTCAAACACTTGGATGTTAAAGAGCATCCTGCTGAAGAATGATTGGATCAACCAGGAAATTAAAGAGGAATGTAAACAATTCATAGAAACTAATGAGAATGAAAACACATTGGTCCAAAACCTATGGGATACTGCAAAGGCAGCCCTAAGGGGGAAATACGTAGCCATCCAAGCCTCTCTCAAAAAAGTAGAAAAATCCCAAATGCACAAGCTAACCTTACACCTAAAAGACCTGGAGACAGAACAGCAAATAAAACCTAAACCAAGTAGGAGAAGAACAATACAGAGATCAAGTTAATAGAAACCAGAAAAACAGTAGCACAGATCAACAAAACTAGAAGCTGGTTCTTTGAAAAAATTAGTAAGTCTGGCCAGAGGTTTATCGATATTATCAAAAAGAAAAGAATGGACCTGAATTAATAAAATCATGAATGAAACAAGACAGATCATGACCAACACCAAGGAAATACAAACAATATCAGGAACATATTATGAGCAACTGTATGCCAACAAATTAGGCAATCTGGAAGAAATCGTTGCATTATGGGAAACTTAGAACCTACCAATACTGAAACAGGAAGAAATAGAAAACATCAACAGACCCATAACCAGCAAGGAAATTGAAGCAGTAATCAAAAAACTTCCAGAAAACAACAGTCCAGGACCTGATGGCTTCCCAGGGGAATTCTACCAAATATTTAAAAAAGAAATAATACCTATTCTACTGAAGCTGTTTCCAAAAAAAAAAAAAAAAAGAAAAGGAAAAAGGAGAAGAAGAAGAAGGGAAGAAAAGGAAAGGAAAGGGAAAAGGAAAGGAAAGGAAAGGAAAACTTCCGAATTCATTCTATGAGGCCAGCATTACCCTGATCCCCAAACCAGGGAAAGACCCCATCAAAAAGGAGAATTACAGACCAATATCGCTGATGAACTGCATGCCAAAACACCCACTATATCCTAGCCAATATGATCCAGTAGTATATTAAAAGGACTATTCACTGTGACTAGGTGGGATATATTCCTGAGATGCAAGGTTGGTTCAACATTTGCAAATCAATCAATGTGATAGAACACATTAATAAGAGGAGAGAGAAGAACCATATGGTCCTCTCAATTGATGCAGAGAAAGCATTTGACAAAATACAGCATCCTTTCTTCATTAAAACTTTTCAAAGTATAGGGATAAAGTGAACATACTTCAATATCATAAAAACCATCTATGTAAAGCCCACAGCGAATATCATTCTCAAAGGGGAAAAACTGAGAGCGCTTCCCTTAAGGTCAGAAACAAGAAAGGGATGCCCACTGACATCACTATTGTTCAACATAGTACTAGAAGTCCTAGCCTCAAATATCAGACAACAAAAAGAAATGAAAGGCATTCAAATTGGCAAAGAAGAAGTCAAACTCTCTGTCTTTGCAGATGTGATACTTTATGTGGATAATCCATGTAAAACCAGGCCTATTCATCCTAATTTCCTGCTTACTTCCTACCTGCTCTTCATAGAGGAAGCTGAGACACTAGGGATTTGGGTCACAGATTCCCTGTGTCTTCCTATAGGTTGTGTGGGAACCATTAGGAAACAGGACATATTGGAAACCCGGCTGAATCCTGACATATGCAGAACCTACTGACATAAGGATCTCGAAGCACAATCAGCTATGGCTTCCCAGATCATCCCATGGGTCCTGGTGTTTGGCTCCAGGTAACAGGTGTTGAACCCAGATCTCAATTGCTGGACCTGAGATCTCCCAAGATTTGGAAGAGATCTCATGAGATTTGGAGTAAAATCTTGCCCAATATCGATGAGATCTTCCGCGATTTCAACTAAGATCTAGAGAGATTTGGATGACAACTCACAAGATTTGGACTGAGGTTTCCAAATTTTGGAAGAGTTCTCACGAGATTTGGATGGAGATCTCATATTTCCCGAAAGATCACATGAGGGCCTGCTAAGGAAAGAGTTATTTTTCCTTTTGTTTCTGTGGTTTTTTGAGGCTAGTACAGACAGCCTTCTTGTTTTGAAAGCCTGAGAAATCCCCTGGGGAGCATGCTTCTGTGATCCCCTGTCCTTCTGGTGGTGGGGGGATTGGCATATTGCCTCTCCTTTCCCCTCCTGCCCTCCAGTTTCTTTCACCACTCCTCCTCATGAATGAGCATCCACCAGGCCCATTCATCCTGATTTCCTGCTCCCTTCCTATCTGCTCTTCATGGAGGATGCTGAAACACAGGGATTTAGGTGTCACCTTGTGTCTTCCTGCAGGTTATGTGGGAACAATTAGGAAACAGGACATATTGGAAGTTCTGCATCTTACAGCTTGTCACAGCTTTAACTTCAGTTTTCTCTGCAAGTAACTGGTGAATGCTTGGGTCCGTTATTTCCTTATTGCTTGAAGGTTAAGTTACTTTGAAAGCTTCCACAGTTTGAATGTAAAGGGCTGGAGAGGATGTGGGATAAAATAAACTCCCTTGCACAGAGAATGCACACTACATTCTGCCAACAGGAGGGCATGCAGGAGGGCCTTCCTTCCAAGGTCAGGGTCCACAGTGGATTCCTGCTGGGTGTCGGCAGCCCCAGATACACTTGGTGCAGGTCACAGGCTGGGAGTGTGGTCCAGAGTTGGCCATATGTCAGAGCACAGGTTTCTGTCTCCTTTTCCCAGCCCAGGAACCCTGTGTCAGCACTGTGGCCTCTGTCCCAAGAGGAGCAGTAATCCTCAGCCTCCTCCCCAGACCAGATCCCTGAGATGTTCAGATCTTGATGGTGCCATAATTGGAACCATTGCATCTGCCTGGGACCCCCTGAGGGTCCAGTACTACCAGTCATCACAGAGTGGGGGGCAGCACCAGGTAGCTATTGATACTGGCCCACAGTATAACTTTTTACATTGCTGCTGCTTGCACTGCAGGAGACGGTGACCCTCTGACCCTGAGACCCTGACACTGAGGATGCTGAGTCACCACAGGCTGCACCCACACAGCTGGAAAGAACAGGGAGAGACACAAATGGAGTGCCTGGAATCTCCAAATATCCTGGAAATCAGGGTGGTCAAAGAGCAAGGCTCCTGTCCCAACCAGACCCCTCCTCCTGACCCTCAGGATCCAGCACCTGGACAGTAAGTGAAGAAGGAGAGAAAAGAGACAGGAGTCCAGGCCATGGAGATGCCCAGGACTGCAAGAGCACAGAGCAAAACCAGAGCAGCTTCAAGTCTGTCATATCACCCCCAGGGGAATGGAGGCACATTATGCAAATTACCACTCCCCAGGCTATCCCACCCCCATGGAGGTCTGAGCACAGGTCCCCAGACAGGGAGACAGGGCTGGTTCTCACTGGTCTCCCAGGCCCACCCCCAGGTGGATCTGTGATGGGGCAGCACCTGGAAAGGATCCAGGGCTTCATCAGAGCCTGTCCACCTACACCCCAGCCTGTCTTCTAGAGGAAGGATAGGGACCAGCATTGGTGGACAACCTGCCGATCGTATCTACAGAGGCATCTTCTGCTCAGTCCAGACCCACCTTCCTGTGTGTAATGTGGGGGGTGGGGCTGTGAGGAAGTCCCTCCCAGGGAACCTATCCTGTGTTCCCCAGAGCAGGACAGAGGACAGAGAGGGCTCAGCCCCAGCAGCCCCATTTAGAAGCTACATGAAGCCTGGCTCCCTCCCATCTGTCCCCTAATTCCCATGTGAGTGAACGAGGTGCTCCTTCCAAGTTCCCCTCTTTTCTCACCCTCTCCCACCCCAATGGGGAGGAGCTTGACCATCATCACAAGGAAGTTGTTCAGAGGCTGACCTCACTACCTGAGTATCCGGCTCATCCTGAGAAAGACCCTCCTCAGGGAATTTGAGGAGCCCCTAGCCCTCCCAGGACAAATCTAGGAGTACAAGGGCCTGAGGGCAGACCCAAAGTGATGACATGTCCCAAACAGGAAGAGAAAGACAGGGACACACAGAACTGGGCACTTAAGGCTGAGGGAACACGTTATAGGAAGAAAGGAGGTGAGCAGCACAGGTGTCTGTGTGAAGGACTCTGATGGAACAAGGCATGTGGTGGTCATCCTCCACTCCTGATGCGTCTCATGAAAGCCATGTGGACTGGTCCTTGAGGAAACCGACAATTGCTCAGTATTCCTCCTGTTGTTTCTGTGAGGGCATTTGGGGTGAATTATCATTTGACTGCTCACACCAAGGTGAGCTGAGGGCCCTCTCTAGGGTGTGGTGTCCTCACCCTTCAACTGAAGGCCTCAATAGAACAGAAAGGCTGAATGAGAGGGAACTCCTCTGCCATAGATCATTTTTCTGGATCAGTTTTACACAGACTCACTAATTATGTCATGAAACTGTACACTTTTAACAATCTTATTTTTATTTCTTTTTGTTTTCTTAATTTAAATTCAATTATCCAACGTATACTACATCATTAGTTTCTGGTGTAGTGATCAGTGATTCATCAGTTCATAGAACACTCAGTGCTCATCACATCATGTGCACAGTTACCCCATCCCCCCACACACCTCCCCTTCTGCATCCCTCAGTTTGTTTCCCAGAGTCAAGAATCTCTTGTGGTTTGTCTCCCTCTTTGATTTCTTCCCATTCAGTTTCCCTTCCCTTCTCCTATGATCCTCTGCACTATTTCTTATATTCCACATATAAGTGAAACCATATGATAATTGTCTTTCTCCGATTGACTTATTTCACTTAGCAGAATACCCTCCAGTTCCATCCATGTCGATGTAAATGGTAGGTGTTCGTCTTTTCTAATGGCTAAGTAATATTCCATGAACCACATCTTCTTTATCAATTCATCTGTTGAAGGACAACTTTATTTTTTAAATGATAACAGCAAAGAAATGTCCGTCAATTTGGCAAATGTAAGATCACAGATAATTTTAATTGATGATTTTGAGAGGATTTTTTTTTTTTGCTGGTGAAAACACAAGTACAACTTTTGAGAGTATTTTAGTGGCTATGATGACATTCAACAAATTACTTCGAAAGATATATTCTATTACAATAGATGCAGAAAAAGCATTTGACAAAGTACAGCATCCTCTCTTGATCAAAACTCTTCAGAGTATAGGGATAGAGGGTATATACCTCAATATCATAAAAGCCATCTATGAAAAACCCACAGCTAATATCATTCTCAATGAGGAAAAACTGAGAGCTTTCCCCCTAAGGTCAGGAATGCGGCAGGGATGTCCACTATCACCACAGCTATTCAACATAGTATTAGAAGTCCTAGCCACAGCAATCAGACAACAAAAAAATAAATAAAAGGCATTCAAATTGGCAAGAAGAAGTCAAATTCTCTTTGCAGACGGTATGATACTTTATGTGGAAAACCCAAAAGACTCCACCCCAAAACTGCTAGAACTCATACAGGAATTCAGTAAAGTGGCAGGATGTAAAATCAATGCACAGAAATCAGTGGCATTCCTATATACCAACAACAAGACAGAAGAAAGAGAAATGAAGGAGCTGATCCCATTTACAATTGCACCCAAAACCATAAGATACCTAGGAATAAATCTAACCAAAGAGGCAAAGAATCTGCATTCAGAAAATTATAAAATAGTCATGAAAGAAACTGAGGAAGACACAAAGAAATGGAAAAACGTTCCATGCTCATGGATTGGAAGAACAAATATTGTGAAGATGTCAGTGCTACCTAGAGCAATCTACACATTCAGTGCAATCCCTATCAAAATACCATCCACTGTTTTCAAAGAAATGGAACAAATAATCCTAAAATTTGTATGGAACCAGAAAGACCCTGAATAGCCAGAGGAATGTTGAAAAAGAAAAGCAAAGCTGGCGGCATCACAATTCCGGGCTTCAAGCTCTATTACAAAGCTGTCATCATCAAGACAGTATGGTACTGGCACAAAAACAGACACATAGATCAATGGAACGGAATGGAGAGCCAGAAATGGACCCTCAACTCTATGGTCAACTCATCTTTGACAAAGCAGGAAAGAATGTCCAATGGAAAAAAGACAGTCTCTTCAACAAATGGTGTTGGGAAAATTGGACAGCCACATGCAGAAGAATGAAACTGGACCATTTCCTTACACCACACACAAAAATAGACTCCAAATGGTTGAAAGACCTCAATGTGAGACAGGAGTCCATCAAAATCCTAAAGGAGAACACAGGCAGCAACCTCTTCTACCTCAGCTGCAGCAACTTCTTCCTAGAAACATCGCCAAAGGCAAGGGAAGCAAGGGCAAAAGTGAACTATTGGGACCTCATCAAGATAAAAAGCTTTTGCACAGCAAAAGAAACAGTCAACAAAACCAAAAGACAACCGACAGAATGGGAGAAGATAATTGCAAATGACATATCAGATAAAGGGCTAGTATCCAAAATCTATAAAGAACATCCTAAAGTCAACACCCAAAGAACAAATGATCCAATCAAGAAATGGGCAGAAGACATGAACAGACATTTTTCCAAAGAAGACATCCCAACTGGCCAACAGACACATGAAAAAGTGCTCAACATCACTCGGCATCAGGGAAATCCAAATCAAAACCTCAATGAGATATCACCTCACACCAGTCAGAATGGCTAAAATTAACAAGTCAGGAAATGACAGATGTTGGCGGGGATGCGAAGAAAGGGGAACCCTCCTACACTGTTGGTGGGAATGCAAGCTGGTGCAGCCACTTTGGAAAACAGTATGGAGGTTCCTCAAATAGTTGAAAATAGAGCTACCATATGATCCAGGGTATTTACCCAAAAGATACAAATGTAGGGATCTGAAGGGGTACATGCACCCCGATGTTTATAGCAGCAATGTCCATAATAGCCAAACTGTGGAAAGAGCCAAGATGTCCATCGACAGATGATTGAATAGTGGTATATATATATACAATGGAATATTATGCAGCTATCAAAAGGAATGAGATCTTGCCATTTGCAACGATGTGGATGGAACTGCAGGGCGTTATGCTGAGCGAAATAAGTCAATCAGAGAAAGACATGTATCATATGACCTCACTGATACGAGGAATTCTTAATCTCAGGAAACAAACTGAGGGTTGCTGGAGTGGTGGGGGGTGGGAGGGATGGGGTGGCTGGGTGATAGACATTGGGGAGGGTATGTGCTATGGTGAGTGCTGTGAATTGTGCAAGACTGTTGAATCACAGATCTGTACCTCTGAAACAAATAATACAATATATGTTAAAAAAAAATAGAAGAAGAAGAAGAAGAAAATAGCAGGAGGGGAAGAATGAAGGGGGGGAAATCGGAGGGGGAGACAAACCATGAGAGACGATAGACTCTGAAAAACAAACTGAGGGTTCTAGAGGGGAGGGGGGTGGGAGGATGGGTTAGCCTGGTGATGGGTATTAAAGAGGGCACGTTCTGCATGGAGCACTGGGTGTTATGTACAAACAATGAATCATGGAACACTACATCAAAAACTAATGATGTAATGTATGGTGATAACATAACAATAAAAATTTTTAAAAAAAGATATCTTCTATTATACCTAGAGATTTTTCTCCTGGAGCAATTTTTCTAAAAACATGTAACTTTATTTATTTATTTATTTTTTTAAAGATTTTATTTATTTATTTGAGACAGAATGAGAGAGAGAGAGCACATGAGAGGGGGGAGGGTCAGAGGGAGAAGCAGGCTCCCCCCGCGAGCAGGGAGCCCGATGCGGGACTCAATCCCGGGACTCCAGGATCATGACCTGAGCCGAAGGCAGTCGCTTAACCAACTGAGCCACCCAGGCGCCCAAAACATGTAACTTTAAACAAGTTTAGGAATCTGACTTTAACTTGAAGTGTCAACTTATATTTTGGCATTTCCATTCTTCCTCTGACGTTTGCCATCACATGATGACATTGTATAAATAACCAAAAGTGGGCCTTGCATTTGTACATAATTCCTGTCCATCAAGAAGTAGATGCTATAAAAGTACCAAAACTTTAATTTGTTAGGGACTTAGGAACTGTCATCTGGGTGACATAGAGTGGAGAGAAATCGGGTGTGCTCCTAATTTTGAGCAGGGAGTGCAGGTTTATGAAGGGAAAATACAGACTTGTTTGAAAGAATTATGGTGAGTGCTCAGTGTTCAGGATGACTGTCAAATACAAGATCGGCTATTTCCTTAACAGTTGTCCCATTGTCTCTATTTCAGTCCAAAGTAGAACAATGTGTTCCAGGAGGTGTCCACTTAAAATTGACCAGTTACAATTGCCAGAAGTGAAAGTTCATGGTGTTCTGGAAATTGAAACAGGAGGTGTGCATATGCCTTACTTCCTTACTGCCCTTTATACTCTAGTTTGAGTGACTCTCTTAGCAATGCTTACTTCATTTCAAATCTTCTTTCACATTCCCCCTACCACCTTTTTTTCAACATCTTTCCAACAGGAAGTAACATGAAGAAGTTTTACGATCCTACAGGCCCCTTTCATTGCTGAAGTGGTTGGCAACCTGCTCTCGGTCCATCATGTCCCCCCAAAGGGTGAGTCTCTTAGTTCATTGATATTTGTTATGTTCAGCAAGAATGCTAGGTGAGTCTTAGGACCATATCTGAGTAACAAGAAGGTTTTAAGAAATAGGGTTGTGATGTCAGTTGGGGCCAGGGTCTCATTTCTAGGTAGATCTGATGAAAGGTTTCTATTCTTTGTGCAACCATCATTTTGACATTTTGAGTAGTAGCACAATGAGAAATGCAAAGACTGAGCAATTGGAAAATTGCAAATAGGGCACAAATTAAAATATTCAACAGTATAACTTATAAACCTGAACACAAGAGAGCCCCAAGTGCTGAAGGCAGCCAGCTGAAAGTATCAGAAACTTGACATTAAACCACTCTGGAATAAAGCTCAAATATCTCTTTAGGGACTTGTATAATGTGAGAAACTCGGTGGTTTTTATTTCTGCTTGTTGAAATGAGCTCATACACATACAGCAAGATGTTTCAGCTGTGGCACAAACTCCTCCTTGGCTGTGAGTAAGTAATCTAATGCAGTTTTGTTGTTGAGGACCTCAGGATCTAGGGAATCTAAAGACTTACATTGGGCTCTGCTGGCTTTGAAAGTGGAGTGAGCTATTCTGTTAAGAGTTCTGGTAAGATTTTGCATCACAACTTGTAGATGGGCTGTGCCTGCTCCAAGCCCTGAGCTAATGATTGTAAGGTGTGGGTTATACTGGTCTCCAGAATATCCTACAGGAAAGTCCCAGCCTTGGCTGTGGCATAGCTATTGTCTTCCAGGCACCACATCCAGGTAATTTTTTATCATTCATAAGGGTCTTGAATTTTGTAAGTGAGGTTTAGGGGTAGCAGCCATTTTGAAAACAGTAAAAGGAGACATTGGCTGTCCTAGAAAACATGCAGCAAGCACCAGGGCCTCTCCAGCTATCAAAACATTCATAAGCCCAGGGCTGGAGATGGAAGATGCAAATGAAAATGTATCCCCTCCCTCCTCCCCCCCCCCCCCCCCCGGTGCACAGAGGATTCCAGACATGTTCTGAGGGCGTTTGGTTTCATCAGTTGGAAAGGACGTTGAGACCAGGAGTGAGTGAGGGGTGATGTCCAAGGTTGGGAAGTGAGGTTCCTTTGACAAGCCCCTAGTGGCATGGGGTGGGATGCTACAGCCATTCACAATGTCAGGTTGTGCCAGAAAGGTGGAACAAAGGGGGTCCCTCTTACTTACTCACGTGGGTCATTGCTCACATGGGGAAGGTGAGGCTGAGAGGCAGGAAGGGAGAATGATGTAAGAATGTGACAGCGTGGGAGTTTCGTGTGGTAGGGTTAGAGTATTTTTGTTAGTGTTTTTGCTAAAATTCAGTAAGAGTTCTCAATTTGTGGGGGTGTTAAGAAACAGCTGGAGACAGGATATTGAATATGTAGATTTGGACAGGATAAGTTATGGCAGATGGTGCTGTAGTATGGCTAGCTGTGTAATCAGGTGCAATTGTAAAATTGGAGATAGGAATGACTGTGGGGTCATTGTATCTTGCACGACTCCCGTGGGAGAACAATGACAGATCCAGCAATCATATGGGTTGCCAGGTGAAGCATAGGATTGTCATCGCTAAACAATAATACCATCTTTCTAGATAAGAGAGGAGATAAGGGCAAAGTGAACAACTGGGAACAACAGTAGGCATTCAGAAACCTTTGAGAGTTTGGTTACCACCATGAAGAAGCCCTGCTAAGTGTAAAAGAACAAATATCACAACAAATCCTACACAGAGAAACCAAAGGGCAAAGATTTCAGCAACTTTAGGAGTTTCCATTAGATTTTTGTGTGATGAAAGTACTATGGAATTGGTCTGGTCCTGCGTCTTGGGAAAGCAGATGTCATCTGCTTCTTTTTCTGGGCTGCAGTCAGTTTGGGGTGTCCCATTGGTTTGGTAGTCCAATTGGATGCTGCGACTTTTTCAAAAGAAATGATAGACAAGAATCTATGAGTCAATGCCTTCTATCTAGCGATTCACAATACCTGGTATGAACCCTCAAGAGGCTTGGTGTAGTCTTTGGAGGTGTGGTGGAGGCCATAATGCTGGATGACTTCGTTTCCCAGGAATATGCTGTGGACAGACTATTCCACCAATTTCTCATTTCTTTGAAGCACCTGTTTACAACTGCCCTTCCTTATGATAAGTCATCATATCACCTTTAAGTTGCTGGCTTCAGAGGCCCCTTGACTAAATCTCCTTCCAGTAATTATTTCAAATGGTGAAAGTTTATGTCTCTCATGGAGAGTGGACCTAAGATTCAATGGTATTAAGGGAAAAGCTTTTGGGCATGACAAATGGAAAGACACCATGGGTTTTGCCAGTTGGGATTTTATGATACCATTGGTTAGTTCCACAAGGCAGAATGTTTGCAGATGATAGGCACATCGGAAATGTTGCGCAGTTGGATCCAACAGGCAAGATGGCGGAAGAGTAGGGGACATTGTTTCATCTGGTCCCTTGAATTTAGCTGGATATCTATCAAGCCATTCTGCACAGCCATGAATTCAGCCTGAGATGCAAGAAAATATATCTGGAACTCTACAAGTAGAAAACCGACTGCTTTTTTCAAGGTAGGAGGTGCAGAGACGTGACTCTGAGGGGAGATATCAGAAGATAAAGAGGGTAGGGAGAGTCTTCCATAAACCGGGTACCAGAAAGTGATATTGCCCTAGAGGGGCCAGAGAGCAGGCATAGCCATTTTTATTCTGATCCTCTAAAGACGCACGGAAAGCCTCCAGGGAACAAAAGCCACACGGAGGACCAGCGGTGCAACTTCCCCCAGGCAAAGACAACTGAGAAACAGCACAGCAGGACCCTCCCCCAGAAGACAAACTGGGAGAACAGGTGCACAACTAGTTTACAGATCCCACAAGACTGTAAAACTCCAGCACCAGGGGAAAATAGTATATTGAGCTAGAGGTTTTTTCTCATGATTCATTTATCTTTCATTCTAAAATTTCCCATTTCGTTTTTTTTTCTTTTTTCCTGTTTTAACTAGTTTCTTATTCTGCCAAAGGTTTTTCTTTTTCTTTTTTTTTTTTAAGATTTTATTTATTTATTTATTTGAGAGAGAGAGAGACACAGCGAGAGAGGGAACACAAGCAGAGGGAGTGGGAGGGAGAGAAGCAGGCTTCCCGCCGAGCAGAGAGCTGGATGCGGGGCTCGATCCCAGGACCCTGGGATCATGACCTGAGCCGAGGCAGACGCTTAACGACTGAGCCACCCAGGCACCCCTCTGCCAAAGGTTTTTAAGTCACTTTTTAACTTTTATTTTTTACATCTACAATTTATAGATATATGCTTCATTTTTGGTCTCTTTCGCTCTATTCAATTATATTTTTGTATATATATATATATTTTGCCTTCTTTGCAACTTTGAAATTTAGGTCTTCTCACACACAGACCAAAATACTCAGGAACAAGGGCATCACCCTGCTTTATCCACCCTGTGAGATTAGTCTCTCTGACCGCCCCCCGCCCACTTTTTTCTTTTCTTTCTCTCTCTCTCTTTTTTTTTTTTCTGTTTTGCTTTGGTTTTGTTTGCTTTTCTGTTTTGGTTTCTGATCACTTCGGATTTGTCTAGGGTGAATTTTGCTTGGGTCGAGGTAGATATTTTGGACTCTACTCACCCACTCACCCATTCTTCCCTGGGCAAAATGATTAGAAGGAGGAATTCACAAAAAAAGAACCTTTGGTCCTTTGCCAGAGATCTAATCTATATGGATATAAATAAGATTTCAGAGCTGGAATTCAGGATAGCAATTATAAACTTAATAGCTAGGCTTCAAAGAAGCATAAAAGACAGTACAGAATCTCTAAGGGCAAAATGAGATCTAATCAGGCCAAACTTAAAAATGCTACAACTTAGATGCCGCTAGGGTGATTGTTCTAACAGCTAGGGTGATTGAGGCAGAAGAGAGTAAGTGATCTAGAAGACAGAAGGCTGATGGAAAAGAAGGAAATTGAAGAAAAGAGAGAAAAACAACTAACAGCCCATGAAGAAAGGTTTTTCTTTTTCTTTTATAAATAAGAAAATTTAAAATACACAAGAAACTAGGTGTATTTGAGCAAATCATAGCTGAGAACTTCCCTAATCTGGGGAAGGAAACAAGCATTCATGTCCAAAAGGCAGAGAGGACCCCTCCCAAAATCAATAAAAATAGATCAACACCCCAACATATAATAGTGAAGCTTGCAAGTCTTAGAGCCAAGGAAGCTCTCCTGAGAGCAGGCTAGATAGGAGGTTCCTTACCTACAGAAGGAGGAACATCAGACTAACATCAGAACTATCCACAAAAACTTGCTGGCATGATATATTCAGGGTACTAAATGAGAAGAACATGCAACCAAGAATACTTTACCCAGCAAGGCTGTCATTCAGAATGAAAGGAGAAATAAAGAGCTTTCAGGACAGACAGAAACTGAAAGAATATTACATTGATTATATATACTACATCATCTTTATCCATTCATCTGTAAATGGACACTTGGTTGATTCTATTTGTTGGCTATTGTAAATAATGCTGTTATAAACATAGGGGTGTATGTATCCCTTTGAATTAGTGTTTCTGTATTCTTTGAGTAAATACCCAGTAGTGCAATTACCAGATTGTAGGGTAGTTCTATTTTCTTTTTTTTATGATCATATACTTTATTTTTTTATTGTTATGTTAGTCACCATGTAGTACTTCATTAGTTTTTGATATAGTGTTCCATGAGTCATCGTTCATGTATAAAAACTGAGGGTTTCAGAGGGTAGTTCTATTTTCAACTTTTTGAGGAAGACCCTCAAATCCATACTGTTTTCCACAATGGCTGCACTAGTTCGCATTCCCACTGAGAATGCATGAGGGTTCCTTTTTCTCCACATCCTCACCAACACCTGTTCAAGAAATTTTTAATCTGAAGTTGATGGTTTAATTTGGCTACAGGCCTTTGGTGACAGGTCATCTGAGAGAAGGTCAGGCTCTTGTGTACATGGAATTGGTGAGTTTATAATTCACATGTAATAGTCAAGGGAAACTTGCCTTTTGAATCTGCAGCTGACTTTTCTGCAGGTCGGCCAGTGGGGGATACAGGAAATAAAGAAAAGAACAAAAAAATATATAAAGATACAGTGAGAAATTAGGTGAATGTCCTACAGGTTCTATTCAAGACAACAGGGAGGAGACACTTAGGGAATAATTTAAAGAAGGAATGCCTGAGAACTGACACTGAAACTGCAACTGAAGCATTGGAGTGCAGGCAGGGGTATGTGTGTAGGTGTTGGGTTGGAAATGAATGATGATAATGGTGCTCAGAGAAGAGATAAAGGCAATGCTTGATTGTGTTTATATGGTCCTGAGGTCTATCAAAGATGAGTTCCTGAATGAATAGCAGAGCCACAATCTAAGATTAGAGACTAGAGGAGAAGTAATTTTTATTTGGGGGAGCAAGTTATTGGCTTCAGTGTGAGATGCATTTCATTTTAAGTGCCTGTTTCCACATGGCATGTATAGATGGTTCCTCAGAAATGAAATCTAGAAATGAAATTTTAGACATCGTCATTATAGAGACAACAATGGAAAACTGGATTGCATGAGTTTTTCAGTCAGGAGTTTGAGATGTCAAAGAATCCTAGGAAACATGAACTTCCCCAAAGGAGGTAGTGGTCCACTTCTGCTTTGATTCCAAGTGGAAGACTGAGAAAAATTCATCTGATTTGATTATGGGAAGTAACTGTGATGTTATGAAGATTTGTAAATATGCAGATCAGTATCCTCATGGAGCTCACCCTTAGTCCTCCAGAGGCTGAGGGGAGGCGTGGACTGTTGCTGAGCGCAGCTCTTTTGGTTCACTTTTGAAGGGGAGGAAATAACTGGGCAGGAACTAGAGATAAACTGGTTCAGAGGAGGATCTGTTTCCAGAAAGAAGAGACTAAAGGAGTTTATAGGGCTGGATTGGGAAGAGGTCCGTAAAGGAGATTAGCTTCTAATTAATAATAAAAAGTTCTCCAGGGAGCGTCTGGGTGGCTCAGTCGTTAAGCGTCTGCCTTTGGCTCAGGTCATGATCCCAGGGTCCTGGGATCGAGTCCCACATCGGGCTCCCTGCTTGGCAGGAAGCCTGCTTCTCCCTCTCCCACTCCCCCTGCTTGTGTTCCCTCTCTCTGTCTCTCTGTCAAAATAAATAAATAAAATCTAAAAAAAATAAAATAAAAAGTTCTCCAAGAACAGGAGAGAAGGGGATACATTTGAGAAACTGGACTTATCCAGGGATAGATATGGCCTTCAATTTAAACAGAAGACTAACAAATGAGGAAGGATACAGGAATGTTTGTAGGGTCATGGCCGTGAGCTGCAGTTTTGCTTCAGATGGTCTAATTCATCTTTGTGGTTGGTGGGGAGCCCATTTTGAAAGTGAAGGAATGGGTGAGAATTTCTGAGATTCAAAAGACAAGGGGAATGTCTAAAATGTTATAAAGCAGGAAGAATAATTTAGTCATCAAGGCCTAGAAGGATGCCATATATTTATAGAATGCATTGGGGCTATGACAGATGCAGCTCCAAGAGGGGGAGATATTCCTGTCATCTGGGTTTGGGGCTGGACCGGCATGGGTACTGAAAGGTCAGGAGGGCTGAGGATTGTCCTGGTGGGGGAGACTGATCTTAGGAACTGAGGAGAGAGGTAGGGCTGGTTTAGGAAGTTGGGTCAGCACCCTGGAGAGTACTCTGTGGTAGGAGAAGTTGGGCACCTGGTGTCAGCGTGTGAACAGTGACGGGTGAGATAAGACAGAAGGTCCCTGAGCTCTGACCTACAGAGGCAACATATCCAGGGAAAACCTAGGTCTGGGATCCACCCCTTGGGACCAGCATGTTTGGGAATTGGAGATAAAGAGACAGGCAGAGCTAAGCTTACATGCCAGCTCTGTCATTTTTCTAGACCTATGACTTCATCATTTCAGTAAAGCTTTCTGAACCTAGCTCTTGTCCTTGTTAAAAGGATAACCAATCCAAAAGGATAACCAATCCATAGCAGGCTTATAATGAGGATTAAATGAGCAAATACATGTAAATCCCAATCAGAGGGCCTCAGCAGTATCAGAAATGGTTTCTCTTGGCATTTCCCAGGTCAAAAGGTTACCATCTACGCCTGTTCCTGACACTCTAACAATATTTGTCCACGCAGTCCAGTTAATGATTAACATTAATTTAGGTAGGACTTTGCAGTCTACAAATGCTTTCATATGCTAGAACAGAACTCCATCTACCACTTCACTAAGATATCTGGAAGAGTGAACTCAATGTCCTCCCAAGCTGAACTTCACTCTATTTGCAGAGCCTGTCTGCCCCATGGGGATTGTGGTACCCAGCAGTAGACTCCTGACGTTTGTCCTCCAGCTTCTTACCTGTGCAAAGGGTTTTTAGTGCCTGATTTGCGTGATGAGAGTCACCAAACCTCCAGCAAGACATGAGTTCTTGGATTGTCCCTCCCACCACTGAATAGATCTAAAGTAGCCTGGCCATGTGTCCAAGGCTATGGAGGGCAGAACTGGGGGCGCTGTCCTACTGCTGCCTGACACCCACATGTGGATGAGCCAAGATGACTGCAGGCAGGTGCACTCAGAGGGTGGGCAGGGCACAGCAGGGAGGGGGTGGCTCCAAAGGCCTAGGGTGGCTGTTAGAGAAGCAATGCACACCCAACCAGGAATTATTAACTCAGAAACTCCAGAGTGGGGTCCTTACCTTGGAGACAAGAATCCCCATGTGGCAAGTACGAGGGTTTCCTAGCATTGGGTGTTAATCTTAGGAATTAAATGGTAATAATAATTCAGAACAGGTCTAATTAAAGTATAAAACCCTATATATATCAATTTCCTATGGCTGCCTGCAACAAAACGCAGCAGACTGGATGGCTTAACAAATATTTATTTCTCACAGTTCTGGGGGTCACAAGTCCAAGATCAAGGTGTCAGCAGGTTTGGTTTCTCCAGAGACCTTTCTCCTCAGCTCGCAGAGATGCCTTCTCGCTGTGTCCTCTCATGGTCTTTCCTCTGTGTGCCCACACTCCTGGTGCCTCTTCCTCTTCCTATAAGGACACCAGTCCTATTGGATCAGGGCCCCATTCTTATGACCCCATTTAACTTAAATTACCTCCTTAAAGGCCCCATCTCCAAATATAGTCATGCACAGGGCTCAGGCTTCAACATATGAAGTCCTGGAGGACATACTTTAGTCCATACAGTCTATGATTTTCATTTTGTTATCTACACAATGGGGATATGGATGTCTTCCTTATGTGAAGAGTAGCCAATCCTTTCTTCCTTTTGACCCTGGGGAGAGGAGAGGGCTCCCTGTCTGTCTGTCTGTCTCAGATCCTTCTGCACATAACCTCTGGGTTGGACTAGAAGGGGGTCATTCCAGGTGAACGTTTGTGGATTCAGGACTAGCAATACTATCTATCTGTGTGGTCCTTTATGTTTTAAAAGACTGGATTCTCCCATGGCTTCTTCCTCTTTTCTCAGCTTTATCTGCTCAGTTTCCAGATGTCCCTGCATGAGAATACAGAGGAGAAGTGGTGGCTGAGTTCCTGACGATGAAATAATGAATAAGGACTTACTCTTACTCCTGAGTTGATACACCTTTGGCCAAATGGTCAGGGTTCTCCTTTGAGCCTGAATATTCTAAGCTCACCCAGGAAATGTCAATAATACCAGTTATGTTCACTGCCACATTAGCTGTATGGCAGGTCAGGGGCTGATGTGGAAATAATCTCTTTCCAAACATTTATGCTCAATTGTTCCAGCTTCCATTAAGCTTATGACTTCACAGAACAAATAGTAGAGATTTTCTTCTTTCTTCCTTTTTTTTTTTTCATCCAGCCCTTGGGTTCAGTGGAGAAATAATTCACCATGTCAGTGACTGCAGTGGCCTTAGGCATGTGGGGAACACAGGAGATAAAGATGAATGAGAGAAGAAGTTTCTAGACTAGTGGGAAGGCAGATGCTTCATCAGGTGAGTCACGGGTGCTGCGGGGAGGCTGTGCAGCCTGGAGGTGGAAGAAAGAAAGGGTGGGCCAGAAAGAACCATGAGGGATTGTTTATTTACTTCCTCCAATTTTAAACATATTAAAGTTTTTATACACTTTACTTGAACATTTTGATAACTTTGAAAAAGATAAATAAAATTCCCTTACCAAACTTGTTCACAACTGTTTCCCTCTGTTATTAAACTTTGATCAAATTTGAAAATTGAATACAATGTATGCAGATTATTGTTGTTTTATTTTTGACTGTGTATTGAGGAGAAAGAGTAGAGTGGACAGAATAAAATGTATGGTGCTGGTCAGGAAATGACAGACTAGGAAGCTCCAAGCCCTCACCCCCTCCAGAGTAACATCAGTAAAACAACCAGAATCTGTCTGAACCAGCTGGGGCTGTCAGCCCAGGGACCCAAGAAGTTGGCAGCCACTGCCTCTTGAAACATTTTCTGCTCCCACTGTTGCTGCCCCCAGCAAGAGTACCAAAGCCCCCCCCCCCTAGGATGTGTGTATGTTTGTGTGGCTGTCTGTCTTTCCTCCTTCTGCATAGCACTTCCAACCAGCCAAAAGCTCCTCTCTGTGTCTTGGGGCTGTTTCATGAGAGCAATAGTGATGAGCAGGCCACTCATCCCTGAGGCCTCAGTTGGTCTCATGTGCAAGACACATGAAGATTGTGTCCAGGTACAAAAGGCTTGTTGTCCCCACCAAGTGAAGGGAATGTCCTTCCCTTGGGAAAGCAGCCCAATTCTTGCAAAGAGGGCTATGATGCAGTAGGTCTGGGCCGCCAGCCTCTGGTTTGGACAGTTGGGCAGTGAATGAATGACTAAGGGTGCCAGGTATGTGGGGTGATGCAAGGAGACAGGGAGTCCAGGCCTGTGGATTCAGGATCCGCCCACCCAGTTTGGCCCTGGATCTGAGTGGAAAGGAAAGGAAGAAGGGCTGGGATGGCACTGCCTGCCTGAGACTGTGGTGGGCAGGGGCGGAGAAGCAGGCTGGGTGGTTCACCTGTGTTTCTGGGGACACTCTTGTTCTGACTCCTGACACCAGATCTCCTTTTATTCCTGTATCTCTCAATGCTCCTCCACAGCACTATTTGCTGCAGGCATAGGCCCTGGGTTTTTAAGTTTGAAGTGCATGATAGATCAACACTGGGCCCTATTCTTTTATAACTATGCTTTAAAAAATAATAATAACCTCTGTGTGATCTAGTCTACTCCTAAGGCATTGATTATTAACTCTGTGCTTACAAAACCCCTAGATTTCTCATTCCATCCAGAATTAGATATACAACAACTTCTTACATTTTCTGAGTTGGAGACCTTACAGATATGACATATTAAAAAAGTCCAACCAGGGGCACCTGGGTGGTTCAGTCAGCATCTGCCTTCAGCTCAGGTCACGATTCCAGGGTCCTGGGATGGAGCCCCAATGTCTTGGGCTCCCTGCTCAGCAGGGAGCCTGCTTCCCCCCTCTTCTCCCCACTTGTACTCTCTCTCTCTGTCACTATCTCTATCTCCTTCTCTCAAATAAATAAATAAAATCTTTATAAATAAATAAGTAAATAAATAATAAAAAGAGTCCAACCTGTGAAAATTAATAAAGGAAAAACTTCACTAAAATGGAGTGGGACGGCCAGAGGGGGAGCTCTCACACCTTACCACTTGTGGCAAATTGGAGGTCCCAGTAGGACTAGACTTCCCTCATATTCCCCAAAGGAAGAGGCCTACTCTACTAACCCGGCAGGCAACAGCCCAGCCAACGAAAGACCATCCCAACTCAGCCAATGAGGAGCCACTGTACTTCAGACTCCCAGTTTACTCCAGCCCTTCCCAACTCTTGTTTCCTCTATAAAATAGCATTCCTGTCCTTCATTCTCCAGACTTGCCCATGGTTTTACTGTAGCTTGGGTGCCCCGAATTGCAATTCTCTGCTATTCCCAAATAAATCCACTTTGCTGGTAAAATAACTGACAGTTTTATTTTGAAGGTTAACAAACCCTTCTTCCTTGCCTTGGTAGTCCCCCAGACATCGCATCTGAATAGATTCTACCACCGTTAACTTAGCGATCCTGATCCAACCTCAACAAGCATTTATACGTCCTGTCTCTCCGCATGTCATAGACAATCCATTGCCCTCTCCTGTCCACTCTTCCTCTGATATGTGTCTGCAAACACTTCTCTCCATTTCCACAACTACCCCCGTGCCCACCCCTTCACCCAACTGTTTAACATTTCACTCCTTGAAGTACCGCTGTGGTCGTTTCTAGTTTGAGGGCTGTGATGAACAGAGCTGCTAAGAGCATTCATGTCCAGGGGTCTGGGGGGCTCAGATGGTTAAGCATCTGCCTTTGGCTCAGGTCATGATCTCAGGGTCCTGGGATGGAGCCCCACATCGGGCTCCCCACTCAGCAGGGAGTCTGCGTCTCCCTCTCCCTCTGCTCTTCCCCACTGCTCATGCACTCTCTCTCTCTCTAGCTTTCCTACATCACTTGGGCCGTCTTCAGCCTGCCTGGTCTAGTTGTATCAAGAATCCTGTTAAGTCACTTTAGAGAGAAGCCCCTACCCTTGATATCTGATTGACCTTGAAACTGATCAAATTCATTGTCCCCTACTCAAGAGGACCCATGAGGCTGGGCCGCAGCAGCCAAAGGGAGAGTGTATTGGGGTACATGTCACAGAGGCTCCTGAGGGCTTGTCCTAAGAGCAATAGGGGGATCTGAAGGTTTAGGGGTACAGACATGATCAGATTTGCCTTTCACAAGTTACTCAGTAGCCACCACGGTGGGATTTGAGATGACAGGGCTTCAACTGGGGAAGGGTGGAGGGAGGGCAACACAGGGAGGTGGGGGGGGGTTCTAGAGCCATCTGGGGTTGTACTGAAGTCTCCACATGGTCCTCACAGTTTTCTCCAGGGTGCTTCCTCAGTCCGGGCAGGGTTGGCTCTCCCTTCCCCACATGTTCTTGTGATCCCTCTGGGCCTGGAACCAGGAGTGAATAGAATGAATGAATGACAAGCACAGGGGAGAGCACCCTGGCACCCTGCACCAGACTCCTGGCTGGTGACAGGAGCCGGAGCTGCCATGTGGGAGCTGAGCCACTGTGAGTGGCTGCAGGAATGGGCTGGGTCTAGGCCTGGGCACTGTCACCTCCCTGGAGATCATAGGCAGTGGGTGATCACAGCATCTGGGTGAGGGTGCCCACCTGAGTCCTGGATGAGACCTAGATGGCGGGAGGTGCTGGGGTTTCAGTCTGGGCCCACCTCTCAGTTCCCCATCTGTGAAGGGCATCTGCATGAAGCCTGGGTCTGAGATAGAGATTCATGCTCTGGCCAGGTGGGTGACCACAAGGCCCCTCTGCCCAGGCAAGCTCGGTGTACCTGGTTGCTCCAAGTCCTGGGAAGTCTGGGTGGGCAAAGTCAGGCAGGTCTGGGTGTGGAAGCTGCTCCACAGCCTTGCTCTGCTGCTGGAGCAGGAGGGCCTCCTCTGGCAACCCTGGTCTGACCTGCGTTAGCAACACTCCTCTCTAGTGTGGACATAAGTGGTGGGTCACTCTGGGCTGTGGGCTTCTGGGCCTCCTCTGGGTTACCAGTGAGGGCCTGATCTGGAGGGAGGGGGTTCTGACTCCCTAGACCCCTAGGGCTGACAGTGTTGGCACCCTGGGAGGTACGTCTGTAGGAACAGGGGGCTGGCATGTAGATGGGACATGCAATGGGGACACATGTCCCGTGTGTGCGTGGACTCAGTGGGGCCACATAACACATGCTGGGTAATGTCTACCATGAACCTTCGCTCTACAGCCACCGTCTGTTTGCTCCACTTGGCCTCCCAAGCTGGAGAAGCTGGCTAATAACACTTCGGTGACTGGAACACACTGGACTGGCTCTTCAACGTCAGGTGGGTACGGCTGATTGTTTTGTGTTTGGGGGAGCTGCAGTCCCTGTCTCGGACTGCACAACTGGACGGGCACAGCTGAGTCTGTGCTGTGAAGGGGTGTGTGTTTATGTGTGGGGCTAAAGGCTTCACTGTGCGGTTTTTATAGCCATTGGTCCTTGAGTGTTGTGTGGGCCTCTGTATCTGTGACTTTTTTTTTTTTTAAAGATTTTATTTATTTATTTGAGAGGGAAAGAATGAGAGAGACAAGAGAGCACATGAGAGGGAGGAGGGTCAGAGGGAGAAGCAGACTCCCCGCTGAGCAGGGAGCCCGATGCGGGACTCGATCCCGGGACTCCAGGATCATGACCTGAGCCGAAGGCAGTCGCCTAACCAACTGAGCCACCCAGGCGCCCTCTGTGACTTTTTTTTACGTGAGGGTCTTGCTGTGTGTATAGAGACATGGTTCTGTTCTGGTGTCCTGGTGCCCTGCACACATCCACATAGGCCATGCAGACAAAGGCATGAACCACAGCTGGTATGTCTTGGCAGAACATCTGTGATCCCTCTAAAACACTGGGGGAGGCCTGTGGAGGCCTCTTTCAAGGCCACTTTTCACTCACCCCCTGATTCCCCTAGGGGCTCTTCTGAGGTGGGTACTCCCTGCCCAGTCCCTCAGAACAGAGTTGCAGCTGATAAAACCCTCCGCTGCCATGGGGAATGGGCTTCTCAGTGATGGGGTGTCCCACAGCCCATGCTGCGCTTCTGGCCCTTTTGTTTCCTTGTCATCCTTTTTGGTGTGTGGGGCAAGGACAAACATGTGATTGGTTTGTCAGTGTGTGCTGTAGATTTTCATGAAGTGAGTATGTGGAGAGTCAGCTCATGTTATTATAGAGGCTGAAAAGTGTGCCATCTGCAAGACTGAGACCCAGAAAAGCTGATGGTGTAATTCGGTGTGAGTCTGCAGGTCTGAGAATAGGGGAGCCGATGGTATAAATCCCAGTGTGAGGGCAGGAGATGTAATGAGTTGTTCTAGCTCAAACAGCAAGTCAAGGAAAAAAGGGTTGAATTCCTCCTTCCTCCTCTTTTTTGTTCTTTCTACTCAGGCCCTCAGTGGGTTGGATGAGGCCCACACACATGGTGGGGGCTGGCAATATGTTTTGGAATCGATTGATTCAATGGAAATGCTGCTCTGACCTGGAAATGCCCTCAGACATATCCAGAAATATTGTTTAATCTGGACTCCCCATGGCCAGTCACGTTGACACATAAAATTACCCATGACAAGTCTACCCCTTGTCAACTTGGCACCCATACACATCTCTTCAAGCCATAAGTAATTACTTATGACCAAATAAAGGGGTCATGATTCTGCCTAACACGATACAACCTTTGTACGGTGGAAAAGGCACTAACTCCTTCCCTAGAAGAGGAGGTAGGTCCTTGAGTGATGTTTTCTTTTCTCCTTGATATCATGTAACTTAAACACTATGATGTGGAATTGGCATACTTAAATCCTATGATAAAAATTGGTACATTTTATGTTACATGATAAGTGCATAAGAGAGGGGAAAAAAAGATACACACAAACATATTCATAGTAAAATAAGGAGGAAATACTCATGATGGTTGTGGTCCTCGTTTCTGTTTCTGTAACTGATCCTGTGGCCGTAGCTGACGTTTACAGTTACCTTCTTTCACTGTCCCTTCTGTATTCCCTTTGCCTTTAGTGAGCGCTTCAGCTGGTCTTATTCTTTACCTGGTGAGTAGACCCAACCCTTCATTCCTGCCTATTACTTGGGTCATCGTAGTTTTACATTAACCTTGATCACAGGGCATGGTAAAACTGAGAGAGGCCCTAAGGGATCTCCTGTATTCCAGACATATTGTACCTTACTTCTATTGTGGAGTAGTAGTCCAATTTTCCCTTGGTAGTCAGGATCAGTCACCCCAGGCAACACCACAATTCCCTACCTTTGCTTATTGATTCAGAGGCACGAAGAGACGAAAGTGGCCGAGTGGCAGTCTTAACCTCCAGGTCAATGGAATCATTGTGTCTCCTTGTAGGAGCCTTTCTCCCTCTTGTGTTTTAAGACCTCCAGGCTGGTAGAACATGAGGTTGTGGGACTAGGAATCAGAAATTTTGCTAGTGGGTGACTTAGGGTAATGGGAGTGGTGCCATTCCTATTTACATCCCTTGCTTCCTGGACCTATGACTTCTGGCTATTGGAAAAACAGCACCATATATGTTGGTCGCTGATTCAAAGAATATACAACCCTCTGGAGACCTTGCCTCATCCCCACAAGATACTGCCACCTAGCTGGCACTGAGATCAAGAAGACCTCCCAAATGAGAACAAGCACCATTTACTGAGAGCTTGCTCTGTGTGGCGCAGGGGTCAGCCACCAGCACTTGTAGAAACTCCGAGGCAGGCAGAGGAGTGGGAAAGCTTTCTGGTGGGGAAACAAAGGAAGGCATTTCTTGATGGGAGGGTCAGGCTGACTAAAAGAGAGGCATGATTTGGGGGGGGGGGCGTGCAAATTTGGCTTTCTCCCATTTGCTGTGTTGGAGGACAGGGTAATATTGAAGGAAACTGTCAGCTGTTGATCAAGTCCTGACTCTTGGGGGCAGTTGTTGCAGAAAGTGTGGTCTGACCTTCTAAGCTGGGTGCTGTGGCTTGTAGGCCAGGGGCCTTGCTAGTTGGAGCAACCAGGCTCCCGGGCTCCTGAGTGGATTTAGAAAATTCTGTGGACCAAATAGAACATTAGTCGGCCATAAAAAAGAATGAAATTTTGCCTTTGTTGTAGCAAGGTCCCTGGATGGACCTTCAGGGTATTATGCTAAGTGAAATAAGTCAGGCAGAAACAGATAAATACTGTATGATCTCACTATATGTGGAATCTAGAAATACAAAACAAAACAGAAACAAGCTCATGGATATAGAGAACAGATTGGTGGTTGCCTGAGGAGGGAATGGAGGCCCCAGGGGGGCCAGAGGGTGAAAGGAGTCAAAAGGTACAAGTTTCCAGTTATAAAAATGAATGTCATGGGGATGCACTATACACCACGGTGACTATAGTTAATAATACCATATTTATAAATTTCTGAGGAACCTCCACACTGTTTTCCAAAGTGGCTGTACCAACTTGCATTCCCACCAACAGTGTAGAGGGTTCCCCTTTCTCCACAACCTCTCCAACATTTGTTGTTTCTTTCCCTGTCCATTTTGGCCATTCTAACTGGTGTAAGGTGGTATCTCAGTGTGGTTTTGATTTGTATTTCCTTGATGGCTAATGATGATGAACATTTTTTCATGTGTCTGTTAGCCATTTGTAGGTCTCTTCAGAGAAGTGTCTGTTCATCTCTTCTGCCCACTTTTTGACTTGATTATTTGTTTTTTGGGTGTTGAGTTTGAGAAGTTCTTTATAGATTTTGGATACCAGCCCTTTATCTGTAGTGTCATTTGCAAATATCTTCTCCCATTCTGTGGGTTGCCTCTTTGTTTTGTTGACTGTTTCCTTTGCTGTGCAGAAGCTTTTTATCTTGATGAAGTCCCAAAAGTTCATTTTTGCTTTTGTTTCATTAGCTTTTGGAGATGTATCTTGAAAGAAGTTGCTGTGGCCGATGTCTAAGAGGTTACTGCCTATGTTCTCCTCTAGGATTTTGGTGGATTCCTGTCTCACATTGAGGTCTTTCATCCACTTTGAGTTTATCTTTGTGAGTGGTGTTAGAGAATGGTCGAGTTTCATTCTTCTGCATGTGGCTGTCCAATTTTCCCAGCACCATTTATTGAAGAGACCGTCTTTTTTCCATTGCATGTTTTTTCCTGCTTTGTCAAAGATCATTTGACCATAGAGTTGAGGGTCCATATCTGGGTTCTCTATTTTGTTCCATTGGTCTGTATGTCTATTTTTGTGCCAGTACCATGCTGTCTTGGTGATCACTGCTTTGTAGTATAGCTTGAAATCGGGCAACATGATGCCCCCAGCTTTGTTTTTCTTTTTCAACATCTCCTTGGCGATTTGGGGTCTTTTCTGATTCCATACAAATTTTAGGATTGTTTGTTCCAGCACTTTGAAAAATGTCATTGGAATTTTGATCGGGATGGCATTAAAGGTGTAGATTGCTCTGGGTAGCATAGACAATTTAACAATGTTTATTCTTCCGATCCATGAGCATGGAATATTTTTCCCTATGACCCAGCAATTGCACTGCTGGGTATTTACCCCAAAGACACAGATGTAGTGAAAAGAAGGGCCATATGCACCCCAATGTTCATGGCAGCAATGTCCGCAATAGCCAAACTGTGGAAAGAGCCGAGATGCCCTTCAACAGATGAATGGATAAAGAAGATGTGGTCCATATATACAATGGAATATTACTCAGCCATCAGAAAAGATGAATACCCAACTTTTACATCAACATGGATGGGACTGGAGGAGATTATGCTAAGTGAAATAAGTCAAGCAGAGAAAGTCAATTATCATATGGTTTCACTTATTTGTGGAACATAAGGAATAACATGGAGGACATTAAGAGAAGGAAGGGAAAAATGGGCGGGGGAAATTGGAGGGAGAGATGAACCATGAGAGACTATGGACCTGAGAAACAGGGTTTTAGAGGGGAGGGGGGAGGGGAATTGGTTAGCCCGGTGATGGGTATTAAGGAGGGCATGTACTGCATGGAGCACTGGGTGTTATACAAAAACAATGGATCGTGGATCACTACATCAGAAACTAATGATGTATTGTATGGTGACTAACATAACATAATAAAATTAAAAAAAAGAAAAAATAATAATACCATATTTCATATTTGAAAGTATCTAGGAGAATGGACCTTGAAAGTTCTCATCACAAGAAAAAAAAAGTCCTGGGCGCCTGGGTGGCTGAGTCGTTAAGCGTCTGCCTTCGGCTCAGGTCATGATCCCAGGGTCCTGGGATCGAGTCCCACATCGGACTCCCCGCTCTGCGGGAAGCCTGCTTCTCCCTCTCCCACTCCCCCTGCTTGTGTTCCTGCTCTCGCTATGTCTCTCTCTGTCAAATAAATAAATAAAATCTAAAAAAAAAAAGAAGAAAAAAAAAAGTCCTATAAACTATGTATGGTTGCAGGTATTAACTGGATGGTGGTGATCTGTTTGCAAAATATACAAATATCAAATCATTGCGTTGTACACCTGAAACTAATATACAATGTTATGTCAATTATATTTCAATTCTTAACAAATTTTGTGGACCAGAACCCATGCTTCATCATTTTAAGTCAATCAGTCATTTAAGTCAAAAACTTCAGTGTTTTTCCAACTACAAATAACCAGAAAAAAACAGTAACAATTACGATAATGATGAATAATAGTAACGTCAGTAGTAACAATCATTCTTATAAATCTCAGGATTTCCATTCTCTATTCCAGTAAACTCCTTCAATCACCTACCTTAATAATGTATTTCTCCTCCGGGTCCGCTACGGGTCCTCCTCCCAGCCCAGCTCAGTATTTCTCAGCAAGGAGTCCCCCCCCCCGCCCCCCACTTCCGGGGGCAGGAGCTGATCCGTGTCCCTGGAGTGAGACTTGGAAAAGTTCCCCGGAAGGGTGCCTCCGAAGAACGGGCCCCAGAAGGTACAACGGCCACGCTGGGGGTTCCCTTCCCAGTACTCAAGGCGGCCCTGTGAATGGGGTCTTGGAAAATTTTCTGAGCAGCACCTCCAACGACTGGAGCCCAGGCAGTACGCGGCCCGGCCTGTGGACCACCTGCGGTGAAGGGCACCTTGCGCTGGTGGACCCTTAAAGCGCCAAGCCAGCGAGCCTCCTGGGACGGTGGCGGGAACGGGCGCTCCCCCGCAGAGCTGCAGGTCCGATCTCCGGGCTCGCTCCCAGTCGGCTCCGGGAGGCCACTTGAGCGACCCCGCCCTCGCTGATGGCATCTCGGGGCTTTGCTTCGGGCATCGCGGCAGAACCGGAGCGCAGGGAGTAAACTATATAAAAGGGGCCGCCAGGTGGCGCAGTACCACAGAGGTGGACCGCACCCGGATGGATCTGGGTCCCCAGAACCAAGAGGGAGCACCGCCACCCTTGTGGGCCTGGCCTCGTCTCGGTCCCTAACGACGAGATGACGGGAAGCAAGACGTGGAGGCCCAGTAAAGCCGTCCGCAGGCCTCCTCGCATCGGTCATCCTGGCCAGGCCGCAGTTCCAGAGAAGGGACTTGGAATATTTGGGGGCGTTCCGAAAACCGGGTCCCACGCAGACCCGCACAGTGGATGGGGCGTCCTACCTAAACTCACCCATAGAGCTCAAGCTGGTCTCCACCTCCAGAGCGGGATTCGGAAAAGCTGATGGGCAAGTCCGGCGACGGGGACCCACGCAAGCCCGTCTCCAGGCCCGGATACACCTTCCCAGGCCATCTGTGTGGGTAGGGCCGGTCCGTGTCTCTGAAGGGGAACTTGGGAAATCTTGGAGGCACCTCCGACCACCGGACCTCGCGAAGGACAGCGGCCCAGCCAGGGCCCCGTTCTGTCCCGCACAGACGGCTCCTACCGGTGTGCCACTACGAATGGAAGCTTGGAAAATAATTTCAGCAGGTGCCTCTGACAGCTGGGATCCACTTGGGCTTGCGGCTGAGCCTATGATGCGCAATCCGGTCCTCCCGGAACTGCCGGGTCCCACCTCCCGGCGGGAGAGGGGGAAAAAAAAAAAAAAAGGAAAGCATGAAGACCAGAAGGCCGGGTCACACGCTTTCCCATTATCCCGCAGCGGCTACGGTTGGTTCTCGAGGGCGAAGGGGCACCAGCAGGTTCTGGTCCATACCCGCACCCGGGAGGACAGCGACGGTCACTCCCCCAAAACCCTGCCTGTCCATTCTCCAGCGAATGGATGATGCGCCAACGCACCGACTCCCGGTAGGACCGGGAAGATTCCGCTAGCGCCACCGGCCTTCTGGAGTTCTGCCTCGCGTCCCTTGGCCAAACCCCATCCTTGCAGATTTCTGCGGAATTCCGGGGGGAAACTATATAAAAGCGGCCGCCAGATGGCTCCCCACAACCGTGGTTCATGTCAGAGGGACGGCACCGGCTCGCCGGCCAGCAAAGGCGCACCGCCGCCACCCAAAGGCGCGATCTCCTTAGGGGGCGCCCCGGATCGCATCTCTCCGCCAGGGGATTGGGTTGGGGGCGGGCGGTGGGCGCGCAACGCATCCAGGGGCGTCCTCCTGGGAGCTCCTAGCCCGCAAGGCGCTACCCAGGAGCACAAGGGGGAACTTGGAACATTTCCCTTAGAGGCTAACAGGCCAGGGAGTGCTGCCTAGGTTCTCGCCGGAGCAGCTCAGGCGGTTCCCGGGCTCCTGGGAGACTTGGTCAATTCTGCGAGCGCTCAGCTGGGCAAGGACTGGGAAACTGAAATGTTGAAAGTACTCCTAGAGCACATGGATGAACATTGTTATTTATAATTAAGCCCAGAAGCCATAAAGCAAACGATCGATAAACTTGGCCTCACAAATTTTAAACAAAACAGGTCTTTGCACATAGCACAAGCAAAGTCAAATGACAATGGGGTGGGGAACATTTGTGCAAATACATGCAGAATACGATACTGATTTCAGCATTACTTATAACAAAACTGGGGAAAAAATACTAGCCCTTAAGAGGGACCGGTTTAGATAAATTCCAGTACATCAACACCATGAATTTGTGTTTTACTTTATTTTTATATTTACTTTTTAGAAAAGGCAGATCTATAGGTACTGACATGGGAAGATTTTGATGATGACCTGCTAAATGAAAACAGCAAATGGTAGAATTTCTCTTGAAAAAAATATGCACTTTAAAACAATACTTGGGTGGGGGCACCTGGGTAGCTCAGTTGGTTAAGCAGCTGGCTCTTGGTTTTAGCACAGGTCATGATCTCATGGGCTGTGGGACTGAGCCCTGTGTGGGGCTCTGTGCTGAGCGGGGAATCTGCTTCAGATTCTTTCTCCTTCTCCCCCGCCCCCGCCCCACTCCTCCCTGCTCTTGTGAGCTCTTTCTCTCTCTCAAATAAATAGATAAAATCTTAAGAAAATACTTACATGGAAAGGCAAAGGAATAAGAATAGCTAAAGTGAGTTTGAAAAACAGGGATAAAATCTCCCCTATTTTAACAGTTATTACATAGTTAATAAATAAAGTGTGTGGTATTGGCAGAGGGATAGACATGTTGATCAATGGAACAGTAGAAAGCCAAACGAATATGTGCAACTGATTTTTGGTAAACATGCACAAGTAATTCCTGGGCTGAAAGATGGTCTCTCTGTCAAATGGAAGTAGGGCAAGCGGACATCCAGAGGCAACCTAAACTACACTAAAACCCAACCTCACACCCCATACAAACATTAACTCCAAATAGATAACACACATTTATAAAATGTAAAACATTAGAATAAAAGTCTGTGGGAAAAACTGGGGATCTAGGGTTGGCAAAGAGATTTTAGACCTGACACCAAAAGTGTGACCCATCAAGACAAATGGATAAATTAGAAGCTTATTAAAAGTAAAAACCAAGGTTCTGTGAAAGACCCCCCCTTTTTTTTTTTTTTTGTGAAAGACCCTTTTAAGAAGATGAAAAACAAAGTACATACTGAAGAGAAATAGTTACACATCCAATTAATCACACATCCAACGAAGGACAGGTATCTGAAGCTACAAAAACTCTCAAAATGCACTGGTGAGAAACAAAAGGTCTGATTACAAAATAGGCAAATGACATGAAGACGCATTTCACTGAAGAGGATAAAGATGATAAAGATGCACATGAAAAAAATTAAGATCACAGTGAAGTATCATGACATATTTACCAGGATGCCTTAGACAAAATGTGGGAAAACAGTCCCAGATGCTGTTGAGGATGTGGAGGAACTGGTCACTCACACATCGCTGGTAGTGGTATAAAGATGGAGGAGGCCCTCCACCTCCCCCCGCTCTACAAATAAGCAAACAACAATGATAAAAACATGCAAGTACTGTATAACCCAGAATCTCAATCCCAGGCATCTATTCCAGAGGAATGAAAATGGATTCAGTGCAGTCAAGGGTTGACTCAGCAGGTCTGGCATGTTTAGAACTTGCACATTCCAAAGAAAGGTCTGACCTTACCTGGCTCCTGGGAGAAAAGCCCTAAGCCCTTGGAATGTCTTGCCTGAGAAGAATGTCTTTGTTTAGTTGGGGCCTTGGATAGTTTAAGCCAATAATGTGATTTGTGGTGGTGGTTGTGTGGGGGGGAACTTGGGCCATGCAGAATCATTATTTTTTTTTAAAGATTTTATTTATTTATTTGAGAGAGAATGAGAGACAGAGAGCATGAGAGGGAGGAGGGTCAGAGGGAGAAGCAGACTCCCTGCTTAGCAGGGAGCCTGATGTGGGACTCGATCCCGGGACTCCAGGATCATGACCTGAGGCTGAAGGCAGTCACTTAACCAACTGAGCCACCCAGGCGCCCCCATGCAGAATCATTTTGACCTCCATGGAGTCCTGTGAGAGTCCTGTGAGTCTTTTTTTTTTTTTTTTCCAGAAATGAACATATTTCTTTTGCCTTTGTTCTCCACATCATTACTATGTTTGGGGCTAAATGAGATGGCACTTCTCAGTGCGGGGCCCAGGATGACTATGTTGCAGATTTTTCCTTTCGTGTCCGTGGTTCTTGGTTACGCCACCTTGAAGAACGAAGAGGTAGACCAGATGAAGAGTGGTGGGCAGCAAAGTTTATTGAGAGATAGCACAAAACTTCCAAAGAGGGAGGGACCCCCCCGTGAGTCTTTCTAGGAAGTGAGGCATCCACCCCGAGGGTGGTCTGGAGGACCCCACCCCCAGGCCCAACAACACTTAAGTCCACACAAAATCCTGGACATGAATGTTCTTTTTCTTTTTATTTATTTACGGAAAGAATGTTAGGGTTCAGGGCGCCTGGATGGCTCAGTCGTTGAGCGTCTGCCTTCGGCTCAGGTCATGATCCCAGGGTCCTGGGATCGAGTCCCACATTGGGCTCCCTGCTCTGTGGGAAGCCTGCTTCTCCCTCTCCCATTCCCCCTGCTTGTGTTCCTGCTCTCGCTATGTCTCTCTCTGTCAAAAAAATAAATAAAATCTTTAAAAAAAAAAGAATGTTAGGGTTCAAAGCCATTGAGTCCAAGAAAGAATTCTTGAGACATCTTTGGTGCATAAAGTTGGTTTTATTAAAGCATGGGGACAGGACCCGTGGGCAGAAAGAGCTGCACTGGGGTCATGAGCAGTGGCCCATTATATACTTTCAAGTTGGAAAGAGGTTAGGGATAGCGTAAGTCTCTAAGGAACTTGGAAGCAAGGCTTCCAGGACCTTGAGGGGGCTAGCTATTGGTGGGAAAAGGTCATTTATTACTGTCTAATAAAACCTTAATAATGAGACCCTTCAGATATATATTGTCAGGCCATATGCTTGGGGCAGGGGTGATTGCCAACACATATCTTGGGGGGGTTTAGAGATAAAGGAAATTTCTAAAGGAATTTTTATATGTTAAAGTAGACTTACAGGATCCTTGGGGGGGGGGGGGGTTGGGCTAGGATTGTTTTTTGCCCTTAGTATTAACATTGAGGCAGTTGAGTCCCTAGAGGAATGAAACAGTCCCTGCCTGTTTCAAGGACTTGTCGATGGGCTGTAAATAGTAAGGAAATTTAATAATTTTTCTTCTGCCTTTGTTTCCCACATCACCAAGCATGAGGCCTAGTCAGAGGAGTGCTCAGAGAAGCCTGCCCCAAGTTTGGTCAACGAGTCTCCGTCAAGGGATCATCAAGGGAAGGCTGACTCCTCTCCTTGGCCCTGACCCTACAGAGCTCCAGGGGGTCAGCACGCCCTCTTCTCAAGAGGTCTGGGCATTCTGTCCAAGGCCGGTTGGATTCTCCTGCTCAAGTTGGCCACACAAGCCTTCTTTCTGGTTGTCTTCTTCAGGAGTCTACCTACTTTTGCATTTCACTATACAGCAGCCCCCTCCCAATTTTTAGCAGCACTGAACACCCTCCCACTGAGATGAGGAAGACACAATGTTGTTTCTCCACGGCGGGAATCCCCTGCCCCCCTGAGCCCAGCAGGATATTCAGCAATCGAAACTTTGTTTTGTAGATTTTTGTGGCTTATGAAAACCGTAATTGTGGATTCCAGGAAATTATTCTCAAGGTTGGACTGAGACATTGGGCCAGGTTTTCTTCCACATGTTGACTACCCTGGTGGAGGCAGAAGCGAGGCGGGAAACGGGACTGTCCTCAAAGTAATGAGGTTGGGGAAGGTGTAGGGGGGAGGAGAGAACCGCCCCTGCCAAGCCAGGCGCTTCCTCCAGCGCGGAGGGCCTGCCTACGTCACCGCTGCTGGAGCTCCCACACCCTGCGCAGGTGTGTGTTTGGGGTGGGGGCTCTCTTGACAGGTAACCCCGACAAACGTCCTATGAATGGAAGACAAGGAGACTGAGGCCTGAAGGTGACGAAAATGGCTCCAGGTCACGCCGCTTGTATTGGCGGAGCTCGGCGATCAGTGACTCAAGCGCTGTTTGGGAGAGCAACGGGAGCAAGCAGGTTACGACAGCCGCAGCACCCCCGGCGCCCCAGCAGGCGCATGCGCTGGACGAGACCCCTCCCCCCCCCCCTCCCCCCCCCCCCTCTCCCCCCCCCCCCGGGACGTAGCCCAGCCCAGCCGTACAGACCCAGTGGCGCTGGGCTTCGGTCCGCCCCCACTTTGTGCGGGCAGGACGGGCTTCTTCAAAATCTCGCGATTTCGACGCTATGGTTACGCGTACTCTGAAGTCGCGTGGGCAAAATGGCATGGTAAGAGGCGGGGACAACGAGGGACCCTCCTAGGAACCTCCGCGGAGGGGCGGAGAGAGCCTCCTTTTGCAGGGCGCAGAGGGTGGGCCGCGCCGTGCTTAACTGTCGTAAAAGGGGGCGGGACGCACCGCGTTCGAACGGTCGTAAAATGGGCCGGACGCGCCGCACTAGGAACTGACGCAGAGGGGGCGCGCGTTGCTCTAGCCGGTGGCTGGCGGGACTCGGGCGCCATGGAGCGCTACACGGGCGCCTTCGAGGAGGCGGTGGATGGGGCCCGGCAGCAGGAGCGGCACTACCAGCTGCTGTCCGCGCTGCAGGGCCTAGTGAAAGAGCTGCCCAGGTGCGCGGCCGCGGGGCGGAACGGGCGGCTGAAGTGGCCCTGGGTCCGGCCCGCGCTCACCGCGCCCCTCTGCCCTCAGCTCCTTCCAGCAGCGCCTGTCCTACACCACGCTCAGCGACCTGGCCCTGGCGCTTCTCGACGGCACCGTGTTCGAGATCGTGCAAGGGCTGCTGGAGATCCAGCACCTCACCGAGAAGAGCCTGTACAACCAGCGCCTGCGGCTGCAGAATGAGCACCGAGGTGCGCGGGGTGGCGGGACGACGCACGCTTCTCCTCCGGGAGTTTAGCTCTCGGTCTCTGTGCAGGCCGAGCCCTGCCCTGGGTGTCGCTCAGATGAAGTCCCTAAAATTGACCAGGTCAAGGGCTCGGAGACTGCTAGCGTTTTTTGGTGACAAAGGGGTCAAGGCAGTTTAATTTTTTTCAGTTGCACGGCCCCTTGTTAGCATAATATCCAGAAACTTCCTGCCCGGACTTGCCCGTGTCTCCACCCTCCCCCAAGCAGAATGGCCCAAGGCCTCCCTGCCTGGTCAGTCCACCGACAGATCCCAGTAGTGGCGGTCAGCGGTAGCCATTGACCGCCCCCAATGATGTCCCGAAGTGTTGACTGTTCTGCCGTGCCCTTTAGGGTCATTTCCCCGTTCGGCAGCGCCGAGGGCCACACCACCCACACATTGAGTTCCCCTGCACTATGCCCTGTGGACCCTTGGGACCTGAAAACTGCCTCACTTGAGCCACACCCTCAGCCAAAGCCTTGTCAGCCTTGGCCCCTCCCAGGCATCCCCACTCAGAGGTCTCCTGGAGCCCCTTCCTGCGAGGTATGCTGGGCTGCTCTCCCTGCCCCATCAGTTTCCCACCTTTGTTATTTTGTTTTTACCCAACTTACTTATATATAAAAAAAAGTTAAAATATTCAGTAAAGTTGAAAGAGTAGCGTAATGTATACCCCTATCCTCTCCAGCTAGATTCAGTAATTAACATTTTGCCAAAGCCTTAATACCCCCAAATATATGCAGCACCATAGGGCTTCACCATGAGTCTTCAGCATTCCTCTAGACTGGGATTTTCAAAGCGCAGCATTGTTGTTTGTGGCTGAACAAGTCTTAATGGTAAGACGGTGTCTTGTGCATTGCAAGCTGTTCAGCAGCATCCCTGGCTTCTACCCGCTAGATGACAGTGGCACATCCCGCCGCAGCCCCCCCCCCCCCCGCAGTGACAATCAGAAATGTCTTCAGACATCCTTGGGGATCAACCTTGGCCCAGGATTGAGAACCAGCGCTCTAGATCAAGAACACTCACCAATGTGAGCACGGTGGACAGCGTCCTGAAAACTTAAATCATTCCAGGGTGTCTTCTGACCTTCAGTCTACAATCACATTATCCAACTTGTCGTAAACTGTCGCTTTGTGAGGCCAGTGTAGGTTTATGCATCGCAGTTGGTTACTTTGGTCTCTGCTTCTGGAATAGTCCCATTTACTATGGGGTTTTTTGAAGAGTCTGGGGCATTCTGCCTGTAGAATGTCTCCATTCTGGATCTGTCGGATTGCTTCCTCATGCTGTCATTTAATCGTTTCTCCACGCTCTGTGTTTCCTGTCAGCTGGACAGCAGGTCCAGGCGTGATGATAGGCAGCTTACATGTTTGTGGCAAAAACTAGTGTTTCTTTCAGGAGTGGACATTGGCTTTTGTTGAATCCCTTTTTCTGCATCTATGGAGAAGATCACATGGCTTTTTGGTTAACTACGATGAATTACACTCATTTTTTTAATTCCTGAGATAAACTGCATTCCTGGGATAAATCCCGTTTGGTAGGATGTATTACCCTTTTTATTATGTTGGATTTGATTTGCTAAAATCTTGTTAAGAATTTTTGCCTCTATGTTCATAATGGACATTGATCTGTAGTTTCTTATAATGTCTTTGGATGGGGTAATAGGGTAAAGCTGGCTTCATAGAGTGAGTTGGGGGAAGTGTTCTCTTCTGTTTTCTAGAAGCGTTTTTATAGAATTGGTATTACCTTTTCCCTGCTGTTGGAGTGGTTGTCTTTGTAAACATTTCTGTTGAGGTGTAGCATGCATACGGTCACAAATCCGAAGTATAGAGCCCGTTATTCTTTGTGATGCTCAAATGGTGCCCCATTTGGTCAGTGGCAGAGCTCTTGGGCTGGCTCCTCTATCCTTTTGATGTGTCCCCATCATTCTTGGAGCACTTCCTTGCTTTCTGGTGCAGGAAGGTGTGTAGGCTCATCTTTTCTTGTTCTTTGCCTGCCTCCTCCCCTCCAGCTTCTCCAGCAGCCTCCCGTCAGGATGCACCTTCCCCTTCGGCCACCATAAAACTTTCCCACTTCTCCTGCCTGTGCTTGAGTCTCTGCCAAATGCAGGCAGTGGTGGTCACTTACTGTCTTGCTGTCAGTAAGTAGTTCTTGTTCTCCTGGGGGTGATCTTTGTTTATCTCCACAGAGGTTACTAGTTCAGGGAGCCAGTAAAGCACTCAGAATAATAAAAGTAGGGGGTGGGCAGCAGTCTCTTCACAGAATCCTGGTTCCTTTTAATGGGGAGTTTTTGATAACCCTCTAGACACTTTGCTACTTGTCCTTTGGAAGTTTCGGGCAGGTTTTAATGCCACCAGCAGTGGGTAAGCACCCTGTGACTTTCTGCTTTTCCTTCCGACTCAGCAGGTGGTGGATTGGCTGCCGTTGCTTTCCTTGGTCATTGCTAAAGCCAGTCCCCTTCTGCCTGGGCAGTAGGCACAGCTCTCTTCTCACTTATGGTTGCTCACTCAGTGGAATTTGGGAGTTGTCTTGGGATTTGCAGCAATGTTTCATAAACGGAGTAAAGGAGATGACACATCCCTGCATTTATCTGTTTCCTCCCATCCTGCCTCCACGGGGTATAAACATTAACCTGGAAGCATCTCCTTGGCCCTGTGTTTATGAAGGTGTCTTAAGTGTGGCTCTTGGTTTCAAACTCATTTAATGTGATAAATGCTTGTTGAGATGTGCACAGAATGCCAAGAAACAGGAGATTGGGAAGGTTCTGGGCACGGGAGGTGCCAAACTACTGGCTAAGAGGTGTCTGCTTAAGACATAATATTGGGTTTGTGATTCCTTATGGCCAGGGACCACTCCTTATAGGGGAGATCTGGCCACTTGACACTGGTCTAGGATTTGGGCTGTGTTGTTTGAGTGGTTTTTTTTGTTTGTTTTGCTTTTGGGTTTTAGTTTTGTGTTTTTGTTTTTGTTTTTTTTGAGAGAAAGAGTGGTGGGCAGGGGAGGGGAAGGGCAGAGGGAGAGGAGAGAGAGAGAATCTTAAGCAGGCTCATGCCCAGTGCGGAGCCTTATGTGGGGCTCAAACTGACAACCCCAAGATCATGATCTGAGCCAAAATCAAGAGTTGGACACTTAACTCACTGAGCCACCCAGGTGGCCCTGGGCTGTGTAGTATTCTGTTTTGTAATCAGTTTCTTTCCATTCCATGCATGGTACCTTTGTCCTCTGTCCAGTCCTATCACAGTAGACAATTTTGCTTCTATTTATGGTATGATTTAATGGCAACTGGGAGCTTTCTCAGTGGCCATGGTGAACCCCACTTGAAGCAACACAGACTCCCCAGCACAGGGCCTCTAAAGGCTCATCTCATCCTTGGGCCTCCCAGGGTTTGTACCCACCTTACCCGCTCTGGGAGCTATGGATGGGGTGGGGCAGCTCTGCCCACCCTCAAGGGCAGCACTGAGGGAATGACACCACCACGCCACCATGGGCAGAGGCCATGCCATGCTTAGGCACAATGACTCCTCTCCTTCCTATTCCAGACTTTGCCTGGATGGTCTCACAGTGGACCCTCAGGTGGACATCTCAATGAACGTCCCATGGGTGATGGGCAGCTCACACCCAGGACTGCTGGCCTGTGGCCATCTGAGCCCAGAAGCCTCTGGACTAATCTCCCACTCCTTTGGGTCTTGTGAGCACTGGCCATAGCTCTGGCCAACCTGCCCTGTCTCAACCTCCTCGGTTGCCTTGCACCCTCCAGAGTCCCCTGGATCCTCACTGCTAGAGAAAGGCCCTGCGCTGGATGAGGGCAAGACTGAGTGGGCTAGGGGACTAGGCGTTCCCCAGAACTCCACCCAGCTTCTAGTGCAGGGCTTCAGATGGGCTGGGTCATCAGCCAGAGCTTCACCTCTGCACCTTGGCCTGGCTGCCCCATGGTGGGACAGCCAGGGTAGGTGCCGAGGCAAGAAGTGTGTCCTGCCCCCCTCCATCTCACCCCCCACCACCTGCTGGACTTCTCTGGTCTCATCTCCTCCTAGTGCTCAGGCAGGCGCTGCGACAGAAGCACCAGGAAGCCCAGCAGGCCTGCCGGCCCCACAACTTGCCCGTGCTCCAGGCAGCTCAGCAGCGTGAGCTGGAGGTAGGGGTGTGAGCTGGGTGGGTATCACCTGGGCTGTGGTGAAGAGGGCTTAGGGTGGTTGGGGAGCTCCTGGCTGCTCTGGGCCTCAACTTGGGTGGGCCACTGGAGGCCTGATGAGTCCCCAAATGTGGCTCTTCACTCTGGGGGTTGGGATGTGGCAGGACCAGGTAGAGAGTGTGATCCCCCTGCTTCCCAAGACATAGCTCTTCAAGGGCTGGGCCTGTTCGGGGCAATGGTGGGTGGTGGGCCAGCCAGCAGAAGCCCAGTCTGCTTCCAGGTTGCTCCAGGACAACCAGGAGACCCGTATGTAACCAAGAAGCCATGGGTGGTAGGGGTGCATGGAAAAGCTTATGCAGGGTCCCAAGCAGCCTGGAGCCAGGGTGCACAGGGAAGAGGTGCCGAGCTGGGATCGGCAGGCAGCCCCAGTGGGGAGGGAACATACACAAAGGCCCAGAGACATTTGGCAAGTTGATAGTAAGCAGAAGTGGACCTGGCATCTGGCCAGCTCATAGTGGTCCCGACACAGCAAAGGAAGGACGCCTGGCTGGAGGTCCTGGAAGGGACAGCATTCCGGGTAGGGCAGCTGAGCCCTTCTGCAGGGTTCAGTGTGACCAAGAAGAGAGCAACCTGGGTGCAGTAAGGGCACCATTGGTGGTCTTGGAGCCCCTGGGAATGGGGAGCAGGCTGGAGGAAATGGCAGGCCACCAGCGTGTGTGAGGCAGTATGTGATGGGCAGGGGGCTGAGCCCCTGAGCCACCCTCACCATGCAGGCAGTGGAGCACCGGATCCGGGAGGAGCAGCGGGCAATGGACCAGAAGATTGTCCTGGAGCTGGACCGGAAGGTAGCCGACCAGCAGAGCACCCTGGAGAAGGCTGGGGTTGCTGGCTTCTATGTGACCACCAACCCACAGGTCAGTGCCTCAGGCCTGCCCTGGCACAGCCCAGGGGGTGGTGGTTCCCAAAGGCCCAGTTCCCTCTGGGGTTTTATCACTGGTCCCTGGGGAGCCAGACCCAGAGTGTGTTGGGGGAGGGGAGGAGGGAAGAATTAGTAAGGCGGGTCCCACTGCCTCTGCCCACAGGAGGGCAAGCCAGCTGGCTGTGGGAGCACTGTCCACCTTCCCCAGGCCCTGCTGCTCACAGGGCCCTGTGCCCTGAGCCAGGACAACTGCAGGCCCTGTTGCGGGGAGACTTCCCTGCTTCTGTCCCTTTCTGGCAGGCCGTGGCCAGGAGTCCCTGGAAGTCAGTCCCATGGGTTCACTGCCTGGCACTCTGTAGGCCCCAATATCTGCCTCTGGGCCCGTGGGAAAGGGGGCTTTTGCCAGGACAGGAGAGACCAGGTGTCATTCTGGTCTCACAGCAGCCCTTCTGCACCCCAGGAGCTGACGCTGCAGATGAACCTGTTGGAGCTCATCAGGAAGCTGCAGCAGAGGGGCCGCCAGGCAGGGAAGACAGCGTTGTGACCAGGTGGGGCCTCTGCCAGTTACCTGCTGCCCGTCATGGCTGAGAAGACAGCCCTGTTCCTGTCACCACAGGCAGCAGAAAGCTGAGTGGAACTTGTCTTCCCAACACCTGGCCACCACCTTCCCAGCTGCCTGCAGGAGGGGTCAACCCTCTGAGGAGGCCAGGTGGACCCTGGCTGCCCCCGAGTCGGGAGAGTGGGGCTGGAGGTCCTAGTACCTTCTCACTCCACTGGGCACACCCCAGCGTTTGCCATGCCCCATCTTCTGGTCTCAGCCCCTTCCTTGGCAGGTGCAGCCCCCTGAGTAAGTGGGAAACACTCCAAGGCCCAGGCCCTGTGAGGCCCAGAGAAATAAAGGTACCTCGGTGTGGCCTGCACGTCCCTTGTGTGGTAACTCTGTGGTATCTGCCGTGACCGGGCCCAACTAGGGCCCTCACCTTGTAGCTCCGTGGCCTACGGAGGAATCAGCAGAGGCCCTCCACCCGCCCCTTTGTCACAGAGGCTCTCCCAGGGGCACCCCCTCTGGGGCTCCCTCATGGCGCAGCAGGCTCAGCCATACCTGGGGAAGCCTGGGGAAGCCCCAAGGCACTAGGACCGCATCTAGTCTGCTCGGGGAGGCTGGAGGCGGGGGCAGGCAGCCATCATGGGTCATGGGGCAGCTGGGGCGAGGGGCACAGAACAGTAGGAAGAGTCTGGGGAAGAGAGTCCCCAGGTAGAGAAGCACCAAGCCCACCCCTAGGAGCATCCTATCTGCACTGGTCCGAGCCCAGGGGTGGGAGTGTCCAGCACCTGACATAGCTGAATCTGTGATACACCCTGGAGGGAGGGATTGGGGGGTCCACCCCACCCACGGTGGGCCTGGCCCCCAGGGACACACGGTGCCAGAGAGGCAGGGCCATCAGCGCCACTCTATCTTTGATGCTGACCCCACATGATGGTGCAAGGGAAAGAGCACTGCAGGCACGAAGTTAAGGGCTGCAGAAATAGTGGTTTATTGACCAGGCCGGCTTCCCCAGCCTGGCGCCTGCCCGCCTGTGGGGCTCGGGGGGCGGGGGGTAGGGGGGGAGGTGGGCTAGATGAACCCTGGCAGAAAGTGGTCCTTCGGGTCCAAGGTCCTGGGGCCTGGCAGAGATGGGAGTCGTGCCCACTTGTTCGGAGGCAGTTCCGGACAGTTCCCAGTGGCTCTGGCAGGCATCAGACACAGCCTGAGTGCCCACATCCTGAGCAGGGGCCAGAGGGGCACTGAGGCCCCACTTCCAGCAGGTCTCAGGGGCATAAAAAGGTGAATCCACGTGAGGCTGGGGTTGGGCTATAGCTGTGCACCGGCCCAGGGGCCACGCAGAGCCCCACAGGGCAAGGGCTGGAGGCCGAGTCTGAAGGTGGAGGACGATGGTAGCCCGCGAACACTAGGCTGGACGGTGGCAAAGGCGGCCCGTGCGGAGCCTCCGCTTGAGCTCCTGCCACAGCAGCTGTCGCTCCCGCCAGGCGCCCTTCACAACGCCACTGTTCTCCAGGGCACGGCGGGACAGGTAGGGCAGCACCTCCATCACAGGGCCATAGGGCACATACTTGTACACGGGAAAGCCTGCCTGGCCTGTACACAGGCAGAAGCAGTGAGTCCCAGCCCTGGACAGCCAGCCCCACCACTGCTCCCCAGGGAGGCCTCGCTCACCTAGTGGGAAGCTGATCTGGTCGCACATGCCCAGTAGCTGTCCAAAGTACACCTGGCGATCGGCAGGGTACAAGCCCAGCTCCTCCATCCTATAGACAGACAGTGTGGCAGGTGAGCCTCGCCACGCCCCCCACCCCTGACTGCCACTCCCAGATCCTCAAGCATACACTCTAGCCTCCATCCCCTGCAGTATGGGCATAGGTGTAGGCTCTGTGCTGCCCAAACCAGGTCTCTGCCCTGGTTCCCACCTTAGCCCGTGGCTACCAAGCTCTGTCCTCCCCCTTCCTCTGTGTGCTCTCTCCCTTCCCTCTTGTCTGTCCTGACCTCTGTTCTGGTACCCTGACCCAGCAAGGCCAGCCTGCCCCAAGGTGTGGCCTGGGGAGGCTCTCAGAGGCCCTCCCCTGCCCCGTTTTGAGCCCCTCTGCTTCAGTGCCACATCCTCAGTCCCTCCACCCGACCGGGTCTCTTGTCCTCCCCTTGCTGGCCCCTCTGCCCCATAGAGCGGCACCAGCCACTGGTGACCACGGAGTCTTTAGAAGTCGGCTGGCCTAAACGGAGACGGGCTGCGAGTATCACACAAACGTGGAATTTTGAAAACTGGAAAAAAGAATGCACTGTTTCTCTGAAATGCTGAATACAGGTAATATTTTGGGTATGTTGGGCTAACCGAAAGGTATTATTGAAATTAACTATCTTTTTTGTGTGGCTAGTGGAACATTTAGAATAGATGAGGCTCACGTTTCTATTAGCACCACTCAGATGTTGGGGTGGGTGGCCCCCAACTCTGTCCAGCATCCTCTCCTATCTTCACACCTCCCCTCGTAGGATCTTACAAAAATTCCCAGGGTTTGAAATGTCTACTTGCTGAGGATTCCTACATTTTTTACCTCCAGCTTCCTGTATCCACGTGTCCAGACTCAACATACCTGCACTAGCGCTCTGGAACCTGCCCTCATCCACCTCCCTCCAGGGGCATGTTCAGCCTGGGTTCTTACACGCACCCAGGCTGTTGGCCAGGAGTGCGCTCCCCTGGCATAAGGGTCATCACACAAGTCCTTTTCTTCCTTCCCTCAGAGTCTGGCTCCAGTGTGGGGGCCACCCAGTCTAAAGCAGGCCACAGTCTCTACCATGTTGTCCTGGTCTCCGATTTAGGTATCTCTGGGCCCCACTGGAACGTGAACCCTGTTAGAGCAGGGCTGCCTCCTGACTACTGGCGGTAGGGACATTCCGGTGGCTCCCGCAGTGACGGCTGCTGACCCCTCTCCGCACCCTCTGCCCTGTGACTGCAGCTCCCCGCCAGCAGATGGGGGCTCTCCACTTGCCATCTAGGCTGGGCCTCCTGACTTCCTCTGGCCAGCAGGACAATAGCAAATGTGATGTGGGCAGAGGCTTGCCCTCTCCAGGGCTTCTGGAAGCCTGAGACCACCATGAGGCAAAGCCTGGCCTGGCCTACTGGAAACTGGACATGTGATGCAGTCCCCTTTGCTGATGCAGACCCAGTCGGGTGGAGGGACTGAGGATGTGCCAATGAATGAAGCCATTTAGGTCCAGTCAGGCCTCAGCTGACCACAGATGCAAGACAGGCCCCAGGCAAGGCCAGCAAAAGCAGCCCCCAGCGAGCCCAGCCCACCCTGCTGGCCCACGGGATACACTGCTGTTCAGGCCTCTGAGTTTGGGGTTGGTTTGCCACTTGGCCAAAGCTGACCCAAGCTGTTCAGACGGAGATCCCCGATGCGGCATCAGAGACCCACACCGCTTCCTCGGGGAGGGCCAGCCCAAGCTGCTGTGGGCTCCACAGAACCACGGACTGGGGGCTGAGCCTTCTCCACGATAGTGGTATTTGTGGAGCCTGGCGCAGGCCCAGGGGGCTATGAGAGAGGAGAGCGTGCTCAGAGGGCACTCCAGATGGGGGGAAGCCGTGTCCACTAAGATGGTGAAAACAGACATGTTGTGGGGGGGGCAGATTGAGAAGACAGGAGGAAGGGAGCCCTTCTGAGGACAGGTTATACCTCTCCGAGTCCCACTGTCCTGTGTGTAGCTGGTGTCTGAGTGGACTGTGATCCCTGCATTAGATGTGAGTGGCCAACAGAGCCGGCTGAGCGCGTAACTGAAACCTAGGAGGGCGCCACTTTCCACACCGCTGACCCACACAGGGGCCTGCCACTGGGCAGGGCTGTGGGTTCCCAAGTGCTGGGCCGGGGGTGCGGGGAGGCTCTCGGTGTGCATCGTCTAGTGGAGGACCCTGGTGCCCGAGGGTTCAAGCTTTGATCAAGTTTCCATCACAGAGTAGTATCTTTAAGTCTAAGGGGAAAACAGGTTTTAAGATTTACAACTCAATCAGGTGTTTGTTTTAGAAGTCAGGCTAGACCTATTTTTTTTTTTCCTTTTGCGCTGAGCACAGAAGGTGCCCCTGGCCCTCTGACATCCAATGACAAGGATGGGGCATCCGAGGCAGGAAATGAGCACCTGGGAAGTCCCTAGGGATGCAGAGAAGGCGGAACAGCCCTGTCCAGCTGGGGCTCCACTCGGCCCCCCACCCGTCCCACGGGAGCAGTCAGACCCGGCCCTGGCAGGGACTCTTGGGAGGGAGCCTCGTCACAGTCTGCACTCAGCCCAGGTGGCACTGGTGGCCTCGGCGCTCTTGTCCCCACCCCATGGCCGTGACTGCTGCGCATGAGAAACCACGGCTGTCAGCTGCAGTTGCGGGCTGTGGAAAGCAGCGCCATCACAGGCGGAGAGGCGGCGCCTCGTCACCGAGTGGGTGCGGAGTGACCAGAGCGCGCTCATCAGGCCGCGCCCCGCCCTGGCTGTTCCTTCACCCCTCCTCCCCGGAGCCCGGCTCGGCCACAAGCCTCGGGCGCCCTGCTCTGCTCCCGGGAAAGGCTGCCCGTGCTTTGTGTGGGGCCTCCGGCCCAGGAAGGTGGCGACTGGGGCTAGGACCCCCCCGCCGTGCGGTGCTGCCTGGGTGAAGATGGAGAACACAGAAACATGGTAATGACACTGGAATATTTAAGAATTTACTTCACCTTAGTCCTATATCTGACTTGTACGGATTCTACCAAAGTTTTGCTCCACAGGACAGGCATTTAAAGAGAAAACAGACTGTGTTAAATTCCAAAAGCAGTTGAAAGCGTTAAGAGAGATTATTGATAAACGAGGTGACACGCCAGAGGCCTCCCGAGGGGCGCTGACGTTACATATTGTATTTGTGCATTTCTGCAAGCACAAAGTTCAGTAAGCGCCTAAGGAAATTTAGCTTTTGAATTTGCAACTTTAATAAGTCAGGTATTAACTTTAAAAAGCAAAGTAACTACAAATCGCCCTTTTGCTCCGGCGGTGTCGGGGGGGCGGGGGGCCTGCAGGACACTACAGCTGCCTCCTGCTCCCCGCACAGACGTCACCCCGCGGCACAGGCTTCCACGGCCCTCGTCCCGAGCCCCTCCCCCAGGAGCACCGCACAGCTGGGGGGGGGGGGCGCCTACCTGTGCAGCGTGAAGCGAACTGTGTCCTCATTGTGGGAGGCCACCATTACTTTGGCCTTGGTGTTGTGCTTCAGCTCCTCCAGGACATAGTTGAGGCACCTGGGGGGAGTGCCACGTGAGCCCCAACCCGCAGGGGCCACAGGCAGGCCCAGGGCCGTCCAGCGCGCCCACTCCTCCCAAGCGTGGCCACAGCAGTAGGACCACGGCTGCACTTGACATTCCTCAGCACCTCGCGGCTAAGAAAGAAAACACGAGCAGCACCCCGGGCTAGACATGCGACGGGACTGGCTGGGGCACGGTGCCCCCGGCACGTGACACGTACGCCTTCGCTTCCGGGCAGGGGTCCACAAGGAAATCAAAGGCCTGGCGGGAGCGGGGGGCCTCCCCCCGCACGGTGTGAGGGGCCTACCGTCTGGCAGCGAAGGTGCATGTCCTGGACCCAGCAACTCGGCTGCTAGGAATGTGCCAAAACCGTGTACCTGCCCGTGAGTACGCGGGGACAGGGTGTGCTACGGGTCGCTACCGTCCTGACGGGGATGGGCATGCTGCTAGCCGCTGGGTTAACAGCGGGGGCCCGCACGCTGACACGGGGGCGTCCCGACGGGTGTTACCTGGAAAAGCAAGGGCACAGGGCTGAGTGCACGATGCCAAAGCCGACGCGGGTACACACATGCATACTCAGAAGCTCTGGGAAAGTAGCAGGGAACTGCCAGGGAGGACGCAGGAGCCAGGCAGACGCCAGGGGTCTGAATTTGCGACACACACACACAACCCCCTAGAGAGAGAGCACACGCTCCGCCTGCCCCTGCTGCATGACAGTGTTGGCAAGACAAACACACTAAAAGCAGATGCAGAACAGCTGATGACCCCGGTGTGTAATATGAAAAGCAAATGGGCTCTATACAAGTCAGGAGGGCCACCGGGGCATCTCCCTTGTCCTAAGTGTCAACAAGAGCCAGCTGGCGGACCTGGGCCAGTTTAGTTTTATTCAGTAGGCTTTTCTGTACTAAAAATGCACCTTAATAGTTTTTGGAAAGAGTAGAACAATAGAGGATTCAAAAAATAAACAGTAAGTTAAAAGCAGAGGAGATAATCAGTTCTGGCCTCAAGCATAAGTCTCACTCCTGCTCCCCCTTCAGATGGGCGTCTTGTGGGGTCAGTGCCAGCACCCCGGCCCTGTTTTCTCATTCCCCTGCCCAGGAAGCCATGAGGCCCTCGGGGCCAAGGAGGGCTGGCGCACCTGTGGTACATGGCATTGGTGGCCTCGTACGTAGGGTTAATGGGGTCCTCATAGCCAATCTCTGCGGCGCGGGTACGTTCCTGGGCCATATATGCACCCCGCACCAGCTTGGCCCCAAAGCACCAGCCCTCGCGGCGAGCCAGCTCCACGTCCAGGGTGACGTTGTCATAGGCGTCCTGTGGGACCGGGGCCAAAAGTTGATGATGACCAGGATGAGGCCCCCTCCAGCCTGTGTCCCCTGAGGCCCGGTGCTCCCAGGGTATAGTCACCGTGGGACACCAGGGCCAGCAGCAGCTGCCTGACCTGCAGGTGCTTAGGGGAGCTGGGAGACAAGTAGGGGTGAGGAAGGCCCCTTGAGCTCTGTCTCTTAGAAATGGGGATTCTTCTGGGTAGCCTGGGACAACCCTGTTGGGGGACAGACGAGGTGCCGGAAGCCATGGTGCACTCCAGAGTCTCCCTGGGCTGATGGTGCTGCATGCTACGGGCACCTGCCTGGACCCCCCCCCCCCCCCCCCCCCGCCCTGCCACCGCTGGAGCCTTGACACCCATCCCACACTATTGTCTTCCAAATACCTGCCTGGTCCCAGAGCAGCCCAGCCCAGGTTCGTGCTCAGCAATCCCACCCTGAAGCACCCCGGGGCTCCCAGAGGTACATGCAAAATCCTGAGCAAGTCTTTCTGTGGGGAGGCAACCAGAAGTTGCCAGTCCCATGAACCATCTGATCCGATGGGACCCGCACTAAAAAATGGCAGGAAAAACCAGTGACGCGTGAGGCCTTCAAAATTTGGGGATTAAGGCACATGAAGCAGACCGTAAAAAGGCTCCTTCACCTTCCTCCTACCCCTCTACACCCGTCTGGGATCTGAGGCCCAGAGAAGGGGCAGGTACACAGCTGGAGACAGGGCCCTGGGCCTTTCTTCCTGCTCGGAGTCCATCATGCTCAGGTAGAGGCCTCTCCCCAACACCAGCACGGGACTTACACGAGGGGCCTCCGCTCACCCGAGGGCCGGCAGGGAGACGGCAGGCAGGGGCTGTACCTTGAGGTAGCACTGGTACGTGTTGAAGATGAGTGGCTTCCCCACATTGAACTTGCGCTGCATTTCCAGGGTCAGGCGGCTGATGGCCGGCTGGAAGTAGGTCTGCTCGGCGTCCACCATCAGCCGCACGCCCATCTCCGTGGCTTTCTAAGAGGTGCAGGGGTGGGACAGAGGGTTTGACTGGGGTCAGGTGAGACACGTGGCCCCCTCTCTGGGCACGCCCCAGGGTCCTCGACCTTGGCCAGGATGTCCATCCTTTGCAGCATCCTCGTCATCTGCAGCTCTTCGTCCTCAGTGAACCGTGACAGCAGAGGCTCCAGCTGTCCTGTCTGGGGCAGCATGTAGTCAGGCCGCAGCAGGGCTCTAAGCCCCCACCTCTCAAAGCCACCACGTCCCCTGCCCAAGGGCACCCTTCCCCCCGCCCCCCGCCGTGTGCAGGGCCTACCAATACCCAGTGCATGGTCCCCAGGACCCGCAAGGCCACCTCATCCCCACCCCTTCCCCATTTTTTAGCAAAGATCAGTGCCCTGCCCTGAGGCCACCTGGCTACACGGCACCCCAGAACCTCGCTGCCAGCCAGCACCCTCTGACTCACAGGGCTAGCTGCCCCAGGTCAGGCCTGCACCCAAGGTATCTGCTCCCACAGCCTCCCAGGACCCTGGAAGGGGATCCCCCTTCTGCCCCCACACAACGGTAAGGAAATAACCCTTGGCCCATCCAATCACCCAGAAGGGTTCAGCCCCTAGCAAGGAGAGGGCTTGGAGGGAGAACGGCGACCGCAGGCAGACAGGGACAGCCTGCAGGAGACTGACAACATAGCAGCGGGGACAGAGGCACCATCCCCAGATGGTGGCTTTCGGGGAGGCAGCAGGTCGGCAGGGGGTACCTATCCTGGAGGCCCACAGGGCACTGGGCCCTCTGCTAGCACCACATGCCCGCCAACCCCGCCCAGGGCACTCCCGGGGGGGCCCGGAGCATGCCCCTCTGTTGGCCCTCAGAGTCTCAGTTTGGGGGCTGAGCCCTCGGTCAGCTGGGCCCAGGTGCTTGTGGGAGGCACTGTTTGCGGGATGTTTTCCCAAGGCGCTTCTGCTGCTTTACATCCAGCTTGAGGGGTGGTTTCCAACAGAGTGCAAAGTCCCGGCACCTCCCCCAGGCAGGAAGGGCAGGGAAGGGGGCTCTCATTCCCTGGTGAGAACGAGAACACAGGCTGGCCTAGTGACTTTTCACACAACTGGGCACAAGTGACGCCATGGGACATCTGGGGTGAGGCTGGAAAAGGTGACCGTGCTTCCGCCCGGCTCTCAGGGGACACTCACCCTGGGAGCCCAGCCCTCGCATGGTGAGGAAGCCCCGCCCCACACAGCCAGCATCCACCGCTGGCCATGTGAGTGGGGCCCCTCCACAATGAGCCCAGCTCCCAGCACCCTCTGAGAACAACTGCAAGGGAAACCCTGAGCTAGAACCACTAGAACTGGTCAGTCCAGAACTGCGATGCGGGACAACAGGATTACTGCCATTTCAGGCCACTGAGGTTTGGGACGACCCAGCATGCAAGGATAGAGGACGTGGGTCTCTGTCCCCCTCTGTGGGGCACTCAGGGACCTGTCCTCCTCCTCCAGACCACAGGGATGTTGTGTGGCCAGGAAGGACGCTGGTCTCAGCCAGCTGTGTCCCCAGGGTGAGGGACAGGGAGCATTTCCTTTCTCAGCCTCACACCCCAGTGCGACAGGGCTCAGGGGTGAGGGGTGGTCACCTGCATGTTAGGGACCACCAGGTGCTTGGAGAGCTCGGTCCTGCTGTCAATGAGGCTGCTCCAGTCCAGCAGGTCCAGGGTGCTGTGGGAGAAGCTGCATCAGCACGGGGTCACTAGGATCTGTCAGGGGGGCCCAGTCCCCAAACCAGCCCATGCCTTAAAAGAGCACCCCTAGCCCAACCCCCGCAAAACCCGCCTCAGTGTTCAGTTTTAAAAGACAGATAAAATGTTAACATTATCCTCTGTTTACAAAATGGAAACCAAAACCAGAACATTCTTGCATTGGGGCGGCGGCAGCTACTAAAAACCCAGGGTGAACACCAAGGACACCATGGGCCATGTCAGGCTTGGGAAAGAACCAAACATGGGAGGCCAGGAAGGAGGCAGACCCTGCATGTAATGGGACAGCTGCTACCCACCCCCCCAGGGGCCCTGGTGATCTCAGTCCCAGCTTCCAGACCCCTCAGAAAGAGGTGTGGGCCCCTCTAGGATCTCAGCTGTCCTGACCCTCAGCCTGCCTGCCATGTGGGCCCCAGGGAGGGCTGAGTGTGGCACCCTTACTCTAGGACCCAAATAATTCTGTGAGCGGCCCTGCCGGTTCAGGGGTGCTCCTACGCAGCTACAGTCTGGACTAGCCCTGGGCTAGCTGCGGCCCGGCCTCGTGGACTCCAGGCCCCCTCCAGGCCCACGACTCCTGCTGTGTGTCTCGGGGCAAAGGTCCTTCAGCACTGTCACGCCAGGCCCATGCTCTCCAGGAGGGCAACCAGGACTGGGAGAAGCCGTTGGGGCTCTGCTGGAACCACGGCTGAATCAGGGCAGACATTCCGGAACTCCCAGCTCGGGGGCTACTCTTACCCAGACACGCCCAGGGTCTCCGCAGTGAACCAGTTCTCAATCTCCGTCCTGGAGGCGATGCCCATCTTTGCCACACTTTCCTTGAGAAGTAAGAAGCTGCCAGTGCCATGAACCCGCCCCAGCCCCATTCGCTAACATTTCCTGCCCACCCCCCCAACATCTGCGTTGCTCTTTTGACTTTATTTTATTACACCATTAGTACGAACAGGATATGGTTCTGGTTTGTGTTTCATTCCTACCTGTCCCTGATGCCCCTTCCTGGACCCAAAGCAGTACTCTGCCACCTGCAGGGCAAACCCCGCTCCTCGAACCCTCGCCCCCAGCATGTCCTTCCCAGCAGACCCCAGCTGCTGCTGTGTGGCGGCGGGGGGAGGGGGGGTTGCTACAGGCCTCTGGGAACCCACCACACACACTAACTGGCCGGGGCTCCTCCCCGAGCCCCCACAGTGCCTACCCACTCACACCCACTGGGCAAGGCTTCACACCTGCAGCACGGCCACCTCCAACTTCGTATCCATGGCAGCCAGACCAGCCTTCCCTTGCTCTGCAGCCATTTGGTGGAAGAATCGTCTCCACTTGGTCAGCACATCTGAGAACTGCAGCTGCAAGTGCAGGCCTGAGCCTCCCTCTCTGGCGTACGCCCAGCTTCCCGCCCCCAGGACCCCCACAGAGCCCCTGGGCCCCCTCCTGGTTCCCTGTGTGCCTGGCTCCCAGCACCAACGTACCAGCACAGGAGCTTTCCCTTAATGCTCACAGCACCCCAAGTTCTCACAAACTCTGCACGTGGAAGGTTCTGGCACTTACCAGAAACTGAGGTCTCCCCAGTGCAGTGAGCTTAATGGCTGAGAAGCCATCATCACTGGCTCCGCCTGTCAGAAGCCACAGGAAGAACCATTAGGGCTCCAGAGGGGGACGAGGAGGACCAGGAGCCTGCGCCCAGAATCTGTGCCCCCCAGGAGTTAGACACATCTCACCAGACTCGTGACAGACTGCGAATGGCTGGCATGGCCCCCATTCCTACCAATTACCTACAGCAACACAGTCCTGGCTCTCCCTTCCAGATGGGCCCCAAGACCACCACGGAGTGGCACCAGCAGATCTCTCCTCCCTTCCCCACCCGGCCCTAGCACGGCACCGCGCTTCCTGGACGGGCCTTCCGCTCCCCAGCATGCCTGCCTTACCCTCCCTGGAAGCAGCCCTAGTGGCAGCTTGGCCATCTCAGGCTAAGGTGGATGGCGCCAGGGGCCCCTGCCAGCCACCCAGCCCGCCCCCCCCCCCCCGCCCTTGAACAGGAGGGGAGAGCCCACCAAGGAGCCACATATCCTGGGCTGGCTGGCTAACCACTTATGGGCAAAAGGACAATGTTCCTACTGAGCCCATAAATACACAGGCACACCCCACCTCGGAGGCGGGACAGGCAACTTGGCAGGATTTATTAGCCACGTGGATCCAGGAAGCCGGTGGGCAAAGGAGCTGGCCCCTTCTGTCCCTGCCCCACGTCCTCTCCCATGCCACCGGCACCCCAGGCTGCCCACGGCGGGGGTGGGGGGGAGGAGGGGGGCAAGGGAGAGGAGGGGGGCAGGGGAAGGGTTCACAGAACGCAGAAACACCCAGCAGAACAGAGCATGGAACACAGCAGGTGCTCAACCCCACTCGCCCCTCTCCTCCCTTCCAGAAACCGACGACCCGTCCTCACTTCCGTGACCTTCGCTTCAGGCAGAGCAGGCACAGAGGCAAGGAGGCGCCCCTGCTCTGGACCCGTGTGGCCGAGTCTCTGCCTGACCACTGCCATCTCCCCAGCACCGCTCTCAGAAGGCCGCTGCCGAGCACCACTCACTCCCACCCCTCCCAGTGTGCAGAAGGTAGAGTCCACGAATGGAAGGGCTGCGGGCCCATGCGGTGGGGCTGCGCTGTAGCTGGGGGAGGCCCCCCCGACTCGCCTCCTTTGGCGAGCGCTCCACCCAGAGGCCAGGTGCGGAGGAGTCCTCCATGGCACCAGCTCCTGGAACAGCGTAGCTGCCAAACCCAAGTGCCACGTGTGGCTAGGCTCGAGCCCCTGACCCGGATGGAAGGTTGCTCAGCCCGCGGACAGCTGGGCACTGGTACCCGGGAAGAGGCAGGAGGCTCCTTGCGCAGGGCTGGACTCAGGCGTGACCCCGGTATGACCTGAGCCCAGCCTATGGCTTCCCCAGTGTCACCCACAGTCATCCTCATGACTGTCCGGGCCACCTAGAGAGGAAGCCCCAGGCGAGTGCTCCAGCCTGGCCTCGCTTTCACCCATCAGCATCTCCACACGTAGGGGCCGGCCCTCCCCGGCAGGTGCACAGCCAGCAAAGCACAGGGCCCCACCTGCAGCCTCGATGCAGCGCAAGAATGTCTCCATGTGGCTGTCACACTTGGCTTCACTGGCATAGAAGTAGGTGCGGGCGCTGACGACACCATCCCTGCGGTCTCCAAAGGCCCGGTGGGCCTGGTACTGCTTCTCCCTCTTACTCGTACCTGGAGGGGCAGGTACACGGCCTGAGCACACAGAGGCTGTGTGCTGTGCTCCGCTCCCACCCAGCTCTGGGCAAACACAGGGCTTCCCGGGCATCCGGCAAGGCCTGCTGATGGCCCACAGCCCCCTGCCCTCGGCGCTGGCTCCTTGGCGGCCACGGCCTCCCTGCACTGTGTTGCCCACCACTCCCTGCTCCTACACTCACTGGTCCTTCTCCCTGGCTGAGCCCTAGTCACATGGGACAGGGTTTGCCCCTGAGGGCCAAGGGGGCCAGGACCCCCGGGAGCAGCCTGAGGATGTCGGCAGACTTGGAGCAATGGCCTGGGTGCACACAGGGAGGAGCCCTGGCCCCAAGTCTCGCCTGTGCCCTTGAACCAAGGTCTCCCGAGGAGGGGTTGGGGTGGGGGAGGGGACAGGTAGAGAGAGTATTTGTTCCTGAATAGCCTTCTCTTACTCACCACTGCCCTCCCTCTCTACAGCGGACGTACAGGACCTGTGTGAAGGAAGAAGAGGGTGAGGGTCAGTCACGCCACCTCAGGCTGCAAGTGACAAGCATGGGTTCCCTTTGAGCAGGCAGAGGTGAGAGGAAGCCAGACGCTGAGCCCTGACCCTGACCTGACAAGGAGGGCTGTAGGAGAAGGGCTGGGTTAGCCCGGGCAGGTGAGAGTGACTCATGTGCCCCACCTCCCTCCTCACCCACCCACCGCAGGCCTGCAGGGTCACCTCCCTTGAGCAGGGTGGGGCAGCAGCCTCACGGACCGGCCTGGCCACAGGCTCTACACCCTGGAGAAGCCTCAGAGTCCTTACAGGTAGGTGAGGAGTGAGTAAAACTAGCCGACAGCCCAAGGCACGGAATAGGTGCTTGAAGAAAGCTGGCTATGGGGGCATTCCTTCTGAAGGAAAGACGGAGCCTCGGGGCCAGTCAGGGCTGATAAGGAATGGACCCGGGCAACAGCCAGCGCACAAAACTCCCGAAGTTGCTCTGCTCTATGCACCCCCTACATCCAGGCCCCTCCAACCACCAGGAGCCCCAGGCTGGGCTCTGGGCTCCTGCCCGCGCACGGCTGGCCCCACCTTCAGCCACTGCCTGCCAGCCCCCTGCCTCCTTCTCGCCCCTTAGGTGTGTCTTCCAAGCAACAGCCAGAATTTTTCTTTTAAAACCAAGTCCTCCCATCATACCCGAGTAACACCCCCAGTCCTCATGAGGACAGGACAGTGAGGCCAGCCTGAGACCATGGTTGCTTCTGCCCCCGCTCAGGCTCAGCCCAGCCGCCCTGGCCTCGCACCTGACACACAGGTAGAGGTAAGTGCACCTGCGGTGGTCTCAAGCCGAGTCAGGGGGCCAAGGCAGCTTTTGACCTCCGTGCTCCTACAGCAAGTCGGGGGCTGCTGGCCACCCTCCAGGGAGCCCTCCCTTGGGACCCTGGCTCTTGTGTGACCCCAGGGCCCATATCTGGCGATTCTGAGCCAGGATGCCCAGGTCAGGACCCAGGAGTCCCAGTAGCTGGGCCAGCCCGCAGAGCTGGGGGCTCCACGTCCTGCTGCACAGCCCACAAGGCCCCAACCCGGGGACAGGGGCCACTTCATGGCAACTAGACACATGCGCTTGATATACAGAAGAAAAGAGGGTGAGGTGGCACTGTGTGACAATATTTGACTCTGTAACATGAGGGAGGGGTCGGCCCACACAACAGCATCCCCAATGGGGACAAGGAGCACCTGTAAGACCAGCCCCCGGCTGTGGCCCAGGTGCAACCAGGCAAAAGCCCGACTCGGGCCCCACCATCTACACTGAGGTGTGGGTCTCGTCAGCAAGGATGGTGGCTGCTGGGGACTCGGGCCTGCTTTGGAACCACAGAGCCCATGGCTCAGAGAAACAGGAGTATCCTCTCCAAGGTTCCTGCCTCCTAGGCAGGCCGCATTCCACTCACGTGGGAAACCATTATCGAAAAGGCCCCCCGTGGCCCAGCCCTGTGTAAGGGTCCTGCTCAACACCCCTCAGCGGGCCTATCCACCGTGCAAGCCCCAGCCAGGCTCCAAAGGCACAGGGAGCATGGGCCACTCGCTCCTCACCGCCAGCAGGCCCAGCAGGGGAAGCAGAGACTGCAGCTGTCTCCATCGCTGAGCCCCCTGACCGGACGGCAAGCACTTTAGCATTGACCGAGCAGAGGAACCGGGCTGGCGGCACTGCCGTGTGGTCAGGGCACAGAGGCCTGTCCCCGGGCAGACGGCACCAGCAAGGATCAGGGTCACACTCTCAACCAGGCCCGGCGGGTGGGTCACGAGAAGACCAAGATGGCAGCGGCCAGGCGCAGTGGAGGGGAGGGAAGGTCATGTCACCAGTGGGGAGAGGAAGAACCCTGGGCGTGTGCGTGTGTGTGCGCGCACACACACACACACACACTTGCAAAGCCCAGGATGTGGAAGAGGGAAGAGAGCGCGCCCAGGGGCGGAGGGCAGAGGAGGGGGAACACCGGAACACCAGAGGCCCAGGGGAGAGGCGGCAGGAAGGCCCCGACCATCCCCTTGGCCGCCTCCAAGCTCAGCTCGCTGCACTGGGGGATTTGTTGGCTGGCTGCCTTTTAGAAAAAAGCAGAAAGTGAGGAGAGCCAGTGAGGGCTCTCCCAGTGGGGAAATGCAGGTGGCAGGAGGGAGTGATGTGCAGAGAAGCCCAATGGAGCTCATTCCCATCGGCACACCTACCTCCCTGGCCCCCCAGGCCCTGACTCCAGGCAGCACCCAAGTCCTCTGCACACTTTGCACCACCAGTCCCAGAAGAGCTGCCACCACCCTGGGGCTCTACCTCCAGCCAGCCCTGGGTCTGCATAGCCAAGACAGATGCACCTGCCATCCACACTGTCCCTGGGTGTCCTCATCAGAGCCAATCAGCCCCTTATCCCCACAGCTCTCAGCCTGCTGCGGAGATCCTGTGGGGCTCCTCTCCTAGAGCCAGGGCCCCGGCCTCTGCCTTCTACCAGGTGTTCTGGGAAACACCATCCCACCCCAGCCCTAGATGGCTACTCTCTCCCTCCAGCACCTACAGCCTCCCGCCTCCTGCTTCCTACCCCAGGGAACCCTCCGTGGGCCCCCTACGCAGACCCTCAGGAGGCCTGCTGGGCGTCCTGTGCGTTCAGACAACCTCCATCCTTTCTGTGCCTCACACGGTTATGCCCAGGGCAGGCCTGGCACCACCTGTACCCTCCCTGCCCCAACTCCTGGGGCCTTCATTTGGGGTGGTGGCCTCTCTATCGCTCCCCAGAGCAGGGTCTATGGGCCTCATGACAAGATTGGCGAGACAGACCTCTGCCCCCCGCCCCCCGGGACACAGCAGCAGTGCTCTGCGCGGGGGCTGCGTGGACGGGGGCTGCGTGGCCTGGAGCCACTCCCGACCAAGAACACCCAGGAAGGCCGGCAGGCAATTGACACTATAGCTGTTCTGCCCCCTCAGCCCAGGCCTCTCCAAAGGCACTGGGCCACCTGGCAGCAGAGCCAGGCATGAGTCTTGGACACCTGCCCCTGACATCGGAGGGTGGTCACCATGTTAGGATGGGAGGGAGCAACACTCACGTCCCAAAGCCCACCAAGCGGGGCTCCTAGAGCATCGGGGGCGCAAACATCAGGGTGGCCCTGGGGCACAGGCGCCTTGGCTCCACTGCAGGGCAAGGCCGGCCCACCTCCCGATGCTCCCCCTGCAGAACAGGCGGGAAGCCAGCCAGATCACCCCGGGAAAGGAGTCTTCCGAGCAGAGGGAGAAAATGCCATTGTGAAACCACTCAGCCCTCACCGGAGAAACACAGCAGGGCCACAGAGCTCATTAGCCATTCAACAGGCAGCCCCACTAGGAATACACAGAGGGGTGCCAAACTGGAGAACCCCGCCTTTAAGACAGCAAATGGCTAGCCAGGGGCTGGGTTCCCCAGGCCAATCCGCTGCCACTGTGGCTGCTTGGCTTGGACATTCCGTTCCCAGGGCAGGAGCCTCATGTGATGCCTTTCTCCTTCCTCCCCCCGCCTCTTGTCCCCAGGCCAGAGCAAACACCCCAGCCTGAGACAGGACAGGTTACTCAGTAGGCTTGTCCCAAGCCTCACGTGGTCAGGCACAGCTGCTGTCAGAACTTAGGGTCCCAAAGGCAAGCAAAGGCCTCACACGGAGGGCTGCAGGTACCAGCGTAAGAACCGGGCATTTTGGGGCACCTGGGTGGCTCCGTCGTTAAGTGTCTGCCTTCAGCTCAGGTCATGATCCCGGGGTCCTGGGATCGAGCCCCGCATCGGGCTCCCTGCTCAGCGGGAAGCCTGCTTCTCCCTCTCCCACTCCCCCTGCTTGTGTTCCCTCTCTAGCTGTCTCTCTCTCTCGGTGTCAAATAAATAAAATAAAATCTTAAAAAAAAAAAAGAACTGGGCATTTTGCAAAGAAAGGGCTGGTATTGCCTGGATCTCCTGTGTGGCCACCTCCCCAGGAAAGCAGAGGGTGGTCTCATTCTCTAATTTTGTTCTGTGGCCCAGAAGGGTGGGTCAGGGAGGTACCCATCTGTCCCCAGGCTCACTGCCCAGAGAACAGGTCCTGCAGCAAGTTGGTGACCTCCGGAAGAGGCCCTAGGCCAGCCTGCCACACTGCTCCTGGCTGTCATTCCCTTCTGGGACCCCTGGGTATGCACCAGGCCTGGCAGGCTCCACACTCACCAGGCAAAGCCCACCTGCTGATTAGAAAACCCTCCCAGGAGGGGCACCTGGGTGGCTCAGTTGGGTAAGCGTCTGCCTTCGGCTCAGGTCATGATCCCAGGGTCCTGGGATCGAGCCCCTCATCGGGCTCCCTGCTCAACGGGGAGTCTGTTTCTCCCTCTCCTTCTGTGCCCCCCCCTCCCTGGCTCATGCTCTCTCTCTCTCTCTAATAAATAAATAAAGTCTTTAAAAGGGGGGGGGGGCGCCTGGCTGGCTTAGTTGGTTAAGCGTCTGCCTTCGGCTCAGGTCATGATCCCAGGGTCCTGGGATTGAGCCCCACATCGGGCTCCCTGCTCAGCGGGAAGCCTGCTTCTCCCTCTCCCACTCCCCCTGCTTGTGTTCCCTCTCTCGCTGTGTCTCTGTCAAATAAAATAATTTAAAAATAAAAATACATTAAAAAAGAAAAGAAAAGAAAGTTTAGAAAATTAAAGAAAATTAAAAAAAAAAAGAAAAGAAAAGAAAAGAAAGAAAACCCTCCCAGGAGCTAGGCAAGGGTGAGGCAGTGGGCCCCTGTCCAGCAGGTTAGCAACCCCTCTGAAGAGATGCTTTAGCACATCAGGAAGCCACAGCACCCCCTACACCAGGGTCAGCAAACATCTTTTGTAAATGCTCAGGTAGCATCTATCTTCGGCCTTGTGGGCCATACGGCACCTGCCACAGCTACTCAACTCTGCCCCTCTAGGGCAAAGGTGATTTGAATTTCATATACTTTTCACATATCACAAAATATTATTCTTGTTTTATTTCAGCCTTTTAAAAAAAGTATCAACCAATCTCAGCTTGCAGACCACACAAAACCAGGCAGGTGGGCCACACTGGGCTGTGGACTGTAGTTTGCCGTCCCCAATCCCTGCCCCTCCTCCAGCCTTGTGCACACAAGACCTTTTGTGAAAGCCCAGAGCTGTCATTCTCACAGAACAAAACTGCAAGAACCCCAGGCAGAACCCAGGAGGGCCGCTGGTAAGCAGGCTGACCAAGCTCTCCTAGCCTTGGGGGGCCTCCGCCCAGCCCAGCCCCAGCTGGCCCCAGGACGCTTTGGGGTGGCGACCAGATGCCCAGGTGGGCCTTACTCCATCTCCTTGCGCTCAGCCTCCTCAGGGCTCAGATCCTCTTCCACCCCGTAGTCCAGGATGGAGCCCACTCCGAACGCCCTGTTGTGCCGGATCAGGGGCCGGATGGACTCCTGGTCCTCGCCGGCCACAAACTGCCCGTAGAAGGTCATCTTCATGAGCTTTTCGAACAGCCTTTGCCCCAGAAGCCTCCTGGTGAGATGGAGCAGCTGAAAGACAGAAGGAAGGGGCTGTCCTGGCTGCCTGGCCTCCCCTGTCCCCAGCAGGACACCCTTGTGCCCCCGCCCCCTTCGCTCCAGCCATAAAGCCTTGACACACGCTCCTCCCCAGGGCCAAACCCGACTCCCGGCCGTGGTTTAACAGTGGACACCAATGGCAGCGGCCTGCTTCTCAGCCTGTAGCTACTGTCAATCCACTCCTCATGAAGGGCAGAGGTCCCCGTGCCCATCCCCCGCCCCCGCCAACAGCCACTCACCTCCCTGCCCTGCACACTCACAGGTGACCCCAGTGGCACACAGTGGCTGCCCGACCATCACTTGATGGATAAAGAAATGAACAGCAGGTCTCTCTGGGAATAGCAGCGGGTGTGTTCATCATGACATTCTCTGTGTCCACACCTCAGTGGGTTATGCCGGCTAGGAGGAGGATTTGGTACAACTTTCTAGCAGGCGAGCACCCAGATTTCTCAATGTTTTGTTCACTGCTTATTCCAAGCTCCTCAAACAGTGCCTGGCAAGGGGCCGGCCCTCCAGTGGCTGCTGAGCAGATGAACACATGCTAAATTCAGAAGGAGTCTAACTTCAGCTGGAGCAAGCCTTAGGCTAACAATAAGCCAGGTGAGCATCTACAGAGTCTGTCAGATGAGAGCCCATTGTGGGACCAGTGGGGACTCGGTACAGTCATCCAGGGCCACAGCAGACCCACAGCTCGAGTGGACGTGCCCCGGGGGAAGACAGCTGCCCATAAACCACTCAGCTTTCTCCTCCAATCACATTTTGCCACATCCCCAATTTCTGCCATCACTCATTCCAAGTCCTGAGCTGCTGCTTTGTGCCCAGTACAATTCTAGGCTAAACAAAACTGATAAGGAGCTTACATCCTAGCAGGGGAGAGAGCAAGGCACCTCCACAAGTGATTCAGAACAGGGGTGAGGGAGTGATGGGTGGGAGATGTTTGCTAACTTAGATCCGGCGGGGAGGTGGCTTGCCAAGGCATGGAGGTGGCATGGAGTCCCTACAGTGCGACAGCCAGGGCAGGAAGGAATGAGGACAGTGGAGTCCCCTGAGGCTAGAAGGGAAGGCTGCTGGGAGGGCATATCTGCCACCTGTCTGGGAATTCCTGTGTGTCCACTGTCCCCCACACTTAGCTCCAAGACAGAAGAAGCCTGAGGTCTGTCAAACCCAATGGATAAAAGAGCCCCTTTTGTGAGGAACATCTCTTGGGATCAGGGCTGCAGGGAACAATCTCTAATCTAAGCAGAAGTATGAGCAAATCAAACACCTTCAACCCCAAACCAATCCCAAGCAGCCCCACACTGGCCAGAAGGGAGACATACCTAGAATCGCAGGTTGGTGCTTGGTGGGGGCACCGCAGGGCGTCCAGAGGACAAGGGTCTCTGGGTCATCCCCTCTGCCTTGCCACAGCCTCTCTGCAGCACCTGGCTTCATTGCATCTCATTGTTTTTATAAAGAGGATGAGAAACGGAAAATGAAAGCCTGACAAGGGAGAACGGGGCAGGCTGCCTTGGCCCCACACAGCCAGGGCCAGCGGATTCCAGTCAGGGAATCTATGGGCCAGAGCGGCCTTGCTAGAGGAAAAGCCGGATCTTGATTAGATCAAAGATCACCCCAAGGGTAGGTGGGGCAGAATCGGACACCTGAAAACCATCATCTGGCTCTGGAAAACCCCTGACATCGAACGGGTCAGCTCTGAGAACTATCAGGAACCACTGCATGTGGAAAGGGGCCAGCCATCTACTCTCAGGCCAGCAAATTTTCCTGCCCGGGGCCACACGGTAAATAACGTAGGCTGCACAGGCCACGTGGTCACAGTCGTAACTACTCAACCCTGCACGTGAAGCACGAAAGTAGCCACAGTCAACGTTAATCAAAGAAGCAGGAGCAAGGCAGATGTGGAATATGGCCCAGGGGAGTCCTGGGCTGGTAACCTCCCACAAAGCCTGCACTTCACACTGACCAGCTCCCCAAGGGGAGGCGGGGCTCAGAGGGGAGGGCAGGCAAGGCCACCCGGGTCACCGAGCCGGTCACTCACCCTCTCACTCTGGCAAAAGGAAGCCAGCCCATCAGAGAGGGCTATGGAAGCACACGGGGCAGGACTGGCAATTCTAAAGCTAACTCCAGAGCAAAGCCACCTCTTGAAAAATATCCTGGCATCAGGTGTATCCCTGGGTAGCACGGCCTAAGATGAAGGCAGCCCCCACTCTTCTCCAGGTGGGGGCATCCTTCGTGGGTTTAGAAACTTGCCCCACGAACACATATACTTGTTTCCACTGTAAAAGACTCAAACAGATGTGTGCAGGGCAAGGAGGGGTAAAGCCAGTTCTCTCTCCTCCCTGTCCCCCAAGGCCACCATCACTATCCATCCTGTCCCCTTCCTTTTCTGTTACCCCCTTCTGCACTGGCCTACACCCAAGCACAGAAGCCTTTGTCATGGAAGACCGGAGTTTTCTAAACCCTTATCTTTTGGCAAGGAAGGGACCCTACCGGGTCCCAAACCAATGCAGCAGCTCAGACAGGGCTCCTTCAGGCTGACACTCCCTGGGAACAGATTTGATGATCCCCAACTGCCTCCGCAAGTGCTGCACAGACCCGCACTGCTCAGCAGGAGGAATTTCCACCCCAGGCCAGAGGACAAGGTAAGTACTGGTTCTGGTGAGCAGCCCACAACCCTGCAGCCGGGCCCCTGCCCCATTTCCCCATTTCCTCCAGTGCCACGCACCAAGGCCACTGACACCAGTGTGACCACTAGCAATGTTGTGGTGGAACAGGTCCCACAGGGGGCACACAGAGCGCCGTTAGTGGGCTCCCCGAAGGCATCCTCAGGGCACAGGTGGGACAGGAGGGAAGGCTGGGAGAAGCCTCCATGCCTCCCAGCACCCATGGTGGTCCCTGCACCCCAGCACTTGCTGGCACTTGGACAGTGGTCACCCACAGTACCCGATGGTCTCCAGCTCTGCTGGCTTCTCCTCTGGCTTTGATCCCAAGAAAGCAAGCTCGGTGCTGAGATGGGAGAAATAGGGCCTGGCTGGCTCCAAGCCTTCACTCCTTCCCTTCCAGCCACATGGTGGTAGGCGGGGCTCCTGCACCACTCCTGCGCCACGCATCCCAGTCCCACCCAGCAGTCCCATCATGCCCGCCGCAGGAGCCAGGTCCTTGTCCTTGCCCTCCACAGAGACCTCATAGCCAGCCATTCCCTCCCCTAGTCGTTCCCGCCCCCCCCAGCTGCCTCCTCCCTCCTGACCACTGCACCTCTAGACCTTGCTGCTCCTTTCAGGCTGCCCCTCAGACGTTGGTGCTCCCCAAAGGGTTCTTATCACGTTCACCCCCCCACCAGGTTCCTTGACCCCTGAGTGTCACTTTCCATCCTCCTCTCCAGTTGGCCTGGGCACTCCACAGCCACAAATTTGCCACAGGGCATCCAAGTCTATCACAAACACAAATGGCTTCCCAGGAGCCTCCACATTTTCAGTTCAGCCCCTTCCTCCTCTGCATTCCCGTCCCACCATCAGTCCCAGGCTGCATCTGAGTAAAACTTCTGGAGACCCAGTCCAACACTCCGCTGGCCTCACAGTCCCCTCAGACCCCTCCCGACTCTGACTTTGTGGACTGTATCCTCACCTCCCACCCACCGTGGTTTCACTTTCACCTAAGCCTGAAGTGTGGCTTGGTGCTCTTCTTTGGACCAGCCTCCCCAGCCTCCTCCAGGGGCCAAGGAAGGCAGTACCATACACTCAGCACAGTCTCACTTGAGAAATCGCCACCACCCACATGAAGAGCCTTCCAGACCCTTAGCACCAACAACTGCACCCTTACAAACTGTTCCCAGGATCACCTTGAAAAACTGTCTTTCCCACACGTCCAGACTGACAGTGGCTGAGACGGTTCTTTTTACTTCCCCAAAGCACTCACACTTTTCACAAGTTACTATGTTGAAGTAATAAAAGTTGTAGTTCAAGTAACTTCCCATTTTCCCCAACACTGTTCCGAACGGCTCTGTCTAGTCACATCTTCTGAGAACTCGGAGTTCCCAGGCCATGAGCCTTTCAATACCACTAAGACTTCCGTCTGGGCAACATGGAAGACACTCCATTTCAATTTCAGGTGGCAACTATGCATTACTGCAAGCAGCATATAGCTTAAAAATTCAGAAACTGGTCTTCGTTTTCAGTTAGTGGTAACTGGCATACAGGAAAATTCACGACACCCAAAAGGGAATGCAGGAAACAACTCCCTCCTGACTTCTCGGCTACCAGCGATGCTCAAGGGGCTCCCGCTCTACAGTAAAACTTCATGAAGGTTCCGGGAACACACAGAGGATCCGGCGCGAGCCCCTGCTTACGCGCCGCGATGCGCACCTACCCACCTGCCGGCCCACCCACCTGCCTACCCGCGCACCTGCTCGTGGTGCGCCAGCAGCGCGGGAGAGGCGCACAGGCGCAGCACCAGCAAGCCGCGCACCAGCTCCCAGCTGCGCCGGCTGCGGTACGCCTCTTGAGTGTTGCCGAAGTCCACGACGGGCACCGGCGGCCGCGCGGCCTCGGCGGCCCCGCATCCTGGCACTGCCTGCCGGCCTGCAGCAACCTGCTCCCGAGCCGCCGGCGCGGTGGACAGCGGGGCGAGACGGGGAGTGCCGGCGCACAACACAGAGAGGATGCGCCTCAGAGCCATGGCGGGGCGTGTGCGCGCTCCGCGGCTGCTTAAGTACTCCCCTCCGGCCCCGCCCCTCCCCGCCCCGCCGGCTCCGCCCCGCGCTCAGCCGCGCCCTCTCCTCGGGAGACTCGTCCCGTCCTACGCGCGCGTCCCCATCCTGAGCCACGCCCCCTCCCCGGTAGACCCCGCCCCACGCCTTGAGCCACGCCTTCCCGTGGGGAGGCCCCGCCCCGCGCCTCGCGCCGAGTCTTCTGAAGAAGTCCCGCCTCGCCCCAGGGCCCGCGCCTTCGGTCCGAGAAACCGCGCTTCGCACCCTGAGCCGCGCCCTCTCCTCGGGAGACCGCACCCCGCGCCCTTGAGCCAGACCCTCAAGTTGGGACGCCCTCAGCTGCGACCTCTCCTTGGGAGGCCCCGCCCGGTCCTAGGATCCGAGCCTCCTTGCTAGGAAAAGCCCGCCCCGCGCTCCGAGTCGCGCCCACTCCTAGGGAGGCCCCGCCCTGCCCCAGGCCCCCGGCCCCCTGCTAGGAAAAGCGCGCCCGGCGCCCCCCGCGGCTCCGTCTCCTCAGGAGGCCTCGCCCCGCCCTGCCTTAGGACCGTGGCCCTCCGCTGGGGAGGCCCCGCCCCGCGCTCCAAGCCGCGCCCTCTCCCAAGGAGGCCGCATCCCTGCGAGTTCCCGATTGCAGCGCGTTCTGCGGCCGCCTCGGCCACACAGCGGCGCCAAGCGCGCCTGAAACCCTCCTTCTCGGCCTGTGGCCACATCCCCGAAAGAGACCCTGTCGCCTTGGCTGCTTATCCCCGGCTCCATCTTTCCCCTAGGAGACCCCGCGCCTCCCGGGACCGGATACGCCACCAGGCGTGCGATCTCCCCCAGGGTGTCCCGGGTCCCTAGGCTGGCCCTGTGGGTCCGGAGCCTGCGCGTCAGCGCCATCGCACACCTGCGCAGCCGGGCTCCCCCGCTGAGGCGGGGAGGGTGTAGAAGTCTGCAAGGCCGGAAGGCGGTGCCCCTTCTCCTGTACAGGGGCGTTTGGGAAGCCGTCCTTCCTCATTCCTAGGCCTACGGCGCGAGCGTGGGAAGGAGGCTCCTTAGGGGCTTGCCCAGTTCTGTTCTCTCCGTCTTCCCAGTCCCACCACCAACCCAACGCACAGGCACGGACCTCCAAGTTCCCCTTGGAACCCCTGCAGCCCCCACGGTTCCTACCCCGAGCCTCCCCTTCAGGCCCTCAGTGCTGCTGCCGTTGGGGCTGACAGCAAAGCCATCCGCTTTGTCACCTCCCTCAGGCCTCCCTTCACACCTAAAAGCCTTCCCGCTCTCTGCCCCTCTGCCTCCGATGCCCGTCCTTCCAACATCGTGGGTGACCTGCCAACGAAGCTCCAGATAGCATCTCCAGGGAGGGACCTGCCTTGACTGCCAACCATAGCACCCTCTTCCCTATCGCTCACCCCTTGGCCCCTCCTACATCTCATCAGGATATTCGGGCACCCCCACAGGCGCTGGGTCTGACTGTGGGTGGCAGCCTCGCTCAGCCTCACTCACCTGGTTCGCCTGGCTCACTATGTGCTTCATGCATTTTGGTGCTTTGGATGCCCTGTTCGGGACATACCCATTCGACACTGTTGACTTTTGGGACTGAATAATTCTTTGTTTTGGGGCGGCTCTGTGCATTGCAAGATACTTATCAGCCTCCTTGACCTCTACCCACCTGATGCCTGTAGCATCCTTCCCCCCAGACCTTATGGTACCCTGGGGGACACCATCACCACTGCTCTAGGTTGAGAGAGGCTATCCGAGGCAGTCATGGTTTTTCTGCCCCGCTCTTGCTCTTGTTGGGGTTGAAGAGGAAAAAAAGGGAGAGACAAAAGAGACAGGTGAGCCAAAGCCTAGAGGCAGGAACTCAGGGGTCCCTTCAGCAGCTTAGAAACTTAGCTCACCAAGAGCAGGTCAGCCTGGCAGCTGGCCGTGGCCACCAGACTCCCCCTTTTTCCTTTCACGGATAATCTTCCCTCCTCCTGAAAACCCTTCAGGGGCTCCCTGCTGCCATCATGACAAAGCTGCATGGCTCAGTCTAGCTCATCCACCATCAGCAGCTGGGTCCCTGCCCACACCCACCATGCCTCTCTCACCCACGCTGGTCATTTTGCCAGCCCCCCCTCTGAGCTCCAGGCCGCTGTTTGCATGTTGCTCTCAGGTACCTGTCCTTCCCCCGCACCCCAGATTCCTTCCTTCTACTCCTCAGGGTCAGTTTGGCAGGCATGTCCCTGGCTACAACTCCCTCTTCTTGCATTAGTTGCTGGCTTTAAATCTTAAAAATAAAGCTTGCAGTTATTTTACAAAAAAAAAAAAAGGGTTTATTCGGGAATAGCAGAGAATTGCAATTCAGGACAGGGAAGATGTGGCAAAACCATAGGCAAGTCGGGAGAACAAAGGAACAGAATGCTCTTTTATAGAGGAGAGGGAGGAATTTGGAAGGAACAGTCATAAACCAAAAAAGTCCTTTGGAGTAAACAGGGAGTCTGAAGTATAGTGGCTTTTCATTGGCTGAGCTGTGACAGTCTCATTAGCTGGTGGTTGCTGGAGGAGGAGAAAAACCTTTCTCCTGCTGGCAAACTGAAGCAGCTAAAGCGCCCGGACTTGCAGCAAGCAGCTGTTCCTGTTGGGCGTGGGAGCTCCCCCTGCTGGCTTCCTGAATCCATTTCTAAACCACTTTCCGTTTTATTAATTTTCACACTGGTGACCCTGCGTGCAGAGTCCCAGCCATCTGCCCTGTTCCCCACACTGCCTCCTTAACGTGTCTTTATTGAATGAAGGAAGGAGCGAGCATGTGTGATGTGGGAAATTTGACCTCAGGCTCTAGGCTGCTGGCTGTGGGTTTGAGACGCCTTCTGGGCCCTGCCCTGATCCCTGAATCACCTTGGACCAAACCCACCCCTTGCCCAGCATCCTGGCTCCTGCTTTCCAGCAGACATCCCTTTGATGCCACATTCTGTCCTTCTGTTGTGCACACCAACTGCCCAGGCTGCGGTGTTCCCCCAAGAGCATCTGTACCCAGGTACCACAATTGGACCCAGCTTCTCAGCACTCAGACTCCCCCCAGGCATTGTGCATCAGGAGAAACAGTGCAACTGAGCAGGAGGCACAGTCCTGCCTCGTGGACAGGTGCACACACCAGTCAAGATTGGTGACATGCAAACCCAGGGCTGGGGAGGGTGGGAAGAGCGGACCCTAACCCTGATCCTCCCCACCAGGAGCCAGTACTGTGCTCAGCCCATTTGGGGGATAATCCTGTTGATTTTATCTGCTCCTGCCCAGCGACCTCTGTCTGATACACTCATATTAGGGGCAGGGAGAAGGAAGTACATTGGCACCACCAGCTGTGCCACCTGTCACTGCCCTGATAACGGAGAAGGCTCACAACTATCTGTATCACGTATACTTTGGGCAAAATGATCGAGCACATGAAATGCCAGGTCAGCCCACAGTCTAACGGTCCCATGCAGCTCTCCCCCGACCTACCAGGCATCTCCATTCCTGCTCCGACTCAGGAAATACCAGAGTGGAGTCTAAGCCAAAACAAAGCTGACAAGGTCAAGGCTAGGTCCAGGCAAAACTCACAGATGAGGTGGCCATTGTCATGCGGTGGTCAGTGATGGGGCCCGTCCTGGCACCGGCACCCCAGCCACCCGGGACTGTCCCTAGGGCTGTTCAGTCCAGCCTCAGGCAGGTGGAAGGTCACATTGGGTTTATCACCTCATGTCTTAGAGTAAAACATTCATTCTGTAGCCTGTGGCTCATAAGCAAAGGATTCGAAGATGGTGGCAGTCAAACAGTGGAGTAGGAAGCTCCAGGAAGTCATCTCTCCACTGAATGAACAATTGAACTGTCTTAGGCAACTATTTGGGGACTCTGGAGCCTAGTAAACCACTTGCAGTCTCCAGGGGACAGCTGGATGAAAAAGCTGGTAAATTTCAGTCCATTTTAGTCAATTTCCACCTTCTTCACAGCATCTACCAAGCCCTCACCCAGGGGCAAGCAGCCTTGGGGACCGTGACAAGTAATCCTGGCTCCTGGCAGCACTATTCACAATAACCATAATGTGGAAGCAACCCAAGTGTCCACTGATGAGCAAATGGAGAAACAAAGTGCGGCCCACTCACACAGTGGGATGTTATTCGGCCATAAAAAGGGAATGAAGTATTGACGCATGTTCCAATGTGGACGAACTTAGAAAACACTATGCTAGGTGAAAGAAGCCAGGCACAAGGACCACGGGCTGTGTGATTCTATTTTTATGAAGTGTCCAGAATAGGCAAATCTATAGAGACAGCAAGTAAATTAGTGGTTGCTACTAATAGGTATGGACTTTGGGTATGAATTGTTCCAGAACTAGATAGTGGTGATGGTTGCTCAACCTTGCAAATTATATTAAAAACCATTCAGTTGTACCCTCAAAATGGGTGAGTTGTATACTATGCGAATTGTTATAAAAGGCAAAGGGTTCACAGTCAGGCCATTTGCTTTAAGGAAGCCTATGACCTGGGGAGAGGACACAGACGCAGGGCACACACAGTGTTCGCTGAGATAGTCCGCTCACCTCCAGGCTGAGGCAGGATGGGGATGAGCATCACAGCGCACCAGGTCCCCAGGGAGGATGAGGATGACCCACCTGTGACTGTGCCTGCAGAGACAAGGCTGGCCTGCAAGATGCCAGCCAAATACGAACATAAGTAAAACAACTGAGTTTTTCACAGGTGCTCAGTCAATGCTAAGACTCCAGATCTACTGGGAGTAGCTGCTGGCACATTTTGAAAGAAGGATGGCCCCTGGTCCAGAGATCCTGGTGGGAGTTTGGTGGGGAGGCAGAGGGCTAGGCTACTGTCCTCCAGCTCAGAAGACCAAGGTGGACCCAAGAGGGCCAGACTTCAGTGGATTCAGTCATGTGGCAGTCACCTGCTGGTCACCACCCCCACCCGCAAGGTTGGGCCAGTCAGCAGGGCCAGGGGATCCCAGGGAGGAAGCAACCAGGGGACAGACCTTAGCAGGCAGCCTGCCCAGCCATCTCAGGACGCGTACAGACCCCCTTTTGGTGCAGTCATGTGCCATCGCTCTTCCCAGACAGCCCTCCCTCTGAATTCCTCCTGTGTCCATTCTCATATGGATACTCGGTGAAATATTTATTTTCACTTCAGCCATGAACTTGACATTGGAACTCTGTCAAAGTTATTATTTTGCCGTGTGCCTCTTACCCATATTTCCTGGAATATCTGTCTACCTGGATCGTGGCCCCCGCATCAGAATTCATTCTGATTTATTGCGTTTTGCCACTTGCTCTGTACCCATTTTTGCTGATATATTTGCTCTGTCAGCTCGCAGAGGAATTCATTCACATTTGTTTAATTTGGGGCTTGTTTTCCCGTTATCGGCCTACACCAAACACTGGCCAGTATTTGCTCCCCCGTCGTGTAAATTCCCTCATCGGCACATTATCCCCTTATCCACTCCACGCCAGCATTCACAGATTCTGCTCAAGCTTTATTTAGCTAAGGGATGTTATTCATTGTTTTCAGAGCTAGTAAAACATGATTGTGTTTCCTGAAGTTAAGATTGTCTGCTAGATCCTTTGTACCATGTTTACATGAATGCAGTCACACTTTGCCACACCAGTGACTTTGTATGGTCACTTTCAATGCATGTGTGAGAAAAGGCACTTAGATCCCTCCCCCACCAGATTCCTTGTAAAATCAGGGTGTACTCCATATGCTGACAAGTGTGGCAATCACAACCTTCCCCTACAGGAGCTACAATTACCGCCCCAGTTTATGCGGGGGAGACTGAGGCTCACAGAGGAGGAGCCACCTGCCCACGGGCCCACAGCAGGATTTGAAACCAAGGTGGCTGCCCCCAGAGCCTCCTATCACCTTTTCCAATTGTCAGGTGTGTGCCAGGTCCATAGAGCCTGCCACCTCCCACTGGATCCCTGGTTGGCGGTGGCTGGGGAAGCAGGAATGTGGGAGCCCAGCATGGGCACAGGCCTTGAAAGGGGGCCAAGCTGGAGGGACGCTCAGCCCCTGGCAACAGAAGGGAAGCAAAAATGACAGGGTTGAGGGGTGCCTCGGTGGCTTGGTCAGTTAAGCGTCTGCCTTCGGCTCAGGTCATGGTCCCAGGGTCCTGGGATCGAGCCCCGTGTCGGGCTCCCTGCTCAGCAGGGAGCCTGCTTCTCCCTCTGCCTCTGCCTCTCTCTCTCTCTCAGTCTCTCATGAATAAATAAATAAAATCTTTAAAAAAAATGACAGGGTTGAGGCTGGATAAACAAGTGCATCTTTGTGGTGGACAAAATAGAATCCTGCACATGAAGAAGGTGGCAGGCTCAGGGCTCAAGATGCCTTTAACAGGACCAAGTAGGTGTGTGCCGCATAAAGACTGGAATAACACAAGGACAGCAGGGGCCACCCCAGCTCCCATTATGTCCTGGGCACAGCCCTGCACCGGGAGCACATGGCTAGCAGAGCCAGGCCACAGATGGCATCTAGGACCGGAGAGAGTCTGGGACTTCTACGGGGAGATGAGAAGAGTAACAGTACCCATCCCTTGGGGTCATTGCCGAGATTCAATGGGCCCCAAAGGTGTTTAGCGCAGGCCTGGCACCCGCTAAGCAGCTGACAAACCAGGCTGTGGCTTTGCCACCTGTGTGGGGCGCCTGAGAGGGACAAGGAAGCCTCAGGAGACCAGGTTCCCCGCAAGCTGGGCGGAGCTTCAGGGGAAAGCTAGCTGCTGCCTTGGAGAGATCCAGGCAGGGCTTGAAGATGAGCAGGTTACAGGTCGGGGACTCCACATGGAAGAGGATACTTGCTGCTGGTGCTAGTCCTGAGGACACGAGTGGGGCAGAGCCGCCCACAGCTTTCCTGTATGGTGGCTGGTTGTCTGAGGGGTGGTGGCAGGTCACCAAGGACCTGGACCTTGGGAGGGGCTGACAGGTTTTGGGTCAAGTCTTAGAGACAAAGCCATCCTGAGAAGCTTGACTTTGGCTTCCCTGCAGCCCTTTCTGAAGGGCCCCCCCACAGAGAGAGACCTCAGAGCTGGGCAGGGTGTTGTAGATGTGCCACCCTTGTCCTGTGGGGTCGACCAGGAGCCAGAATGCAGGCCCAGTAGGGTCTCCTGGGAGGTGTGGTGGGACAGAAAGAGCCACTTGTTACTTGGCATATCTCTGCCTACTTTGAGCTTTTTTATCCCAACAAGCATGAGTGACTTCTGTGATAAAATATATATAATGTGCTTAAATAATAGCCATAGAAAAAAAAGGCAAAGCAGAAGTCCTGGACACTCGTGAGGGGCTGGCCTGAGTCTGGATTACATGACCAGCCTTTCATAGTTTTGGACACTGGTGGAAATGGCCCTCATCCAGCCAGCTGCCTTGCATAGGTAGAACGTCCTGCTCCCTGGCTGGGACAGTCTGTTGTCCCAAGGTGGGTGGCCCCTGGTGTACAGGGATAAGCTTGTCCGTTGTCCCCAGGGCCCAGTCTGGCTGTGTATGCCAAACTGGCTGGTAGCCAGGGCTCAGTGCTGACTGTGTTTCCTGGGTACCCATACAGGGACTGGAGGGCTTCCTGGTGGAGGCGACAGCTGAGTTGAGACAAGGAGGACTCTGGCTTGGTGAGGGAGAGCTGGGGCCTGGGGGGGGGGTCACAGTGAAACTTGGAGATGGAGAAACTGGTACCCCTCCACTATCAGCCAAACTCAACCTGAGTTGCCCCTCTAGCCAGCAGAGTGTCCTGGGGGAGGGGGTGGCTCGCAGTCTCTGCTTTTGATTTCTGACCCTTTGCTACGGGTACCCCATGCCCTTCAGCTCCCTTCAGCCGCGCAGGAATGAGCCCAACCCCAGCAGTCACCATCAGTCCTAGCTCCCAAACTAAGGGTGCCAAACCACAGCCTTTCGTGGTGCTCTGGGCATAGGGGGAGGTAAGGGGCTCCCTACTCTACATAGCATGGCTGAGGGCTCTGGTCTTACCTGCTGCCCCAGTGCCTCCCAGGGCTTCAGGCCTCCTGTAGGGCAGGCTCCTTGAGCTGCTTGGGAGGCATTTCAGCCCAGGTCTTCCTGAGGGTCGCTAGAGGCAGGGGCAGAGTAGGCCTGGCTCACTGGGTCCTTGGGGGTGGGGGGGTTGGACCAGGGCCTCTCCCTGCACCTGCTGATAAAGGTGGTTCAGGACATCCTTAAATGTCACCACTGGGGGCACCTGGGTGGCTCAGTAGGTTAGGCGTCTGCCTTCAGCTCGGGTCATGATCTCAGGGTCCTGGGATCGAGCCCCGCGTCAGGCTCCCTGCTCAGCGGGGTGTCTGCTTCTCCCTCGGCCTCTGCCTCTGCTCCTCCCCGACTTGTGCTCTCTCTCTCTCTCTCTCCCTCAAATGGATAAATAAAATGTTTTTTAGAAAATAAAATAAATGTCACCACTGGGGTTGAAGGGCTCGGAGCACCATGGGGCATCCTCATGATGATAACATGAGCATCTACTTGGGTGTTGGGGTGCGTCACTGATACACAGGGAGGGAACACCCTTACAGGTGAACTTGTGTGCCCACAAAGGCAGTGGGAAGGGGACAAGAACACACGAGCTAAGGAAGGCAAGACTAGGGATGACCCTTGTTTTATAAAAGCAATAACACCATAAAATAACCCTACAGCTTAGTTTTTCAATGTGGGATCATTTGGACCAGTTGGAGATGTGGGCCACCAGGCAGACTCCTAGCCGGTGCCCTTCAGCCCAGGCTCTCCGTAGCTTATCTGAGATTGATTGGCTGGCTCTGTCCAGGATGTCTCTGGATGCTGTTCAAGGCCTCTGGCTGCTCTCTGGGAAACGCCCCAGGGCACAGTCAGCACTTCTGCTCCCTGCGTGGTGGATGGGTTCCCCCAGGGCTGTTCACTGGCTGCCCCTTCTGCAGGTGCCCAGGGTCAGTGGAAAGGCTCTCCAGGCATGTGGAGCCCGGGCTGGTGTGGCGCCCCCTCCGCATCCGCACCCCCGTCCCTGCTCCTGTCGCTGCACGAGTGCGTCTGAAGCCACGGTTAGTCTCTCAGCCCAGCATTGATTTTCATTCCTCGCTCCAGCCACGCTCTGATGTTGGTACACACTGTACCTCCAGGTGCTGAGCGATGCTGACCTTGGCCTCCTTGTCCCCGGCAGAGCACACGGCTGACGTCCACCCGTGCATCCTGCCACTGTCCCGCAGAGGCAATAAACGACCCGGCCCGCTGGCAATCTGTGTTAGATTCTGTGATCACAGAAAGCCCTGCGGCTGGGCCTCCCCCTCCTCCGATTAATGTTTAAACACACGTGGGGTGGGGGGAAAGCAGGGGGTCAGGGGGAGGCAGAGGGGAGGAGAATTGTGTCCCCTGCCAGCCCAGAGGCTGCCAGCTGGTGAGGCTGAAGGGGAAGTAGGAAACCATGGTCCTGTGTCCTGTCAGGCGCCTGAGCCTGGGGCCGGGGGTGGGTCTGGAGGACTGCAGTGAGTACCTTAGGGCAGAGTGGGGCTGTGAGGCCCAGTGGGGAGGTCCCACCTCTGGGCCATAAGGAGGGCAGCCAGGAGGAGCCCTGGCAGAGACTGGCAGCTCAGAGGTTGTGGGGTAGCTGGGGGAGAAATGTAATACACAAACACATGGCTCTAAAACAGAGCCCTACAGGGTCCCCCCCCCACTCAGTGCCACCCTATTTCTGCCTTAATCTCCACCCCAGTTTCCAGGAACCTGGCTCTGGATCACCCAGCCCTCACCCTCAGCCTCTCAGAGGCCTTGGCTTGCTTTGAACACGACCTGATGTTTTGAAAAAGCTCATTTCCTCTCTGATTATAGAGCTAGCAGCATCATCTGAGACCCCAGCACCCAGGGTGGGAAGCCAGAGCCGAAGTTCGGGTGTACCTCTCACCAGTCTCTTCTCTTTGCAGGCCTGACACACATGCATGCACACACATCGGGCAGGTGCACACACAGATCCACGCACACCTACCTGTGCCCACTCAGCACACTCACCCCGCATCATGCATGTGCTCGTGTGTGCACACGCACCTTCCTTTCTGGGACTTCCCACCCCTCCTGGCTCCCAGCTCCCATGCTCCTGCTGCTTTCACAGCATCCTGATCCTCACAGGGGCCTGCCTGCAACCCACGGCAAGTCCCAGTTGGAGGGGGGGCTGTTCCAGGATGAGTTCTCAAGGGACCAGACAGCCCTGTGCCAGCTCATAGTAGCTCGGCGGGTGCAGAGGCCCCAGGAATGCCGAGAGGCCCTTTCAGCACTGCCCCCCACCCAGCTGCCTTCCGGGGATCTGCCGTAGGACTGGCCTCCACCCAGCAAGGGTGGGTGGGATCAGGAGCTGGAGCAATGGGGACCTGTGACACGTCAGCCCTCCAAGAGCAGGGCAGGTTCTGCGCGATGTCCTAGAAGAGCAGGAGCCTCGGGGGTGATAACTACGTGGAAGGGGAGGGATGTCCTGGGGCACCAAGGGCTCCTCAGCTAGTGGGTTCTGTCTGAGTTCCAGTGCCTCCACCCTGAGCCCTTCATGACCCCACCACTGTGCCCACAGGTAAAGACCAAGCCTCGGCTCGGCATCTGGCTGCCGAGAGCCACCGAGCCCCACAGACACAGATGGAGAACAGTGGTTACTACCTCGTGACAGCAGGTGCCAGTCACTGAGGATGCACTGGACCTGGGCACCAGGCTCAGCATCGAAGTCCCTGGACATCTGGAACAGCCCACAGGCCTTTTAAAACTGTGGACAAAACACCATTAAGATTGGTGGAATTTATTTTTTTCATGCATAGAGCTCTGGGCACTCAAACATTCTCCCCTCGATATGCTGCCCTTCACACAGTAGGTCTGGGTGGCGAGCCCTGCAATGCGAGGGGGCTGGAGGAGCTTGGCCCAAGTTCAAGGTGAAGTTGAGGGCAGAAGGCAGGAGGTCCTGACCTTAGCCTCCCTTATAGCCCCGCTCAAGGACCAAGAATGGGGAGCCGTAGTGCAGGGCACACAAGGTGATGTTTCCGGTCCCCCGGCTCCGGCCACAAAGAGGTCCTCCAGCTGCTGCCTCTCTTCAGAGGGCACATGCCAGGTTGGCCCCTGCGGTCTGCCAGAGAGAATCCATCAGGAGCTGCTGGCGGGAGTGAGGCTGGGCACAGGGCTGAGCACAGGTTCCCAGCCCCGTCAGACCTCAGCAGTTCAACCCCACGCTGGCCCCTGGGCTCCAGCTCCAAGGATCCAGGGCCACAGCGGGCAGGGTCCAGGCCCACAATGACAGAGCTGGCCAGCAGAGGGCAGCAGAGGGTTATGGAGTCACCCTGGCAGAGCCCCCTGCCCCCCAGGGACATTGTCCTTCCTCCAGGACATCTAGACCCTGACCCATAGCTGCAGGGGGATGTCAAGGCTCACCTTTTCCTTTCCCCACCCCAGGCAAGCTGCTAGCCTGGGGACTACCTCCCCTTTAGGCCATTCTGCTGCCTGCTCCCATCACACACACATACACGTAACACACACACACGGATCACCCTCCGGGACGCTGTCCTGCCCAAGCCTGGAGCCCCACTCAGGGTCTCCCTCCTGCACTGCTGAGCCCCAGAGGGTGGGGTGAGGCTCCAGAATGTTTCAGGCGGTGCTCATGACAAACGCGTCCCAGGGGCCACGCAGCGCATCTACGTTGCCGTTGTACCACACATCCCGAAGAATGCAGCTTCCACAGCACAGAGACCGCTGCTTGGCAGGTGAGCTGGTGGCACCAACAGTGCTGTTTGTAGACAGACCCTAAGTCCTCCTCCATAGGCAGGGGCGCAACTTCACGGAGCAAGACAGCCTCCGCGGGTCCAACTTCTGCCAGTGAGGGTCCCAACAGAGGTAACCACGGGCTGGGCCCACGTGCGGCTCCCTCCTGCATCTTGAGGGCTGCAGAGCTTAGTTGGCTCAGCTGATGATCAGTCCCTTTTCATCCTTCAGGGAAGGGGAGCTCACCCTTTTGAGGCTGCTGGTTCCAGGACCTTCCATAGCTCCTTCCCAGCAGCCCAAGCTCTGCTCGGTCAGATCCCTCAGCCTCAGGGATGGTGTTCCAGAATTTGCTGTTAATACCCTCAAGCCCTCCTCCTCCCTGCTTCCACTGCTGGCCCTGCCTCGGTCCTAGGCCCCTCCCTTCAACAACCACCTTCTTTCTGTGGTGAACACATCCAGTGTCTTGGCCTTAACTAGGATCTACCACCATCACTAGTGAGGTCCACGGTCCTATCTCTAGCCTGGCCACTCGAAGGACCCACCCCTGGGCCCAGTTGGCCCCACACCGCACCTGACTCTTCTAAAACTAGCCCTGGTCCTGTCCTCCCCAGCCACTAAAAGGCGCTACTGGCCCTAGAGACATTGCCCCCCACCCCATTCTCCTTCAATCATCACCTTTTCTGCCCCCCTCTCCCCTTCTCACTTGGTTGGCCTCTTTTCTGGACAGAAGTTTCTAACTGTCCCACTGCCCCCACCTATGCCTGAGAAACCTCCCAGGGCCACCTGCTGCACTTAGGGTGAGCCTCAGCTTCCCCCTTTCTAGCCACATCAGCACCACCCCTACCCTGCCTACAGCAGTTGTGATATACCTGGGCCTGACCCTTTCCTGTTATGAGGACCAGGGCCTGGCTGGCTCCGCTCATCAGCACAAACTTGTCCCTGCCACAGCAGTTGGTCCAGATCAGGCAGAACCCAGGCGAGCCAAGTCACTGTGTCCTGCCCTGGGTACAGTGATGGTCCAGGTTGGTGCAACAAGAATGGAGCCCAGGGTGGCTACTGGATGGCTAGGTGAGAGATATAGACTGGGGGCTACCGGGATGAGTTGGGCCCACAGGGCAACACAGCTGAGGGAAACCCAAAGAGCAGAGCTAAGCCCTGATCAAGCATCACCTGAAACCCACCCTGCAGCAAATCCTCCCAGTTACATAAGCCCACAAGTTCCTTTCACCATCGTACTCGGTTTCCAGTGAGTTTTCTGTTCCTTGGAGCCAAAAGCTCACTGTGGATGTATCATCACCGTCCACCCCCACCTCACCCCTACCCCAGGCCAAAGCTTCTTCCCTCCGCAGCATGCCAAGTGAGCTCCAACTGCAATACCTTTGCCCTTGTTGTCCTGGTCTGGAGCATGCCCAAAGACCTGACTGGCTCCATGCCCACTCTTCCCCCACTCTGGCCAGGGTCTTTGCTGAGTGCTAGTCATTCCTTATTTATCTCTCACATCCCTCTCAAGTCAGAGGTGACTGGATTTGTCCTGGAGAGCCATGCCCCCCAGGAGGTAGAGTGAGCTGGAGCACTGCACCCCCACCCTGGAGCCCCGGGGTTTGCAGTCAGAGGTTCACCCACCCATGCTGGGATTCACCATGCTGGTCTTCTCTCTTCTTGGGGGCCTGGGGGTGTTGTGACAATTCAGGGGAATCATGTTAGGGGCAGGGGACGAGGGTTCCATCTGTTTTAATAGGAAACTCGTGTTTCGGTTTTTCCTTTTCTGTTTCCCAATTAGGAGCGAGGAGGCCTAGGAGGCAATGTGGCTGCTGGCCCCATGGTCCGCAGGATGAAATGCAAATATCCCCTCCACAGACAAGGGGCTGTTCTAGGCCATGGTGATCTCTGGTTTAAGGACCACTGTAGTTCTCTGAGAAAGAACAGAGTGGAGGCTTCTGGGAGGTAGAAAGGAGAGTATGGGGGTACCGACTTCACTTCCAGGGTCCCCAGGCATCTGATCCGCCACACCTCAGTCGCCAAGAAAATGCCACATCCCTAGGCGGAAAGTGGTACACCAGTGTTCCCAATTAGCCATGGGGCACAGCGAGCCGCTGAATCCCCGAGTCCCAGTTCGGGAGGACGCACGCCTGTGCTCGGTTCCACGGCCTTGTTAAAAGCCTGTCTTCCCAATTATCTGCAGCCCTCTTGCCTTGGGGATAATTGGCTCCCTGCAGCTCTTTGCGAGGTACTCTGCCTCCAGAGGAAGCAGGGGCGGGGCGGGGGCTGGGTGGTGCCCACCCCAGAACAATCACATTGGCCCACAATGAGCCCCAGAGGTGCCCATTGGCCCTCAAGGGCCCAGTGCCAACCAACAGGGATGTGCATCTGGAAGTCATTGCATAGAAGAGAAGAAGGCCCTCAACCCAGACCCTCAGGTCCAGATTCTGGAGGGACCCCTACCGTTCCCCCCATCCTGTTCCATTATCCAGGGAAGGCTGTCCCTCCACGCCCCCTGGCTGTGCCGCACCTGCATCCACACCCTCGTCCTCAAGGGCCCACAGCCCCACAGCACCCTTTGTCCACCCTCCTGGGCCCACATCAAGAGTCTGCAGCCCCCTACCCCACATAGGGAGCACCGGGAAGACAGGCCAGGCCTGATGTGTGGCACTGGGTCTGTGGCCGGGCAGGTCGGCGGAGCAATGGCCTTGGCGGGGTCTCCGATGAGTTTGAGAAGCTGGTAAAACCCATGAGCTCCCTCTAAGAATGGGTACAAACAAATTCCGAAGCCTACCTCCCTCCTCAGGGTGTTGGGATTGATACCCCCTACCCCACGTGGGCCCCCCCACCCCCTGGTAAACATTTGCAGAGTAAGTGACAGCCCATGGTGGTGAATGAGCCCAGAGGTGCACCTCAGGGCCCAGCCCAGGCCCCTGATCCTGGTGATGCCAGGCCTTCTGTCAGCCCCGTAGAGTGAGGGCTCGGCAGGGTGGTCACCTGAAGCTTTCTCCATAGGGAACAGATCTAACCCAGCTTCACCTTGCTCCTTCCAAAGCACAGTGTTTTCAAGGAGAAGGGCATTTTGTAATGAAAGGGTTTGATGAGTAACAGAAACAAATTCTCACTTACAAAAAATTGAACAGAGCCCCCGCTACAGGCTCTGCATGCAAACAGAGGCCTCCTACCTGGCTCTGCTCCCTGGAGGAGGTAAGGTAACCCTGCTGTCCCCCTCTGCGCCTGGTACCAGCCTTGGGCCTCTTAGCCTGTCACTGGGTTTCCCGGACCCCCTCATCTCTACTGTCCCCAGCAGTGGGTCGTTCTCCACAACCCCAGCCGACTGGGGACTCCAGCTGGTGCAGGGCAGTGGTCATGGTCTCCCAGCAGCTGAGAGTATCTCCAGGCAGGGTGGCTTCTGGGAGGGTGGGGAGGAGGCAAGACCGCCCACCCTGGCAGCCTGTTAGCAGCACCTCTGGGAGAGGAGTGGGGGTGGGGGCTGCAGCTGTCCAAAGGAGAGTCTGGCCACCCAGAGGCCAACAGGGGTGTGGCGAGCCCTGGGTGGCATTGACGGCGACACTCCCCCCAGCATATCTGTGGCTGGGACAGGGTCCCAGCCTCGTCACAGGCCTGGCAAGAGAAAGCCCTCAGGGGGATCGGAGAAGGGTGGATGGGAACCGGCAGGGGGGGGGGGGGGGGGGAGCCCCCGGTAGCCACAAGCTTTTTTTTTTTCTGAGCATCAGGAGGAGTTGGGCTTGTCTGGGCTGGAGCCCTGCAGTGGTGGACAGTGGCTACAGCTGGGAGATACCATTTGTTGCTACTGGCAGTGTGGTTTGGGGAACATCCTCTAGGCTCCCTGGGCTGGAGGGTCCCATCTTTGGAATGAACGGGCCAGGGGCTCTTCCAGACACAGTGCCCATGGGGAGAATGGGCTCTGGGCTAGCTGCCCACTCCACCTTGGCCACCTTCCTCCCACTGTGTGCTGATCCGTGCTCGCTGAGCCCGTGTCCCCTAGCCGGTCTGCTAGCTTCTCCTCCCCCTTTCCCCTTGGTCCCGCCTGGTCCCCTGGAGCTCTCCCTCCCCCGCCTCATGGTTCAGACCCCAAAGTCAAACACATGGGAGACCAAACTGACCCACGGGAAGGGAGGCAGCCTAGCTCAGGGCAGAGGTGGGAGTGGGACGGCGTTGTCTCCAAATGTGATAGAATGAAAGCTCTGAGTACCCTAAACTGCTCTGAGGCTGGTGCTCAGGGAGTCCGGAGTTGGGGGGAACACTGTGGAAGGTACCAAAAGTTCAGACGGGTCACACGGGTCTCAGGCTCCAGGCTCGCCAAAGGACTTGCAGCTTCTCAGGAACCCCGAGGCCAGGTCGCAGGTTGGGGGACACAGCATTTCCTACAAGCCCCTCTTAAGCTCCATGATTTGGCTTCTCAATAAACTATGAAGACCATGGGGGTGGACACCCTCCCACATCCCTCCCTCAGCTCAAACCAGAAAATGTGTGTGTGGCTCACTGTATGGTTGGTTTTGAATTTCCAGTGTGGTTCCTCCAATTTCACAAGCTAATGCCCCAGTCGAGACATTTACAAGGAAAGGAAATGGGGCTGTTGTAGGTGGACATGGGGGGAGCAGGTATGGGGTTATGACACTCATCTCTCTTCCTCTCTCTCTGTCTCTGTCTCTTTCTCTCTCTCTCTCTCTCTTTCAATCTGGCTCAGATATTTTTTTAAATGAAAATCTCTGCTCCATGATGGTGGTTTCTGCACTGTGTCCTGGGTCTCTGGGGTCAGAATTCCCCCTCATGGCACCCTATGTGCAGTTTCCTACAATTTGGGGGCTCAGAAGAACTGAGGAGAAGGTGGGACTGGCACCGAGACACCAGGAGTGGGTGACAGCTGCATCTGAAGTAGTCAGGACCCAAGGCACCCGGTGCCCAAGGCCTCTGATGCCGGCGGCATGGAGTTTGCGGCCAGGTGTGGGGGCAGGAGAGGCTGCAGTGGGTGGATCTGCCCCCTCTCACTCCTGGCTTTCCTGCCTGTCCTCACACACTGGCAGCCCTGTCCTGACGCAGGGCCCTTGCACACTGGATCTTCTGCTCCTGTCTGGCTCCTTCTGATCTCTTCTGAGCGATCCTTCTTTAGTACCTAGTAAAGCAGTCCCCCGCCCGCCCCCCCCCAAGTTCTGTTTCTGCAGCATCCCGTTCAGTTGTATTTCCTCACTGCCTACACCTGCCCTAACACCTGGCACGCACCTGCCCTGGCACGTGTGCCCTATAGAGACTGGGGTGCAGTGGAGAAAGGGGCTCCCTTGCCCCCCGGGGGACCTCTGGGGTCATTTCTCAGGCTGGGCGCATGCTGGACTCTTGCCCCTGGCTTTGCCCTCCGTTTGCCCACGTTCCATCCTCCTAACCAGGCAGAGTATCTCAGTGGTGCCGGGAGGGTGCTAGGTCAGGGGCCTGGCTATGGGGCAGAAAGCACAGCCTCAAGATCTTGGCCTAGCTATGGGTGTGGGCGCAGCCCAGCTCCCCGACACTCCCTCCCCATAAATAAAAGATTCCCTTCCTCCTTCTAGCTTTGCGCAGCCACAGCCTGCTTGTTGGCCCGGCCCTTTGTGCCCACGCGTTGCCATGGAGACAGCGATTCAAAGGCCTGGCACTTCAAGGCTTCCCTCCTCTCCTGGTGGGCCGGGCTGGGGCAGGGTAGCTGGAATGGTTGCAGGTGCTGTCCCCTCTCTCTGTCCAGCTAGAGGCCCGGCCCTGACAGGGCTAGGGCACCCACTGCCTCTTGCTGACTGGTCCACCCAGGAACAGGTATGCTCTTACAGGGACCTTATCCAAAGTTGGCTATCATGCCGAGCCCCGGTGAGACCTTGCTCCCCTTGGTCTCTCTGCAGCTTGGCCTGGTGCTTGGCACATGGAGGGTGCAGCATGCCACACGATGGTGGCCAGGTGACTCTGGATGTGCCCTCCCCACCCCCCAGCCCAATTTACCATCTGTACAGCAGGCTATTGTCTGCCTGGGCTCCCAGAGGGTCCTCGAGGCTCTGGGACACAGGCCTGGGGAGATGCTGCCCTCTCCTCCATGCCCACAGCATAGGACGGCCTGGGGCTGGCAGGGGGGCTGGGCTGCACGGGGCCCCTGATCCAGGACCAAGCCTGTCCCTCCACTCCTCCATGTTCCCTGTGTGAAGCCTGTCTCTGAGTCACCCCATCGAGAGCATAGCAGGGTCTTTGAGGCTCTCTCACTTTCTCTACGTCCTGTGCATCACTCATACTTTTTATCTCTGCGCAATCCACCTTTAATCATCTCCTCTGACTCCTGCAACTAGAAAAATCTACAGCAGAATTTGATGGTTGCAGCCACTCCCTCCCACCCACTCTGGCGTGGCAGAGGGAGAGGCGGCCATTTGGGATTCACTGCCACTCAGTGCGGTGTTCAGGCACATCTGGGAGGACTTCAAGCCTCAGTTTCCTCTCCTGCATCTGGAAGTGGCCGTCCACCCTTTAACAAATGTCTGCAGATGGGTGCGCCCAGGAACAGGATGCCCCGTTTATTTGGGGAGACTCTGACCCTTTGCTCCAATCCTGGATCTCTGGTGAGGGTGGCCAGTCAGAGACCTTCCTCTTGCCCCCAAGCCCAGGCAGGCTGGACTAACCAGGCACTTCCCCAGGAGTTTACAGATGGAGAGAAGGAAGCCAGAGAAAGGCAGGAGAGCTGGCTGTCCCCTGGGCTAGATCCCCTGGGCTAGCTCCCCTGGGCCTGGGCTTTGCACCCACTTTCCTTGGCAAGGGGTATGGCCATGAACAAACCCAGTTGTGCAGACCAGGGCCGTGTAACAGGGGACAGCAGGAGCTGAGCAACATTCCTAGACGTTGTCCCAGCTCAGCAGCTAGGTGACCCTCCATGTTTTCCCTTAAGCTCCTGGGAGCAGGTTCTCACTTCTGGAAGGAATTGGGGCTGGTTGGACGTCCCTTTGTAGTACAGAGTTCCCTTATGACCAGGCAGCGTCCAAAACGCAAGCTCAAGGTGTCAGATGACACCACTGGGCCCAATCCTAGCAGACAGGAGACCAACAGCCACCTCCAGACACTGCCCACTAGCGTCTTGGGTCCAAAAATGGGTGTTTAAGTGGACACGGGTGCCTTGGGGCTGGGTCAGGGCTCCAGGCTCCCAAGCGGGCCCCAGGTGAGGCCTCCAGGCCTCATAAAGAGAAAGCAAGTGTGTTAGCTGCCCCACTTCCCAACCTGAGGTTGAGTCCTGGGCTCTGTTGCTTGGTCTGCTGTGGTCTAAATGTATGCCCCCCCATTCATATGTTGGAATCTTAACCCCAAAGGTGACGGTACTAGGAGGTGGGGCCATTGGGAGGTGCTTAAGCAAAGAGGGTAGAGCCCCCATGGATGGGATTAGTGACCTTATAAAAGAAGCTCCAGAGAGGTCCCTTGCCCCTTCTGCCATGTGAGGACAAAGGAAGTCTATGACCCAGAAGAGGGCCCTCACCCAACAGTGCTGACACCTGATTTCAGACTTCAGCTTCTAGAACTGTGATCAATATATTTATGCTGTTTATAAACCAGTGGTATTGGGGCGCCTGGGTGGCTCAGTCGTTAAGCATCTGCCTTCGGCTCAGGTCATGATCCCAGGGTCCTGGGATTGAGCCCCGCATCGGGCTCCCTGCTCGGCGAGAAGCCTGCTTCTCCCTCTCCCACTCCCCCTGCTTGTGTTCCCTCTCCCGCTGTGTCTCTCTCAGTCACATTAATAAATAAAATCTTTCAAAAAATAAAAATATAAATAAATAAATAAACCAGTCTTATTTTGTTATCGGACCCTGGGACAAACTGAGACAGGCTCAGTGCCTCTTCTCCACCGCATGAGCCTCCAGTGGGCCTGCCCCGGGCCCTAGGACATGTCTGGAAGGCAGGAGGCTGGGTCTGACTCTAGGGGCCTCCGGTGTGGTCCATCCTAGGGCCTGGAACATAGCAGGTCATCAAAAGAGCTAGGCCTTTCCTTACCCCACCCCCTATTGCTCCATCACTCCCAGACATAAGCTGGCAGATATCACCAGGGCTAATTGGGGCTCCCCAGCCCAATGAGCAGAACCCCTCTTGGCCCCTCCGTAGGTTAGGCATGGTTGGCTGAGCACCACTGTCCAGGAGCCAGGAGGCACCTCCCCTATGGCTTCAAGGGGGCTAAATGGTGCCTGTTCTACCGAGATCCCTCAGCCGGGTAAGGGTTAAGGCTATAGTGTGGGGTCTGAACCCAGCCTGTCTGACCCTCAGGCCTGGGGGTCCCCCAGCACACTCTACTTTCCACAGAAGAAATGGAAGGAGGCCAGAGAGTCTGGGAGACACCATCACAGCCTCGCAGAAGACAGCCCCCTGGGACTGAGTCCACGGCCCCCCTCCCCTGGGAGCTCAGATGGGCCCCGCCCTCCTTCTGCCATCTGCAAATGGGGTCACCCATGGAGGAGGGCCTGACCTCAGCCCACCAGGAAAGGGACTCACTACCACGTCCAACAGTGTGGGATGGAGGGATGGATTATACCCATGGGGTCTCCCACTGCCAGGAAGCGCAGTCCAGAGGCTGTTCCAGGCAGGGCAGGTGTTGGGGGGGTTGTGCAGAGGAGAGTGTTTTGGGACTAGGCCCCACAGGGTGGAAAATGGGCACATACAAACCGTCTGAGCCACAGTCTGGGTCACCACTGGAGGGCGTGTGATCCCACTGCTCAATTCTGTATATCCCAGATTTTTTCTAACAGACCTGTCTTTTTTTTTTTTTTATAAACTTTTTATTTTAGAACAGTTTTATATTTATAGAAAAATTGAGAAGATCGTACAGGGAGTTCCCATGTATCACACACCCAGTTTTATCTATTAACATCTCACATTAAGATCTGTAATTGATGAACCAATGTTGATACATGATTATCAGCCAAAGCCCATACTTTATTCCTATTTCCTTAGCTTTTACCTGATGTCCTATTTCTGTCCCAGGATCTGCCTGATTTTTAGTCACTGAAACTCCGCAAGAGCAAAGGAACATAGAAGTGTGGTTGGCTGGCTGGGCCTCCAGCCACTTCCTCCCCCAGCACCCCCCATCCCCAGAGCCCCAGGCATCTCAGCGGCTCCCCCAGGAGGCAGGTCTGGACGAAGTAGAGAAAGGGACTCACCACACATCTGGTTTGTTGCCCTTCGTCACTCCTTACTCCTAGGGAGACCTTCCTGGGCCTCAGTTTCTTCATCTGTGACATGGGCCCAGGCTGCTGCCACATCCACACCCTGCTTGGGCATGCAGCAGAGCCTTCCTCCTGATTTTGGTGGTGGCCAGATGCTTTTGGGGCTGGACTCCCTGCTCCCAGGAGTCTGGGTCCCCCAGATAGGGTGTCCCTGTCCTAGGGCCTGGGGCGGGGGGGCACACAGCCTGCTCCTCGAGGGGTACACGGGAGGTGTTTCCTGACCTGGCAGGTGGAGTTGCTCCTGGAGATGCCTCCCCAGTTCTTACTCCCCCAACTACTGCTGCCATCCTCCCACCTCCAGCTCAGCCTCAGCTGAAAAGGTGACTTTTTCCCCAGAAAGCTCTGCCAGGACAAGACAAGCTGGTGAGTTATGGGGCAGGGGAGAGCCACATGCTCTGCCTCACTGAGAGTCACTCTCCCATCACTCTGGTCCCTGAAGCTCAGCCCTAGGGCTGTCCAGAGCTCCAGCTTCTCAGGTACCCCCCTTCCCCGACATGAGTAGATAATGGTTGGGCAGGCAGAGGTGGGCACGTGGGTCCTTGCAGAATGGACACTCAGCCTTTGCCACCTGGCTCGGCGCTTAGGGACTAGCAATGTGGCTCTTCCAGGAAGCCCTCCCTAGATCACTGTCCCCTTCTCCCAACCGATCTATATCTCTGCACCTCCCAGAGGGACATCCCTAGGTAGGCCCTGCAAACTCAGGGACGCTTGGCGCTGCTGTTCCCCCCACGTTCCACTCTTCTTGTCCTCCCTGTTCCTGTTACTTCTCCCTCCTATAAAGTAGGTCTCATCCCATTTTGCCATCAGAGAAACCGAGGCTGGGAGGGACAGGGATGCTCAGGGACACGTGGCCAGTCTGTGGGAAGCCTGGGATTTGCTGGCCACCCGTAACACGTGGGGACAGCAGGGGCTGATAATGTGATATGGGCGAAGTCGACTAGACCCAATGAGGAGGAGTAGAGCGGGCTGGAGTTAACCTGGCTCTGCTCCCCAGAAGCAAGACAAGAGACTAACTAAAGCAGGCCTCTGCCAGCACAGGACCAAATGAAGACAAAGGGGGCGCAGGTGCTTATAGGTGCTTTTCGGCAGCTCGCCACAGGTGGGAGAGCCAGGAGAGCCCCTGCCTGCTGCCTTGTCCGTAGTGGTGGGCAGGAGGAGATGGTGTCATGTGTTTTATTTTAAAATAATGCTTTAGGGGTGCCTGGGTGGCTCAGTCATTGAGTATCTGCCTCCAGCTCAGGTCATGATCCCAGGGTCCTGGGATCGAGCCCCGCATCGGGCTCCCTGCTCAGCGGGAAGCCTGCTTCTCCCTCTCCCACTCCCCCTGCTTGTGTTCCCTCTCTCACTGTGTCTGTCTCTGTCAAATAAATAAATAAAATATTTTAAAAAATAAAAAATAAAAAAAATAATGCTTTATTTCCTATTTTGGATCCCCTGGCCCATGATATGGAATAAAAGGGGCACAAAGAAGCATCTCCCTCCCTCCCCATCTCCAGTCACCTGATACCCTCAGCCCTACCTTCAGGTGTCCCCTCTCCTCCCCCCCAGCAATATAAGTGGGTTTCCTCCTCATCACTCTCAGGACCCTACAGGCAGATGTCCTCTCCCTCACCAACTCCAGCGACACATATAGGTGTCCCCTCCCCTCACCCCCCAGCCATACATACAGTTGTCTCCTCCCTCCTAACAGTAGCTGCATGTGCCCCCTCTCTCACCAGAGCGGGTACACCACCTTGATGAACTCTGCTGCCCTGTCAGGGGGTGGGGGAGCTGCATCTCACTGTAATTTAAATTTGCATCTTTCTCGTTTCAAGTGAAGTTGGCCTGTCTCTATGGGTTCATTTCAGGTCTTGGCCCATTTTTCTCTTGGGTAGTTGGTCTTTTTCTTACCAATTTGTAAAAATTTGTTATAGCAAACTGTGGCCCTTTGAGAAATGAGTTGCCTATATTCCTGGTTTCCTGTGTATCTTTTTATTCTGTGCCCCCCGCCATGCATCTGCCTTTTATTTTCATGAGAGTGAATATATCCATCTTTTATTTTATGGCTTCTAGGTTTTGTGTAATTCTTAGAATGATTCAAAATTACAGACTTTTTTTTTTAATCCTTCTAGTAGTTTTACAGTTTTGTTGTTCCTTTTTAAAGCTTTGATCCATTTGGAACTTATTTTAGTGTCAAGGAGCGAGGTAGGTATCCAAACGTTTCCCCCAAATGTCTGTTTAGTTGTCCCAAGACTGTATATTGAATTATTTATTGAATAATCCATTTTTTTTTCTCCTAGATTTCACCTGCTCCCTTCTCATATTTGCACCAGAGTCTCTTCCTGGATTTTCTTTCCTGTCATCTGACTGTCCATGGGCTGTGTTAATTATTGTGGTTCTAGAACATATTTTAGGATCCCACATGGCTGGTCTACCTCGGTTAGCTTATTTTTAAAATTTTTCCTGGATTTCCTTGCTCACATATTCTTTCATGTGAACTTCAGAATTGCTTTGGCAGGGCCTCTTGATTTATTCAAATAACAAGCAGTTAGGACTTCAGCAAGGCCAGAGAGAACGGAGCACCCAGGGCCCAGCGTTGGGTTCTTCTAGTTGACCTGTGCGCACCCACCGCCCCAGCCCTTGCTCTCCAGGCAGACCACGCCCCCCACGGGTGGAGTGCGCAGGCGCGGTGCTGTCCAGGGTGCTGGACTGTGGTTCGGCCCCTGGCCTTGGAAGGAGAGTGTCTCAAGGGAGTGGCAGAGGCCCAAGACCTACAATCTGGGTGTCTTCACTTGCCTATGGAAAGGGAGATAGTCGTGGGGTTCTTTGGGCCCAAATGTGGGTCGTTCTGTCACATGCACCTGAGCAGAGCCAGCCTGGCCCAGTGGCCAGAGCAGGTGGGCAGCCCTGGGCACGGATGTTGAGGAGAGGATCCAGGCCCTTGGAAGATGGTTATGGTCACTTTCCTGAACGCTCATTCCAGAAAAGGCCTACAGGCAGGTGGGAGGCAGCAGCCAGTAGACTTGTGCATGCTCAGCCCAGAGCCTGGAGCCTGGGGCCTGGGGCCTGGGCATTGATTGGAGTCTTCCAGGAACCTGACCCCCCAGGCTGGTCAAAAGCGGTGTCTAGGATATTTGCATCCAGGACATGGGTAGCCCATGGTTCTATGCCCAGGTTTCCCTTGCCTATTCCTCAGCTGCATCCCTGGAGCCCAGGCTCAATTTTCACAGTGGCTGACCTGGGAGAGCCTCATCCAGGAGAAACCAGCCACTTGGATGGGCTGGTGAGGCAAGGGCACAGAGCAAGGGCTAAGCTGGGGTGGGCAGACCCCAGATGTTCTGATGCAGGCTGGCAACAAACCTGGGCCCGCCTGGACAGCCAGAAGAAATCCTGGCTAAAAATACCCCAGTCTCAGAGGCCTGCCCGCTGCCACTGCCTCAGAGCCCCTCCCCACACCAGGCACCAAAAACGTGCCCTTCAACCTGTGTGCAAGACACTGGCAACAGGGCCCATTGAACAGATGAGAAAACTTGGGCCCTGTGCCCAGTGAGTTCCAGCCCAGGCCCCAGTCTCCAAGACCAGCCATAGAGAACTCTGTCTCACCTCAAGGCCCTGTCTGGTCCTTGCCCTTTTCCTTGCCCGTGACCCTGGGTAGAGGTCAGAGCAAAACTCAGTCCAGAATAAGCTAGGGCATGGGGTGAAAGCTCTGCCATCCTCACCCTGCTCGCTCTCTGTCCTGTGGCTCTTGGGGTGTAGAGCCACTTGGTGGGGGCCAAAGTCCAGAGAGCTTCAGCTGAGTCACCCTAGCAGAATGTGGGGTGTCAGGTGAGTGTCAGGGGCACTCTGTCCCAATTGCCTGCTCCATCGGTGCATCAGTCCCTGTGGGTGACCAAACAGCATAGACACACCCTTTGTTTTGGGCTTAAAGGCTGAGTGATCCAGGACAAATCCGTCCTCCCTGGGGCTCAGTTTCCCTACCTGTATCCTGTGAGGGTGAGGGGAATGGGAATCCAGCTGAGCTATGAAGGTATCTGGAATTGGCCTCCCAGTGTGTCTGTTGAATGACTAAATTACTGAGCAAGAGACAAGATGAAGGCATTGAAGGGAACAAGGTGAAGGGGTCCACCATAGTGCCCTCTGGGTGGGAGCTCTGAGCTCTAAGGGGCGGGGTGGGGGGGGCTGGCCCTTCTCTGCCCTCAAACTCTCCATCTGGGAAATGGAGCACATCTGCATGTCTGTGGATCATGGCAGCCCAGAGGAGGGGCTCAGGGGCCCAGGGAGCCCTAGGTAGAGCAAGTCTGGGCACTGAGTCTGAGCCCAGCAGTAAGCCCCTCACTGTGGCCCCAGAATGGGTCTATGATACCTGTCCTGCCCTTCACATCTTTCCACTCCAGCTGGCAGCTAGTTCCATGCCTAGTCCTGCCTTCCCCAGCCCACTGGGTGCTCCCAGGTCCCCTCACCAGGTGCCCCCCCCCCACCGACCTGGTTTTGACCACCTGCTGGGATCCTAGTGTGAACAGAGAATCACAATTTAGCTGTCACTCCTGGGTGGGTGGCTCTGGAAGGATCCACATTCCCTGCAGGGGTGGAGGAGGAGCATGAATCAAGCGCTGATGCCTTGGGCACAGCCTGGGGACCCCACCTTCCAGAGCTCTGCCCCTGCACCCAACTTCCAGCCCTCAGGGACCAGAAGTCTCTTACTCATCCCTAGTTCAGAGACTACCAACCTGCTGTACCTGCTAGGAGAAGACCCTGCGCTCACCCTTCAGTGACCACCAGGGAGCCCTGGGATCTCATGCCTCCCTTTGGAAGCCAGGAGAATGGGCAAATCTAGCCTTGGGGGCCAGGTGCCATCAATACATGTCCCATTCAGCCTGAATCTCCTCCCGTCTCCAGGCTCAGGCTCCCATCCTGGATTCTGGCCACAGGGGCTCCAGGTCAGCAGCAAGGGGGTGGGGGGGGAAGGGCAAGGTGGTGTGGTGAGAGCCACCACTGTGCAATGTACATGCTTCATCCGCAATCCCCAGCAGCCTCTCGGAGGTGGAAGGTGCACATGGCCTGAGGGGCACACCTAGTATGACAGGATCTGGGGCTCTGTCCTGTAGGAGGAGGCCCCTGTTCAATGCAGAGGTTGGAGGTATTTGGAGATGAGCAGACCAGTGGGATACCTTGGGATGCTGCCAGGGGTCAGGCTGTTGTCCCCTTCTCTATAATGGTTCCGATTGCTACCGTGTGTGGCTTTAAGGAATAAGAGATGAGGAAGCAGATTAATTATGGCATAATATGCACCAAAGTTGGGCAGAGGGACTCCTCAGGGGTACAGGGCTGATGACAGAAGACCAAGACACCCCCTGAAGCCATGAGGCTGGGGATGATGAGGGGTTTGTGGGGGAAGCAGTGGCTTTGGGCAAAGGTGGCCCTGCGAGGGGCTTCCAGGAGGTAGGTCTACCTAACTCCCCTGACCTCTGTTTTCCTGTCTATAAAATGGGTAGTGGTGGTGGTGTCTCCACCACAGGACAGACTGGAACGATGCACTTAACAGGCCTGGCACAGAGTCGTCTCAGGCCTCGGGCAGGCAGCCACCCTCTGTGGTGCCAGCAGATGGCAGGCCGGTGCCCCCCAGCTCCCTGGCAGTGGGACCACATTCCCAGCCGCCCACTCAGAGTGCCGGGAAGGGTCACATTGGAGCAGCGCCTGGGTGGCAGGCACAGGTTTGCTGCAGGAACTTTGGGCTTCCTTCCAGGTCTCTCCTTGCACTGCCCTGGGGTGGCCCAGAATGTGTGCAACAGAGACCATGTCCCTTGCTTCCCCACCCCCTCCCTGGGAAAGCACTGGGGGCACTGAGTGCCTGTGGGTCCCCCTCTGGGCTGCCAGAGCAAAGCCACCACAAGCCTGTCTCTCCAGGTTAGAAACAAGCTTCTGGGAACCTGTGGAACAGCAGCTTTCTAAGGAGGTTGAATTGTGTCCCTGTCAACACAGGACCAGCCGCAGCAGAAGGGTCCCCTTGTCCAAGCTGGATTCTATGAGTAAACGTGGAGGTTTGAGTGACAATCCCACACTGTCCACTAGGGCCCTGATCAGCCCTCTCAAGGGATAGGAGAGGTGGACAAAGGGGAGACAGTGACCAGCTGACCTAGCCCAGGAAGCATTAGCATCTGCCTTGTCTACAGGCTGCACTGAGCCCAGAGAGGCCAAGGGACTGGGCCAAGGCCACACAGCTGGGAGAGCCTTCTCATGCCTGACATGCTGATTATGAAGGCTGGTCCCCAGGATGGGGGGTGTTGGTGAGGCAGCCCCACAACTGTACCAGGCCTCACTGGAGGGGTGTGGTGGACTGGGTGAGCTAGCAGAAGGCCATACCCTATGTGTGGTATATCTGAGGGGGGCAATGCAGGCAGAATTCTAGCCCAGGCAGGAGTGACGGATCTGTGTAGCCAAGAGAGCAGAGCTGTCTAGAGTCTTCAGACCATGCCTACTCTTGGTCCCCAGGGCCATGTGTCCAGAAAGCCTAGGGAACTCAGATCAGTGGGACCCAATGGCCTGTCATCTCTGCACCCCTGCTGGACCTTCCAGGAATTGATTGGTGTAGACTACGTTAAAAGGGCAGTGTATGGCCAAGCTCTTCTCATGGGGTCTCTGGCTTCCCCCACAGGGGTTGACCCTCAGGGCTGGCTGCAGCCCCTGTCAGCCCTCCCCACTGACTCCTCACCAACTGTCATGTGCCCCCTCTCTTTCACCCTTTGGGCCCTGGCTGATGATGACTCCACACCCACCCCCCTGGGAAGTACTTGCACCATCCCTCATACTGTCCTGCACCTGCCCACATCCTGATAAATATTCCTCACCAAACCCTTCCCATGTCTCCAGCCTGAAGAGTGAGCCTTATCCAGCCACCTAGCCCTGCTCAGCAACCTCTCTCTACCTGCCCTCAGCCCCCTCAGCACTGGTCCACACCTACCCACCCCAGTCAACACCTGCAGCCAACACCCAGGAGTCATCCCACAGGCTGGGTAGCCCTCAAGGAGGGTGCTGGCCAAGGTACTGACTGGGAGCACAGGAAACCTGTCCTAAGGCCCATAGTGGTGGGCTCTCCCTGCACAGACCTGTGGGCAGGTGGGAGGCCCAGATGCCAGCTCAGAGCAGCCAAAAACATCCGAGCTTGGCAGCTGGAGAGGATCCTGGTGCCAGAATCCTCCACACGGCAACACTGGCTCCCCGTTCCCTCCTATCTGTACTTGTGCCCCAGAATGATTGTCCCAACTGCCCTCAGGAGGGGACTTTGAACCTACAGGAAAATGGGATCACAATCTTCAGCAGTGGCAGGCCAGCCTGGGGTCCTGGATCATTATAGCCACCAAGGAGCACGAGATCCTGGTCCACACTAGCTCAGACCACAGACCGATGGCCAGTGCCACATGACTTGTCATTTGGCCTGAGGTGGCCTTGTGGAGAGAACTTCTCCTGATCGGGGAGCTGCTGCATGCAAGGACCCTGGAGGAAGGGTGCTAGCACGGGCATAAGCCTCAGCCCCTGGCTGGCTCTGTGAGTTTGGCCTCAGGTTCCCCACTTGTACGATGGGGACACACCTCCGGTGTGGCTGTGGCAAGGATTCACTGGTGGCACTCAGCAACCAGCACCCACTGGAGACGCGACGGTGGGTGCATGGCTGGGGGCAGGAGCAAGTGCACAGGTACTGGAGTGGTCTGGGCTCCACCTCACCTCCTGTGTGTCTGGGAATTAAATGTACTCCACAATGACCTGGTAAACCAAGGCAGGGAGGAGAGCGACAGGGACAGAGCAGGCAGGGCCACAGTGCAGCCTGAGGGATCTGGGCAGTGCAGCCTCTACGCCCGGCCAGAGGGCCAATCCAGCATGGGCACCACCATTGGTTTCCACCCCATGAGGCTGCCATGCTCAGATGGGAGCACTAGGCTCGGAGAGTTACCTGCTTTCCCTTGCAGAGGCTGACAGGCCACAAACCCAGTACTCTGCTGACCTCTCCTAATGCCACCTCTATGGCCAGGAGGCTTGGTCTGGTGGGGAGGCAGAGGGCGCTAGGCTCTCTAGTGCCCAGATCGCTCAGATTCATGTCACCAAGTGACACTGGCTAGGGCTCCCAGGGGGAGCACCAAGCCCTTAGCCAGGATGGTGTAGTCACAGGGAAGGGTCCAGAGCCCGCCCTGGGCACAGGATCCTACAGATTGGTACCAACTTTGCCAGCCAGTCTCTTATCCACCTGGCCCTTGTACCTGCCGGGTGGGCTCAGAGAGGCCCAGGCCAGGCTGATCAGCTCCCAGCACTCCTCCATGTGCAGGGCACCTGCAGGGATGCTGGCCTGGCAGCTGGCTGAAGATTCCAGGATGCACCCAGGAGCTTATCTGTGAGGCCAGATAGATCCCCCACCGAGGAGAGGGACAGAAGGAATTCTGTGCAGGTGTGTTTGTGGAAGGGGCAGGGTCAGTGGTTTCTCTGGCCCTTGAGAGTGGGCTGGCTTTGTGGAGGGTGGGGGTACTAAGCAGGTGGGCTGGAAGGGAATCTCCTGGGCTTCCCCATTCCAAAGGAGGAAACAGGTGGGGTGCACCTGTGGGTAGGGGCAGGACTGTGACTGCGTCCCCTCCCTGGGTTGGTGCATAGAGGGCCACAAAGACGGGTTGGGGGCTTCAGAAGTTTGTTGAGCTTTGAGCCTCAGTTTTCTAACTGCAAAATGGAGCAATCCTACTCCCACAAAGGGTTGTTCTGCGGAGGGGGCTCCAGGATTTAGTGAGGCGAGGAAGCGAGTGCACCTGGCAGAGGTGCCCCCCCTCCCCGGGCCTCCGGACAAAGTCCTTACCAACGGCTGGACCCATCGGGGATCCCCACACCCGGGCAAGTCCCGGCCGCCACGCCCTCGGGCCAGCGCCCCCAGCCGGCTACCGCCGGCGCCGCCATGCCCGCGGCCGCCTGCAGGGGCCGCCGCCTCTTCAGAAATGCGCCGCCTTTGTCTGGGGCCGCGCGGCGCCGGTGCACGGGGCGGGCTGAACGCCTCCTGCGGCCCGGCCTGTGCGCCCCGGGACCGCGCGCTGCCCACGCTCCCTCCCCCTTCCCCCGCCCCGCACCCCCCAACGCACCACGCCCGGCCCGCGCCCAGGTGAGCGCCCCGCCCACCGCGAGGCCCCGCCCCGCCCCGCCCCGGCCCGGCCGGCGGGGGGACCGGGCGGATTCCTCGCGCGTCAAACCACATGATCCCATAAAACATTCATCCGCTCCCGGCCCGCGCCGCGAGCGCCCCGCCAGTCCGCGCCGCCGCCGCCGCCCTCGCCCTCCGCGCCCGCGGCCCCGCCAGCCCAGCCGACCCGGGGAGCGGAGCGCGCCCAGCCTCGTACCGCGGCCGGGCCGGGGCCGGGCCGGAGCGGCGGCGCCTGGATGCGGACCCGGCCGCGGGGAGACGGGCGCCGGCCCCGAAGCGACTTTCGGTCCCCGTCGCGCCCCGCCCGACCCCTAAGATGAAGAGAGCGTCTGCCGGAGGTGAGCGCCGTTCGGCACCCGAGCCGGGCAGGCGGGGTGGGGACGGTGGGGTCGGCCCCTCCTGGAGCCGCAGGGCCAGGCTGGGGCTGCCGAGGCAGGCAGAAGGGTCACCGGGCGGCCGTGAGGGCCACCGCAGTGCCGCGCCGGGCTGGGGCCGCGGGCGCCCCGGCCCCGGGAGGGCGGAGCCCGCGGCAGCAGGAAAAGTTGCCGCTTCCCGGGAAAGTTGGCCGTGGCGGCGGGGCCGGGGGCGGCGGGGCCGAGTGGCCCCGGACGCCGGGCCGGGGCCGGGGTGGGGTCTGCCGGCTGGAAGGGCGGGGTCCAGCCTCGGAGCGCCCCGGCCTCGAAGGAGTTAATGAGCAGGGTTGCAGAAACGTGGGTAACCAAGCAGGGGTGGGGGTATCGGGTCGCTTCCACCCTTGCCCCAGGTCTCCGCTCTGGACCTCTGGTTTCTCTGGGGTCAGGCCGCAGCGGGATGAATCGGGGGCGTTGGCGACAGTAGAGGGCGTGGGGGGCGGGGCTGGCCCAGAGCTGCCCCCTGGGAGGGGCGGCTGGCGAGGAGAAGAGGCAGCCTTAGCAGCCCCCACCCGCAGCCTGAGTGCCCCTGGGGGGCTCCGCTAAGAGGCTCCAGAAGTGGTGGGGCTCGCAGCATCCCCTCCCTGGCAGCCCTCATGGGACCCCTTCCGCTACCTGGTGCAAGGTCCTGAGAGAAGGGTCTGGGGCGGGGGTGACCTCCTGTGAGGGAAGTTGGGCATGCCCTGCCTGGAGGGTGCTCCCTTGGTGCCCACCCAGACTGCCCTGCTGATGTCCACCGTGCCGCAGGCGGCACACACGTTTCCTTGCACGTGCACGTGTCTACAAGGGCTGTACACTTGTACACCGCGTGTGCACATGCATGCCAGGCTGCCCCAGTATGCACGCACACACACGCTGTGGATGCACATCCATGTCCTCGCCCCCACCTGCACGCCCACGGCCACACATGCATGCACATAGCATGCCTGCTGTGGTCTCCACACTTGGCACATGCTGGGGCCCCTTAGTGGGACCTGCTGCCTTGCCTACATGCACATGTGTTGAGGGGGAGGCTCTGGGCAGCCAGAGCTCACAGATGGAGGGGCGAGAAACCGGCTGCAGGAGCATGGCCCCACCTCTGTCTGCCTCCCCGCCGTGTCCTGGGAGTCTCCCCTCCACAGCCCCTTGGGTCTTTGTGTGTGTGTGTGTGTGTGTGTGTGAGAGAGAGACTCAGTATACTTCTGCTCGTGTGTGTCTCTGCACGCGTGACCGTATGTGCTTGTGGTCATATCGGCATGTGTCTCTGCCTCCAGTGTGGGTGCCCCTGTATGCCCAGACAGGCTGTAAGCAGGTTTTACCCAAATCTTTAGCAGAGGCACAAAGGTTGTGTGCTGAGAAGCTAATTCAGTGCACCCAGCCTAAGGTGTGAGGCCAAAGGGCTCCCAGCCACTCTTTGCCGTCCCCCGTGCTAGAGCAATGGTGGCCGATGGGGGCTGGGACTCACCTGGGCAGGGAAGGCCCATTTCAAAGCTCGAGGTCAACACAGTGGCAAACAGGCCAGACCCTTCCTCCATGCTCTGTAGTCACTGCCACTGAGCCCAATGGGGAGCAGGTGTGTGCCCACCCTGAGGTTGACCCAGGGTGACCTCAGGAAGGCCCTGCCCTCGGGCCTCAGTCTCGCTGTGGTAGGAGCCTTATTGGTAAGGTGTTCTATGGTATGTCACCTGCCTCAGGTGTTGTGTGGGGCACTGAGGTAAGGGTGTTGGTGACCCACTCTCACTGTAGTGAGGGGGACCTTGGGCCGGGGCTTGGAGGAGGGGCCATACTGCCTGGTCCCCATCTGTGTCCTTGTCTATACAATGAAGACAAGTGGGTCATCCTTATAGAGTGTGCGGGGGTGCAACAGAGGGGTGGGCCGGAGGTTGGGCCCCGTGGCTGGGCAGGCTGAGGGGCTGGCCACTCCTCTTTTCTAAGCCAGACAAGGTGAGGGAGAAGCAAGCTCCACGGGACGGACTGAGCCAGGTGGTGGCCAGCACCCTACCACCTGGCAGAGGGCTGCTCATAAACCCTGGCTGCCGGGCGTGGGATAGCAGAACATCCTGGATTTGGGTCCTGGTGCAGCCACCCATCGGTGGTGTGACCTTGGGTATGACAGTTCACCTCTGTGTGCCTCAGCCTTCTTGCCCATGACACGGGCCAGTAATCAGGCCTCCCTTCTGGATTGTTGGGGGCACTTCCAGGCCAAGGTCCCCACGGGGTTCTGATGCCAGTGCTTTTGCCTTCAAAATACCCAAAACATCTCTCCCCAACACGCACCACCCTAGGCAGTGGTTCCCACAAATGGAAGTCCTCCTGGAACACTTACACTGCCAACTGGACCTCTTTTCTACTGATTTGCAAATGGGGAAACAAAGGCAATAGAGGTCACAGGGGAGTTGGAAAGGGGTGATGGGCAGTTGGGGGGCAGGAAGTGAGAGCACTGCAGAAGGTGGGAGGTGGCCAGCAACGTGCTTCCCAAGCTGCTGTGCCCCTCACCGGCAGGGAGCCTGTAGAACACTTGAGCCTCAGTTTCTCTACGTGAGGATTAACAGCCAGCTGTGTGTCCTGCAGTTGGGGCTGACCTTCTCCCTGTGGTCGCAGATGGAAAGTAGCAAAGAGGGCCCAGTGGGTCTCAGGAAGCAAGAGGGCTTGTAGGGGTGTGTGTAGACGACCCCCCACCACAGGATGTGCGGGGGCTCTGGAAGGCAGAAGAGGAAGTCTTGCTGTCTGAGGAACCCGAGGGCTGGCCCGAGACCCATGTTTGTTTGCTGTTACCCATTCTGAGTGACAGACCATGAGGGGCTGGCCGTGTGCGGCCCTGGTTCCCCCGTGCTCTCTGGACTCCAAGCTCCCCCTCCCTCTGCTGCTCCCAGGCCAGGGGACTCGTGCTCACCGTGCTCACCGTGGCCAATGCTGCTGCTGGGCTCCAGCCCCTCCTTGCTCCCTGCCCCGGGCCAGAATTCATGGCTTTGTGGCACGGATGCCCGTGGCAGCTGGTACAGCACCAGGAGGGTCCCGGCTGGTGGAGGCAGAAGGAACCCATCCCCCGGGGCTGCATTTCCTGATCTCCTGGGCCTGTGGCCAGAGAGTCTCCACAAGAGCCTCAGTCTGCAGCCTGAAGGGGGTTAGAACAGGAGCACCAGGAAGGAGTTCCACGGTGAATAAGTGAATTGCACTGAATGAGTGAATGGGTGTGTGAACG